>NC_069662.1:34521451-34827903 GCF_027244095.1 Hemicordylus capensis
TCCTGTAGCAGCTGCTTCCCGAGTCAAGACTAGGCCTATCGAATTAAGTAAAAATTGAAAAAAACCTAAAACATACAAAACAAACAAGCAAGCAATATTCATGAGCCACAATTTTATTTGTGTACAGCAACCAGTCAAGTATTTGGTGAATATCAGGAAGCATTGACAGCTATTACAAAGACTGAATAGTTAAGAAGGAGGGAGAATTTGATTAAGCCTGATCAATTAACCACCTATTTAAGAACAAATAATGAATTCTGGAAGTACACACTGCTTGGAATCCTGTAATTAATTATATTTCAAGAACCTCTGTTAACATAATTATGAATTATGACTCACGTAGCACAATCCTAAATAAGTTCCACTGTGTTTAGTGAGGCTTATTCTGTAGTATTTTTGTTTATTTTTACGTTTATATCCTGCTCTTCCTCCAAGAAGCCCAGAGTGTTGTACATTCTCACAACAACCCTGTGTGGTAGATTAGGCTGACTGGCTCAGTTTCACCCAGTGAGTTTCATGGCTGAATGAGGATTTCATCTTGGATGTCCAACATAGTAAATCTGATTGGTGTCTCAATGGGAGACCATTGGGTGCTTTTCAGAGATTTCTAAAGGAAGGGTGAGATAATAAATCATAACTGTGTGAGCAGGACCTTTGTTAACTGAACAACAGCTGTGTTTCAAGAAGTTCAACAGCCAGAGCATCTCATGTCCCGACGTGCCAGACCAGAGGAACAAATTTTTTTTAAATCACATCCCTGATGTCTTTGTTTCTCAAGCTATAGATCACAGGATTGAACAGAGGGATAAGGAAGGCATAGACAACGGCTATGATCCGATCACAATGCAGTGATCCAATCCATGTCAAGCGCATGTACATGAAAGTAATGGTTCCAAAAAAGGCAAGAACCACAATGAGGTGTGAAGCACAGGTGGAAAAAGCCTTCTGGCGGCCTTCTGAGCTCTTGATCTTCATAACAACCGTCAATATCTTTGTGTATGAGAGAAGGATAAGAAAGATGGGGCAGAGGATGACCACAGAGTGGAGCGAGAAGTCTATCATAATGTTGGTTTTTATGTCTGTACAGGCAAGGCTGATCAGTGGGGGGAAATCACAGAAAATATGATTTATACGACCTTGCTGACAGAACGGTAATCTGGAAGTCAGGATGATTTCTGGCAAGGGAAGCACAAAGCCACAAGCACAGCATCCAAACACCAGCTGGAAGCACAGTTTGGTCGTCATAACAGTTGTATAATTTAATGGAGTACAGATGACTAAGTATCGGTCATAAGCCATTGCTGTGAGCAAACAGGCCTCGGTGATCCCTAGGCTGTGGAAGAAATAGATTTGCAGAAGACAGCCATGGAAGGAGATGGATTTCTTGCTTCCCAGAAGGTCCACCAGCATCTTGGGCATAGTGACTGTGGTGTAGAAGACCTCCAGGACAGCCAATATGGCAATAAAGAAATACATGGGGATGTGAAGGCGGGGGGTGGCACAGATGATGGTGAAGATGGTGATATTGGCACTCAGGATCAGCAGGTAGATCACAAGCAAGATCACAAAGAGGAGGGTGTGGTAGTTCTGCAGGTCCAGGAATCCAAGCAGCTCAAAGTCAGGTGCCAGTGTATAATTGGTGGACTCCATGACCATCTCCCCAGACTGGCTGATTTAGAAAAGAAGAAAGAAATAGATCGGCAATGATGGAAAACTGGTAAATGACAGACATTAATTTCATGCGTTCATCTCATTTTTCAAACATTGTCATTTATTCTGGACTGAGTATATATGTATGCAGTTTATTCTTTGTGGCAAAATATTGGATATTTGGAAAGATTGTCTTACCAACAAGGGTTGCCAGATCCTTCTCATAAGACTGTAAATACAGAGGAAAATAAATCATGCAAAGCCTTCAGAATTATCCCTCTTTTGTCTACACTGGCACTCCATATCTGTGACTGAAATGGATTATTTTTTCTATCTCTCCATTCTTCAAAAGGGGATTTGGTACCTGGGATGGAAATGAATTAATGTTTCTCCTTCTTCCAATGAAGAATTGAACCCTTTCATCTAAGAAGGGAGAATAAAGCTTCTTTCCCTCATGGGAACATAATTTTTTCAGCTCTATTGCTCACCAGTGGGAGTTTGCCTCAGAGAGAAAGCAAAACAACAACCTTGATCCTCAGGGGAAATGAAATAGCTGATTTTCAATTTAAACAGGTTTGTGGAGCTTTTCTAGAAGGAACATAATCCCAGCTTGTTTGTAAATGATGACATTTCTGTTACAGGCTGGGAAAGATTGCACTGGAAAATCAGGATCTTGAAGTGAGTTGCTTGCAACATGGCCTTCCACTTTGTCTGGTTTACAGGTAATACAGAACAGGAAGGCAGCAATAACTTTCCCAAGCCTAGAAAGGTTCTGCGTAACTCAAAAGCTTGCTTAACCCTCATGCTGCATGAATTAAAAATACCATTTAATCTGTTTTGCCTAACAGTCTTACGGAATTAATATAGCAGCAACTATTGATATGTAAAACTGGACTCTTACATGACCAGGATACATTCAGGGACCATCAGTACAACCTCTTTTGGACTTTAAAACAACACTTTTTTTTGTCCCCGCCCTCACCCAAATAACAAGATACAGATCTAAACGGAGTCTCCAAAACCAATGATTACGAAAAGACAAATGAAGCAAAAGTGGTACATAGTTCCGAGACACTGTTTGTTTGTTTGTTTGTTTGTTTATTATTCTGTGTAAGCCAGTGTTCTACATTATAAGGCCCAGCTCCCATCAATCCTATATGTGGCTCTCTGACTAATGGTTTATGGGGCCGGTGTGAAGCACCAGCTGAATGCTCTGCACAGCCCCCTCTAACCATGTGGAAGTGAACATTCCCACTGTGCAGTGCTGCACTTTGCCCAGCAGCAGTGGGGCTCCTTTAAGGGAAGTGGAGCCCTTCTGAGGCCCTGCACCATCTTGGAAGCCATACATGGAATGCTGGGAAATGTAGTGCTTCCCAGTGCTTTCCCCATAGAGCTCTTAAGAGAGGGCTCTGTTGCTCTTAAAGGGCCCTCCCAGCACTGAGAAAAGCACTGTGCAGTGCAGAGGTCAGGACAGTGGGAAATGGCTCTCACATCAAAGGGTGTTTTGTTTTTGTTTTGCTAAAGTGGCCCCCCACTAGAAAAAAGTGAAGACTACCAGTATAAGTAAAGATCAACATCCAGTCTAATGCTGTGCTTGCACAAAAAGCAAAGTTGTACACCATAAAAATATTGTGTAACTGTGCAAAATCCCAAAGTCCCTTGCATTCATGTTCCCTGCAATGTATACAGCCTGAGCAACAGGTTGCCCAGCAGGAGGCACACTGCAGGTTTTGCATGTTGTGCAAGCACAAGGACTTTTGCACTATCACTCTGCTAGTCTGGAATGGAAGCTCCCAATGCAGTGGAATAAGCTAGTGCAATATCCTTACGCTTTCACGATAGGTTTTGTTAAAGCTAGCACTCCGACTCACAAAGTGGCAACATGGCTGGTTCTTTATTAGAATGTTCAAACAAGCAAGAGAGGACAGCAAGTGAACTCACTGTTCAATTCTGAGTAGCATCTACAAGACAACATTATATAGGGCAAAACTACACACATCTCTTTATATAAAAGGCTTAGGTGGTCCGTGGCAAACGGTGTGTGGCAAGCCCCACCCACACAGTGCTTAACCAATCAGAGGTAACAGAGCAGGAGCACTGTAATGATTGGGCAGAGGGAATTCCATATGCAGATAGGGAAGAGGAGCCTGTGACGGTTAAAATTGGTTGGAATGCAGCTGTTACTGGTGGTAGGATTGTAGCGGAGAGAAGAATCTCTCTCTATAAAAGGATAGTGGGCAGTGGTCTGCAAAGAGAGGGGATGTGAGGGAGGAAAGAGCCCCTTCGTGGAGCAATCAAGTACTAGCACAGAGATGCTCTGCGTGGGTTAAGCTAGTTCTATAGATTCCTTTTACCATACTTGTTTTTCACTTTGTTACTCCTCTCTCCTTACTCAGTAATGCTTTAGACACAGATATAAAGAATACATTTTGAGAATGTAAGTAATATATCTGTCACACATTCCAAGGGGCAATAAAACCATGAACAACTGCACCAGCTGTACCAAGGGGAGAAACAAGACAACAAAACAATAAACATTCCAGGGCTGCATCTTGCTGGTCAATTTTCCCAGAGCCTAACCAGTTCACTACAAGTTCAATACATCTTGGATTCAGGAATCTCTTGCTGGTAACTTAGCATAGAAGCTATGGCAAAAAGACATAGAAAAGACAATTCACACAATTCTAATTAGAGTAGGTGGAATCTCCTACTTTAGCCCAGGAGCTGTGTGCACACCTGTTCTGTGAGTTAAAGACAAAGTTGGAGGCACTGGCAATTATCTTGTGCTAAACAGCACCTGTGTCAGAGGACTTTTTCTCCTGTTAAAGACCTAGGTGTAACTGCTGGGTTGGAGGGACCCTCTGACCTAGCTGCTGCTTAGCACATGATCACTGCCGACATCTCTGACCTTGTTTCTAATTCAAATACAATCACAAACAGAATCATGCACAGCCCCTGAACCAGGGTAGGAGGCTACCTGTGTGAACTGCCTTCTCGCCTATTAGCAATCCTGGTGCTCATAGTGTTTAATGTAACTTCCTTTGCAAAAGCACCCACAACGGTGACCATACAGTCATCCCTCACCAACCGTGGGTTTCCCAATCATGGTTTTAAGTATCTCCATGACTGGGAAATTGTAGCAGGTCTTGCCAACTATGACCTGAGTATCCATGGTTGGTGATATTTTTTAACAATTTGGGTTCCCCCCCCCTGCAATTTCCGGGAGTCAGGGGATGATTTCTGGGGGTCAGGGGATGATTTCCAGGGGTTCAGTTTTGGGGGATCAGGGGATAATTTCCGGGGTTCCCCTTCACTCCTCTTACTGACGCATGGCAATTTGGAGGGATCATTTCCTATTTTTAACTGTATTTTGCAGTCTTTTAACGACTGCGATTCCCCTAACCCCATTTGCCATTGATTTCAATGGCTCGCCAACTGCTAATTCACCAACTGCGAGGTTTTCCTGGGACAGAACCCTCTCAGTTTGTGAGGGATGACTGTACTTTAAAAAACCCAAAAAACCTATGATGAATCTAGTGGTCAAAATGCATCAGTATCCAATATGTCTCCAAGCCTGCAATGGCACATCTGGAAGTTTAATCATTTTTCTAATCTCTTCTTGAATGTCTTTGTTTCTCAAAGTATAGACAATGGGGTTGAAGAGTGGGGTGAGGACAGCATAGATCACAGCTATGATCCTCTCATAAAATAATGACCTGGCTTGAGACAAGCGGACATACATGAACCCTGTGGTTCCAAAAAAGGCAAAGACCACAATGAGATGGGAAGCACAAGTTGAAAAAGCCTTCTGACGCCCTTCAAGGCTCTGGATCTTGGATACCACAGCCAATATCTTTATGTAAGAGAGGACTATAAGAAATACTGGGCCAAGGATGACAAAGGAATGGATGATGAAGTCTATCATGATGATGGTGGATGTGTCGAAGCATATGAGACTAAATACAGGAGGGAAATCACAGAATATATGCTTGATGTGAGTGGTCCCACAGAATGGCAGTCTGGAAAGCAGGATGATTTCTGGCAAGGGACAGGCAAATCCACAAGCATAACATCCAACCACCAGCTTGAAGCAGTGTTTGGTGGTCATGGTGGTTGGATAATTTAATGGAGTACAGATGGCTAAGTACCGATCATAAGCCATGACTGTGAGCAAGCAGGCTTCTGTAATTCCCAGGGCATGGAAGAAATAGATTTGCAGAAGGCAGCCACTGAAGGAGATGCGGTTCTTCCTTTGCAGCACGTCTGCCAACATCTTGGGGATGGTGACAGTGGTGTAGCACATTTCTAGAACAGCCAACACAGCAATAAAAAAATACATGGGGATGTGAAAACGAGGGCAGGTCTGAATTAGGCTGAGGATGATGGTGTTGCCACTAAGAATGAACAAGTAAATTAGTAACAAAATGACAAACAGCAATGTGTGGAAATTCTGCAGGTCTCGGAACCCAACTAATTCAAATTCAGTCACCATAGTCTCATTGGTGGCTTCCATCTCTCCTGGATTGGACTAATGGGCTAGAAAAACAAAAGAATGAATGATGCATTAACAAGGGAAGATTGAAAAAGGAGTGTTCCATGTGTACAACATATTTTGATTAACAGGGAAAACGATAGAAGAAAGAATTGGATTAGCAGAATGCTATCGGCAGAGCTGGGCACAATCAATTGTTGGCCTCCAGATCAATATTTAGCAATAAGTTGCCCAACCTTAGTTTTCACGGCCACAGCTCGACCCAAAAGCTTAACCTAGCTTCCCATTCCAGCCACAACCTACACAGCAATTGCTTAAGAAGACCTGAAATAAAAAGTCCTTTAGCAAACACCACCACACCGAAAATAACAATAACAACAAAAACCAGCCTTCCTGAAAGTGAGCTTATTATCAAATCATTTTAAAAAGTTTTGGTTAAGAAATGGACACTGAAAAGGGCTCAGAAACACTGGCCCCTGAGTTATGTGGAAACATTTCCATTGGGTTTTCCCACTGGAAGCTGTCAATTTCTTTCTTACAGGTTTGCAATTAAAGACAGTTTGGTTTGTGTAACTGAGGGGTTGCTGATCAGATTCTAAATCATTTTCACACCTCTTGACAAGCTTAATTCATCATTGTGCAGGCAACATCCTTTGAATTGAGTGAAAGGGCTCTTAATGGGTTCTTTGAAAATAAAATCTCCTGCAGTGTTAGGTTGGATCAGTTTCAATCTGTGACTCTTGAGGATGTGGACAAGCTGCTTGGAGTGGTGTGGCCTACCACTTGTTCTCTGGATCCTTGCCCGACTTGGCTGCTTCTATCTAGCAGGGAGATTGTTGGAGGTGGCCTAGTTAATATCATGATTGCATTGCTTAGGGAAGGAAGGATGCCCCCATGTTTGAAGGAGGCAATGGTTAGACCTCTCCTTAAGAAGCCTTCACTGGATCCCTTAGCGATGGATGAGTTATAGGCCAATCTCCAATCTCCCTTGGTTGGGCAAGGTGATCGAGGTGGTGGCGACCAACCAGCTCCAGGTGGTTGAAGAGGAAACTGATTATCTAGACCCATTTCAAACTGGTTTTAGAACTGGCTATGGGGTTGAGACAGTCTTGGTCGGCCTGAGGGATGACCTCTACCGGAGAATCAGTGGAGGGAGTGTGACTCTGTTGGTTCTTTTGGATCTCTCGGAGGCGTTCGATACCATCAACCATGGTATCCTTCTGGATCGCCTGGGGGAGTTGGGGATAGGGGGCACTGCTTTGCATCTGGAATCTACTTGAGTGGCTCTTGGGTAGATTCCAGATGGTGGAGCTTGATGACAGTTGCTCCTCAAAACAGGAGCTGTTATATGGAGTCCCTCAGGGCTCCATTCTGTCACCAATGCTTTTTAATATCTGCATGAAACCGCTGGTTGAGGTCATCAGGAGGTTTTGTGCTGGGTGTTATCAGTATGCTGATGACACCCAAATCTACTTCTCCTTTGCATCCGCATTGTCAGGAAATTGTGTTCATTCCCTAAATGCCTGCCTACAGACAGTAATGGGCTGGATGAGGGATAACAAACTGAGAATGAATCCAAGCAAGATGGAGGTGCTCATTGTAGGGACTCAGAATCTGAGGGATGAGTTAGATCTCCCTGTGCTGGATGGGGTTACACTCCCCTGGAAGGAGCAGATGTGCAGCTTGCGAGTACCCCTGGACCCAGGCCTCACCCCGGTATCTCAGGTGGAGGCTATGGCCAGGAGTGCTTTCTATCAGCTTCGGCTGATTCAACAGCTGCATCCATTTCTTGAGGACTATGACCTCAAAACAGTGGTGCACCAGCTGGTGACCTCCAGGCTTGACTATTGCAATGCATTGTATACGGGGCTGCCTTTGTACGTAGTTCGGAAACTTCAGTTAGTTCAAAATGCAGCAGCCAGATTGGTCTCTGTGCTAACCTGGAGAGACCATATTATGCCTGTTTTGAAACAGCTACACTGGCTGCTGATATGTTTCCGGGCAAAATACGAAGTGCTGGTTATTACCTTTAAAGCCCTGAACAGCTTAGGTTCAGGTTACCTCAGAGAGTGCCTTCTTCTGCTTGATCCCCACTGCATGTTAAGGTCATCTGAAGAGGTCCATATCCAGCTACCACCGGTGCGTCTGGTGGTGACTCAGAGGCGGGCCTTCTCTGTAGCTGCTCCTGGACTGTGGAATGCATTCCCTGCAGAAACCCGCAATTTGAATTCTCTATTCGCCTTCAGGAGAGCCCTCAAAACCTATCTGTTTGGCCTGGCCTTCCAGGGTTTTTAAACAGTTGTAATTGGTGTTAATATTGTAACCTGGTTTCAGGGTTTTTAAATTGTTCTGATTGTTTAATTGATGTTTTATGATGTTTTAATTGTTAATTGTTGTTGTTTTATGCTGTTTTATAATTTCTGTTTTAATTGTTAACTGATTTTAATAGGCTTGTTTTAATTGTAGACCGCCCTGAGCCATTTTGGAAGGGTGGTATAAAAACTGAATGAATGAATGAAAGGTGAGCAATAGTGGGATGGTGCCGCCCCAGGAAATCCACTCAGTTAAAGAAATGAGCATCTTATTCAGCAAATAGGAACACAGGAAGCTGCCTTATGCTGAGTCAGTCCATTGGTCTATCTAGCTCAGTATTATTTATACAGACTGGCAGCGGTGTCTCCAAGGTTGCTCTCTCAGCCCTATCCTGGAGATGTTAGAGAGGGAACTTGAAACCTAGATCCTCTTCCCAGAGCAGCCTCATCCCCTGAGGGGAATATCTTACAGTGCTCACATGTAGTCTCCCATTGAAATGCAATCAGGGCGTACCCTGCTTAGCTAAGGGGACAAGTCATGCTTGCTACCACAAGACCAGCTCTCCTCGACTAGATCAGTTTAAATGATCAGTTCAGAAAATCAGAAATGATTTTCGCTTTGGAAAGAAAATGTGCTAAAGCTTCTCATACTAACAAACAAGCAAATAACACCTCCCTTCAAATCACATTCCATTTCTGTAGAAGCAGTCTGGATTTCAGCATTCCTTGGATGTTTCCTTGGATGACGAAATGTTAGTACACGCGCTGGGACTGACAATGTGGAGGACCAGAACAAAGTCCTTTATTTGTCTGTTCAGTTCAGTGCTCAGTATCTAATACCAAATAACACAGTAGTGGAGATGGCCACTTGTTGGCCCACAAGATCATTGTTCATTTCTTGAGGGGCAAAGTACATACTATCCACAAATAGGTGTGAAGAAGCTCAGGGGTGTAGTAGAGAGGGATACACAGGGACGGAGTGCTGGTAAGTCTTGCCTTCTCTGGCTGTCAGGGTGGACATGGCCATGGAGCCTATCATGGAGAGTGCCTGCACTTCTGAATTTGCAACTACATTGCTACACACACACACACACACACACACACACACACACACACACACACACACACACTGTTGATTAACTAAGTAGAAATATAATGGGCAAGACATTTTGGCTTCCGCCTTCTTCAGTTGCTTTGATGTTATAGGCAAGGTGCAGCAGCAGCAGCAGCAGCAGCAGCAACAGTTATGGGATGTCTGTGATGTAGTGTTCAGCAGTCTAGGATTGGCAGCTGCTGAGATGCCATATAACTGTCTAAAACGGTTACTGCAACTATTCTTAGGGCAACACCTGACAGCTCAGAAGCAGCCAATCCTAGACTGCTGAACACTACATCACAGACATTCCATCACTGTTGCTGCAGCCACCGAACTTTGCCTCTATCTGAGCAACTGAAGAAGGAGGAAGCCAAAACATCTTGCCCATTATATTCCTGTTCAGTCCATCAACAATGCATATGTACACAGACACTCTCAAGAAGCAAAAGGAAGAGCAATATGCCTTTGCCTTTCCATCTAGCTACACATACCTGCGATAAAAAGGAGATCTTTTCTTGGAGTTTTCAGAAGATATATCAACGGCCTCATCAAGGAAGAGAGAATATATTTCTTTCCCAAATTCCCAATGCATATCCATTTGTTAATTATTTCGGAGACTATTGTTGTTCAGAGCAAAATGTTTCCCCAGGGAAACAGCCTATACTACTGAGTGTAAAAATAGACCTTTTATAATCCAAATACGCTGAAGGATCTTTATTTGGAAGAAACTGGATCCAAGTCAGCAAGCACTAAATATTAAGGTGACCATCTATTTCACATCATAAATACATTTAACACTGATATAAGAACATTGTGTTAAGAGAGGATCTTCCATCACAAAAGACTGTTCACATAAAAAGCATGGGGGAGGAGGGTTTGATATCTGTTCACAGGCTAACCTGAAAGACTGGGTTAAAAACCGTAGAAAACAACCATGAACAGAATATCAGCTCTGAATAATACAACCAGATTTCAAAAGAGAAAGATTGCAACTAACTTCCTCATGCCACAACATATAGTACAGATCCACAGGTATGGCCCCTCACCAGTTATGATATTTATGTTGTTAATAAAAATATGACATAGGGTAGAAAACTACCCCAAAATGAATGGACTTTCTATGGTGGAGTAGTTTCTATCCTCTGCCTGTGTTAAGCCTTTTGGGATGGGGAAGAACACCCCCTTTCCCTTTGGAAACTTCAGTTTTGGATTATTACATGGAATTTGTCAGTTATGGAATCATGTTATTTGCAAGATAAAACCGGGTTTCAGATAACAAAAAAACCTATCAAATACCGGGATTAACCTAACTGGTAATAATAAAGATCTGTTTAAGAACAACTATTTGCCAGCATGGAAATCTGTTTTAACAGACCTAGACAGGTGGAAAAAATTAAATATTTCTTGGTTAGGAAAGATAGCATCAGTTAAAATGAATATTCTACCAAAAATGAAATTTCTATTTCAAATGATTCTGGACAGAATTGAAGACAAAATGCTGAATTTATGGCAGAGATACCTAAATTCTTTTATCTGGGCTTATAAGAAACAAAGAGTTAAATTCAAGATCATGCAAGATGTTAAGAAACAGGGAGGATTGGCCATTCCCAACCTGAAATTATACTACCATGCTAGCTGCCTGACATGGATTTCAGATTGGATTACAATACCATATGGTTCGTTCATGGACATGGAGGGATCAGATCTATCAGAAGGGTTACATAAATATTTAGGGATAAATACGATAAGGAATAATCCAGAGATAAAATCCCACTCAATTAGAAACAGTTTGCTGTATGTTTGGAATAAACACAAGAAAAGGATCAGCCCGAATATATTGCCTCTTGCATCTATTCCAAATATTTTTTTTCATGAAGAAGAAAATTCTAACAAATATGATCCTTGGAAAGAGAAAGCATACAGCTTGCAAAACTTAACCATTGGGAATCTGAAACCTAAATCATTTCAAACTCTTACACAAGAACAGTCTGAGGAACCTCCATAGTTCCAATATTTACAAATTAGCTCGACTGTGAAGACAATGATAAAAAAACAAGGGGGTGGGGGAATCTTAGAGATTTAATAGAATTTGAGGTATTAATAACTAAAAGTGTTGACCACTTACTGGGGCGAATATACAAGCTGTTGTTAAAATACGATACAGAAAGAGAACAGGTTAAAGACTGTATGATTAAATGGATGTGAAACCTGAATAAAACAACTGATATGCAAAACTGGGAATACCAGTGGAAAGTGAATATTAAATTCACCGCAAATAGTCTTTTAAGAGAAAACTGGTATAAGATGTATTTCCATTGGTATATTACTTCTATAACTATTAGTAAGATTCGATAGTAATTATCCAGGGAATTGTTGGAAATGTAAGCAGCATCCTGGGGACATTTTCTCATATGTGGTGGACCTGCACTAAGGCAGAATTCTGCGGGGGGGGGGGGAATCCACCTTAAGATGCAGCAAATTCTAAACATAAATTTCCCCTATTCACCTTAACTCTTTTTGTTAAATATGATTAAGTCCAGTATACCTACTAAATATACGGAGCTATCATTATATATGATTACTACTGCCAGGATTCTCTATGCTGTTAACTGGCGATTACAGGAAATTCCGACTTTGGATGATTGGTTATTAAAACTATGGGAATTTGCTTCAATGGCCAAGGTGACAGTTTATTTGTGGAATAACTTGGAAGAATCATTTACATTAGCTTGGGAACCTTTTATAAACTTTAACATAACACGAGGTTTGCATCCAGCCCAAAGGTTTGGCTTTTCTTAACAATGAGGGTGAGTTTATTCATTACTTACATTGGTTTGTAATTTTTATTACAGGACGAGAAGGGTGGAAGGGGAATTTTGGATTGTTATTTTTATTAATTCATACTAGCTGAACCCGCACAAAGCATCTGTGCGGTAGTACACTGAGCATCCCCCCTCTCCGCCCCCCAACTTGCCCTCTCGCTCGCGCTCTCCCTCCACTTGCCCTCTCGCTTGTGCTCTCCACCCCCGACTTGCCCTCTCGCTCACGCTCTCCCCCCAACTTGCCCTCTCGCTCTCCCCCAACTTGCCCTCTCGCTCATGCTCCCCCGACTTGCCCTCTCGCTCGCGCTTCCCCCCACATCCCTCCTGATCCCACTCTCCCCCCACATCCCTCTCGCTCCCGTTCTCCCCCCACATCCCTCTTGCTCCCGCTTTCCCCCCACAACTCAGCCCTCAGCCTTGGCCCATCGGTGGCCACTTCCACCCCACATCCCTCTTGCTCCCGCTCTCCCCCACATCCCTCTCGCTCGTACTCTCCCCCCCACAACTTGCTTCACTTGCTCCCCCGCCACAACTCGGCTCTCACCCTTGGCCCGCTGGCGGCCGCTTTCCTTCAGTATTCTGGCAGCCACTCCCCTTCAGCCCGCTGGTGGCCCAGCAGCAGCCGCTTCTCCTCAGGCCACCGGCTGGCTTGGCAACAGCTGCCTCCTTAACCAGGGCCTGCCACTGCCTCCTCCCACCTCCTCCTCCTAAGCCCATTGTCTGTCCCGGCCTGAGCAGCAGCTCCACCCCCGCCTTTTCATTGGTCGTGGCTCCAGAGGGGCGGGGCTTGCCAAACATCCCCACGAATCCCCACATAGTTCTCTCCTCGGTCGGCCGTAAGAGAATTAAATATATAGATATAATTATTATATTGGGAAGCTCAAGAGATGATTATGTAATCATTTTCTTTCTTTTTTAAAATGTTAAATAAAATTGAATAAACACTAAAAAAGAGAGAAAAAAGAGGAAACTTCAGTTTTGTTTCCCCTGATGATGATAGTGTGGCCAAATTCAGATATAACGTGAAACCAGAGCTAAAACAAGGCAGCGATTGGAACTCCATTACGTCCAAATTCATGCAATTGCGGTTTGACGGCAAAAGCAACCTGCAGTTTGCCTCGCCAAACTCCAATTGAACCTTCGATTTGCAGTACGGTTTGCTGCTGAGTCCTGAGGTTTGGCTGCCGACGCATTATGTCCAAAAGCGGACGCCACCATAACTGTAGTTTCATGCTGTTTTAGAAACTGAAATCATAGAGATGGCAGCAAAGACCCCATTAGAGTGCTGGGGCAGAAAAATATAGCGTGTGTTGGTTGGTTCCTGGGATCAGGATTAAAAGGCAGCCCCAACCAGGGATTCTGGAACAGCCAGTTTCTATTTTTTTGTACAATGATGTTGGGGAAGAGGGGTCCAGCCTCTTCTCCTTGTGGGACCATGTGCGGTCCCTAGGCTTACTCATGAAAAGGGCTGGGCAGCAGGATCAGCACTGCCTCAGTAAAAGGAATGATTCCTCATATGTGACGAGGGTGGATGCTGTTCCCGAGCAGACTGCTCACTCATGAAAGTGTGAGTCCATGGCGATACCCCTTCAACTCATGAGAAGAACTGTCTGTGGGGACAGGAGTCTCAGGCAGAATAGCTGGTCTTGTGGTAGCAAGCATGACTTGTCCCCTTAGCTTATCAGAGTCCACCCTGGTTGCATATGAATGGGAGACTAGAAGTGTGAGCACTGTAAGATATTCCCCTTAGGGGATGGAGCCACTCTGGGAACAGCAGAAGGTTCTGAGTTCCCTCCCTGGCAGCATCTCCAAGATAGGGGTGAGAGAGATTCCTGCCTGCAACCTTGGAGAAGCTGCTGCCAGTCTGTGAAGACAATACTGAGCTTGATAGACCAATGGTCTGACTCAGTATATGGCAGCTTCCTAAGTTCTTATGAGTGATGTCATCTCATCTCCCACGGACCGCTCTCTCATGAGAGTGTCAAGCCATGGCTGCTAGAAAGCAAATGCTGGTCAGCCAGGTTGCTCTATACAAGCAAGCTGCAATAGCTCCCCCTGTCTTGGTGACTGCCTCGAAGAAGCTGTCAAGGCTTGCCCTCTGCCATCCCATCTGCCCATCTGAACTTGTCTATCTTTATTTTTTCCTAGGACAGCATCCTCACCCTCCTGGGTTCGCTGGAAATCAGGGCTCCCCTCTCCCACAGTTCCCCATGGCAGCAGATCTCCATACGGTGCAACGTCTGTCTGAACCCTGGAAATTTGAATGAGAGGAAAGGTCTGTCCCCGGTCCTGGTGTTTCCTCAGTCTGCTCAACCGGCTAAGCCCAGACACACAGAGCATCAAAATCTCCTTTGGGTGTGTGAAAGGAGAGGAGCGGGTCACTATGCAAAAGTTTTATCATTAGCCAGAGAGCGCGGTGGTCCCACACAAGCAGGGCCCCCTTTGTTGGGTTAGCTCAATGCATGAGCGCACAGTCCAGCAGTAGACCAAATGTTTTTGTAAACCTAAGGTCCTCCCTCGTAGACTGGCCCTCTCAGGAGAGTGCTAGTCCCCTGGAGGCAAGCTGCCACGGGGACAGGTGTGTGGTTTGTGCTCCATGGACTGCTTTGCTGGGGTGAGCCCTCGCAAAAGCATCCTTGATCACAGCAGGCCAGACTCCAGGATCCTTTGCCCTCCCTCATATACATATCCCCTCCTAGGAAGTAATCATATTCCCTTCCCTTTCCTGAGCAACAGGAAAATAGTGCTCCCCCCAAGATCCCCCCCCCCGCCAGAAATAGTGCTTGTGCGAGACAGTTTTGTTTTGGGGCTCTTAAAGGGGAAGAAGGGCTTGCATTAGGGGTGTGCACGGAACCGCGGAGCTGCGGTCCGGCACTGGGGTGGGGGGTTCCATTAAGGGCGGGGGGGGGCTTTACTTACCCCTCCCGCGCTTTCCACACACTGCCGCCGTAATTATTGAAGAAATTGCTCCTCCGATGGCTGTTCCTATTTTAAAAAATGGCTGCCCCCTTGAAGCCCTGGCCCCCTGCTGCTGCCTTGAAGCCCCCTCCCACCCCCTTAAATCTCGCCCCGGGCCCTTAAATCATGCCCCGATAACATTAAGAGGCGGGCGGCAGGGAGATGTCCTCCCGCCCCCTTCCCTGCTAGGCTGCAAAAGACTTTAGGAAGGCTTCTGCGCGCACACGCGCAGAAGCCTTCCTAAAGTCTTTTGCAGCCTAGCAGGGAAGGGGGCGGGAGGACATCTCCCTGCCGCCCGCCTCTTAATGTTATCGGGGCATGATTTAAGGGCCCGGGGCGAGATTTAAGGGGGTGGGAGGGCGCTTCAAGGCAGCAGCAGGGGGCCAGGGCTTCAAGGGGGCAGCCATTTTTTAAAATAGGAACAGCCATCGGAGGAGCAATTTCTTCAATAATTACGGCGGCAGTGTGTGGAAAGCGCGGGAGGGGTAAGTAAAGCCCCCCCCCGCCCTTAATGGAAGCCCCCAAACTCCCCACCCGAACCAAAACCACCCAGTGACCGGACCGGTCTGGAGGCCTTTAGAATGGCCTCCGAACCGGTCTGTGCACATTCCTAGCTTGCATGGCATGGCATTTAAAGGGATTTAAATGCCTTTTCTCTGCTAAGGGCGGGCGGCGGACCATTCCAAAAAGGCACAATTGTGCTTGAAGATTGTGGCTAATGGCTGCCGCCCTGGAGATGTGCTGATGCCATGCCTACAGTCTAGCCACACAAGTGTTACAGAACTTGCTAGGATGCAGCCTCAGCAGACCAGGAAGAGGGAGGGGTTCCCCTGCCCTGAAAACGGAGGTTGCCAGACCATGGTTGGATGAACGTTTGCGATGTGATTCATGCTTTGAAAAATTAATTGCAGGTCTGGCAACCTCTGGTTTCACATTACGTGTGAATGCAGCCTATATGTGACTATCTCTGGTGAAGATAGAAGGCAGGAGGACTGAGAGTTACCTCAGAAGGAGCAGCCTAGGAGAGCAGGAAGCTCCAAAGTGGCAGCTGACTGGGACTGCTAGATGGTGAGAGGGAGAAGAAGCTCCTAGATCAAGAAAGGCTGTGCTTAATCCTAACCAAGACCCAGAAGGAACAGCTAGAGGAAGAGTGTGGAAGGCCCTCAAGAAATGCAAACCTTCAGCTGTGTCCTGTGAGGGGAGTGTCATATTGTGAATGACCTCTAGGGGCATTATTCCATAGACTTTGTTTATTGTTAATTTTGTCCTGTTGGGACTTTCTTAGTTTGTTCAGAAGTGTACTACCTTACCATGACTCAACCAAAAACTGTGTTCTACCCAGGTTTGGGAGCTGTGTGTACTCCCAATTTTTGATTGTGTGAAAGCAAGGTAGGAGGAAAATCTGGGTAGCTTTTCCTCCTACCTTGCTTCCACACAATCACTTCTACCCAGATTTTCCTTCTACCTTGCTTCCACACAATTGAAAATTGGGAGCACACTCACTCCCAAACCCGGGAAGAACACAGTTTTTGATTGTGTGAATAACCTCCGTGTCTTTTGCGTTGGGTGCTTGGAGAATAAAGCTTGTTCTGTGGAACCTTGTTTGCAGTTCTCTTTGCTAAGATATCACAGGGGTCAGTTCAAGAAGGCTGTGGGAGAGAAATCCTTAAGGTTCTGTGAGCTGAACTGAGGTAAAGTCCTAGAACTCCCACCCCACCCTTGCAAACACACACACACACACACACACACACACACACACACACACACACTTACTTCAATACCAGGGTTAAAAAATATATATTATTTTTCTTTCTGTCCTAAGATAGGTAGAGGATGGCAGCAAGTTATTGGAGAGAGATCTTGTAATGATCAAGTGGCAGGGGTGGAGTAGGGTGGGGTGGAATACAAAATCTCTAGCTGTCCTAGCTAGGCTATCAATATCCACTTTTTAATAGGAGCAGATTCACCTTTCCAAGGGAATATTCTGGGAGATTAAAGTGGAAAACACCTCCCTTCACGAAAGGCTTGAGCAGTCTTAGTCCTTAAAGAGTGGGTGACTAGGGCAGGACTCAAAAAAGAGGGACACACTATAACAACAACAAGGATTTATTGATAATTGTATGATAAGGAAAACTATAGAGGCATCAACAATCGCTGCGTCCATTCAAGTGAAACCCTTCCCCAGGAACTACAAGAACCATGCAGTTGGATCCAAGCACTTAAACAAAAATAAATTCCATGATGTGTCTAAATTGGTCCCTATCCTTCCTACTTACAGTACTTCCAGATAAGGAACTCCCAGTTGATTTCTAACCCAAGGCTGTTAGACTCCCTTTGTCCCACAGTAGTTGCTGATCAGACCTCCTTCAGAGGCTTCTAGGGGAGAACTGAACTCTCCACATCTTTCCCCTACTTCTCTATAAGCTGGTGTCCAGTAAACCCTGCCCCTCACTCTGGATTCGGCCACAAAGGTTCAGTTTTTCCAGGTTTTCTTCCTTATTTGGGAAGGTGCACCTTTCAAGCAGTTACTATAATTGAGGCCTAGTCCTCCCTCAAGCCTGACCATCACTACTGGTCTTTTAGGGAATGATTGCCCCACAATAGTCATAGGACCGGGTCTCACGATCAGTGAGACCCAGTTCCTAGTGGTGAGTGGGCTAAGCTCGCTCTCCCCGCTCACGAGCGGGCAGGGAGCCCTGGGTGGCTGGATTGGCTGCCCACACGATGGTCGGCTCCGAGATGGAGCCAGCGGGGGCTGGGGGGCTGCGCAGCCCCCGGAAGCCCCAGTAAGCCCTGTGTGAGCACGCAGGGCATACTGGGGAGACCCCTGAGCCGGGAGGCTGCTTTTAAGCCTCCCGGCCGGGGGTCTACTCATGAGTAGCCGCAGCGCGGAGCCACGCCGCAGCTACTCATGAGCAGATAGCCCGGGTTTGCGGAGTGCTCGCTCCGCAAACCCGGGCTAAGGGGCGGGCTACAGTAGCGGGTTAGCTGCTCCAGAACCACTGGGCTCGGCTGCAAGCCCGGTGGTTCTGACGGTCACAAAAATCGGGCTAGGATTTTCCTAGCCCAATTTTTGTGATCGTAACAATAGCCCCATATTTTGGTAGGGAAAAGGAGGTTCCTAAAGGCCATCCATCACAAAGTTCTAATGTAAATCGCCCTGAGCCTTTTGGAAGGGCAGTATAAAAGTTTTAATAATAAATAATAAATAAATAATAATTACATAATTGTCTGGTATTTAGTAGGACAGTGTTGTTTGACTGGCAAGGGGCTTTCAGAGAGAGAAAACCTCACACCACATTCTGGGAGAACTTGGTAGGAACATGTCTGTCAAAAGGGAAATGATTCCGTAACTGATTCCCTTGGTCCTGATGTAACATCTCAACAGGAGTGTTTGGCACATCCCTTGTAAAAGGTGAGAGGAGAAATTCTGTCTTTTCTCAACATGATCAAGACATTCCTGAAAGACTCTTCCTGTCCATAGCGCTCTCTGTCCTCAGTGGGATTGTGCTGTCTGGTTGGGATGTGAATTTTTCGTTAATTTTTTTAAAAAAACAATTTCACCTCTTCTTCACATAGTTTGGTGTTCATCTCCTTCCAATGAAAACAAGGTGGAATATCTATGCAGAATGACACTTTCAGAGGTGCCTGCTGTGATATATCCTGCCTCCACACCTTTATTTAGACAACTGCTGGAATCTGTTGCAATTTCTGGGAACAACCAGCTAAGTAACCAGCATCCAGAGAAGGGATGCTATCTGGTAATTTATATTGTGAACTGTCCAGGGACTTTTTGGTATGGGGTCGTATATAAATGTATCAACTAACTAAATAAATAAATTAATTTCAACGAACACAGTGTAGTATGGTTTGAAGTATTTCAGCTTGGTTAAATTTGTTTGACTTGGCTGAAATATAGGCACTTGAAGTCTTTTTGGTGGAGACCTCAGGTGTCTATAAATTGTTCCTGAGATGTAAGCTTGAGACCTTTTGTGTGTGATGGCCAGTTCCAGGGCTAAAGGGAGGATGGTACCTTAGGGTTGAGAACACGTTTCAAGGCATCCTTCATCTCTTTGTTCCTCAGGCAATATATGATGGGGTTCAACATTGGAGTCACAGCATTGTAGAGTACCGATGCCAGGGTATCTATGTACACAGGGTGTTTGGAGCTGGGCCTGTTATAGTTGAACATGCAGGTTGTGTAGAACAAGGTGACTACTATGAGGTGTGAGGCACAGGTGGAGAATGCTTTGTGGCGGCCATGGGTGGTGCGGATCCTCAAGATTGCCGCTACAATATGGACATAGGAAACTAGGATGCAAAGGAAAGGACTGACACCAAGCAGCAGAGTTACCACCAAGAGTGTCATCTGGTTGGGGAAGGTATCCATGCAAGCCAGCTTGAGTAGCTGGGGGACATCGCAGAACAAATGGTCAAGGCTGCGAGAGGCACAGAAGGGCAGTAGGGCAGTCATGGTGGTGTGCATTATTGAGTTGAGGAGGCCACAGGCCCAGGATGCTGCCACCAGCTGTGTGCAGACCTTCCTGTTCATGAAGAGGGAGTACGAAAGTGGATGGCAGATGGCAACGTATCGGTCATATGCCATCACGGCCAGTAGAAGGCATTCGATCCCAACAAATGCCACTAGAAAGTAAATCTGGATGAGACAGCCATGGAAGGAAATAGTCTTTGTTTCTGCCATCAGGTTCCTAAGCATGTGGGGCAGCGTGACTGATGTATAGCAGATGTCCAGGAATGACAGGTGCCGGATGAAATAGTACATGGGCATGTGGAGGCCAGAATCCAGCCATGCAGTGGCCAGGATAAGCCCATTTCCAAGTACGGTGGTGATGTACATAGTCAGGAACAGGAGAAAGAAGAGCGAGTGGGGCTCAGGGAAGCTGGAGAAGCCCAGGAAGACAAATTCTGTGTCTGCACTTTGATTTCCCATCAGCATTCACAATGACTATGTCCTGTATCTGAAATGTGGAAGCAGAAGAAAACAGAGGGACAATTCCCATGAATGAAACTTGAATTAATTTCAGCCTATGCAATTGCTTGGGGTTACCCACCGGGTTGAATCTGGATTGGGTCTTTGGCCTGGGAGGAGGACCCGACTGTCCCTTCCCTAACTGCTGTTGTCCCAGATGGAAAAGGTATGGGTACCCAAAGCTTCATCTGTACATTTCTTCCATCGGGAAATGACAACTTATGATGACGAGGAATATGATTATGATCTCACTGCCTTCAGGTGTGAGATGCAATGTTAGTGAGGGGGAAGGGGAAGTCAAACTTCTCTTCCCCGAGCCACAGTCGTGATCCAGGTCAGGGCTCCTGCTGCTTCTCTTAGTGAAAGAAAAAGAGTCACCAGGAGGCTTTACAGACAGGGCTTCTATCCCGAATCTCCTTCTGGAGAGAGAGTGTGCATTCATACACCAGCCAAACTTACCCCCAAGTCCCTTCAAGATCCTTGGACCCACTCCACACACAAGTCGGGGTTTGTCCTGCGAATTCTAGCTTCTCTCAAGGTATTTCCGGGTTTTAAAAATGTTGGTTTTAAGCTACTTTTTCTGAAAATGCCAGAGTAAATAGGGAGAGGCACTGACGTAGAATCATTAGCATGATAAGAAGGTTACTCTTTTTACAAATGCAGATGTAGCTCTTCAGTACTCTCTCCCCACCCACCCCCAAAATTGGCTAGAAGCAAAACACAAAGGAAAACACCTGAACTTGCATCAAAAACAAACCCGAGAGCAGAGGGGAGGGGCTGCTTCCCTCAATGCCGCGAGTGTACTTCGAAGTGGCTTCGCTCAACATTTACCCCACAGCATGAAGCCATGTGCGAATAACTCCCAGGAGCCCTAAAGGGAGAACAGTGAGAACTCTCTCTCTCTCTCTCTCTCTCTCTCTCTCTCTCTCTCTCTCTCTCTCATATGACATCTCTAGAGGGCAGGACCACTTAAATGAGGCAAACCTTTAAGAGCCCATTCCCAGTTCTTCTGGACTTTTAAGTGAAAGAGGCAGCCTGAAACACAGAGACTCTGAGCATCAAGAAGAAATACACCACAGAAAATGTAGCCCAGCCCCGGGTGATGAGACAGACATATGACACGTATGAAGTGCCCTGGATGATTTTCTAGTCCTGGGTAGTTCACAAAAAAATCAAAAATAAACACTGTAAAAGATCTTCAAATACAACAGTCACAAAAAGGGAACTGGGGGTAATTCACTAGCCAAAAGTCTGCATGAAAATGGCAGTCTTAAGCTTAGCCCCATTGACTTGACTGGTTTCTCTTTATTTAACAGTGGGAGAGCAACTGGCCCTATCCATCCCCTGCACAGCATCCCTCCAGTGGCTGTTGCTGGTGTTTACCTTATGTTTCTTTTTTTAGATTGTGAGCCCGTTGGGGACAGGGAGCCATGTTATGTATTTACTTATATCTATGTAAACTGCTTTGGGAACTTTTATTCAAAAGTGTTATATAAATATTTGTCATATTCAACTGGTTCCAACTGTCTTCTAGTTAATAAGCACACTAAAATGTGAAGCTGCCTTATACCATTGGTCAGACCATTGGTCCACCTCAGCCTAATATTGTCTACTCAGCTGTCTCAGGCAGGGAGGGATCCTTCCCAGCTCTGCTTCTTGAAATCTCTTTAAATGGAAGCACTAGGGACAGAACCTGGGACCTTCTGCATTCAAGGCTGCTGAACAAAGTTTGCAATACCCTGTGATAAACGTATGAGTGATAGCAGCACTGCTATAGCTCTGTCCAATAACATGTAAGGGATAGGTAGGCTAGAAGTTCATCACACCCATCTACAGGATATTTACGAGACTCAAAACATTGCGATAGCAATGCCACTTTAAATTATTGTGGTCAGAAGTGGCATAACACTAGGATTTTATTCTAGCATACCTGTACATGCATTTTAAGCATGTGAAGAGAGCCCTCACACACAGAGCTGTATGCACAGGGCCCTCTACGCATGTTTTAATAAAGATTTATCGGTTGAGGGGAGGAGGAGCCTGCTGCCACAAATGCCCCATCCCCAATGCACATTCATTTAAGGCTGCGTTAATGTCTGAAAGTAGCTAACATTATGCTCCCATTCTAAGCATTTCTGCTAGCATACCCACTGGTGCTGTGACTCTTTGTTTTATTTATCGTTAAATTCCTATACCTCCTTTCATTAAAATAATCTCAAGGCAGTTCACACAAAAGTTAAAACAAGACTATAAAAATTACACAATTAAAACATTAAGCTAAAATATAAAGATATAAATCTGATTACAAGATTAAAAACAAGCATAATATAACCATAAAAAATACAAAGCAGCAGCAACAGGAACAATTATATAAAAGCCTGGGTAAAAGCCAAGATTTCACTCACTTTCTAAAAACTGTGATGGAGACTGAGGAGCGGATGTCCACCAGGAGAGCATTCCAGAGTATGGGGGCAACAACTGAGAAGGCCCTGTCCCGCGTTCACGACCGCTGAGGCTCCCTCATTGTCGGCACACGGAGCAGAGTCCACCCCCCATGACCTCGTCAAGTGGGCAGCAATCCTTGGGAGCAGTCCCTCAGATATCCAGGGCCCAAACTATTAAGGGCTTTAAAGGTCAAAACCAGCACCTTGAATTGGACCCGGAAACAGTTTGGCAGCATAGTCAGGTTTTGAGGCTGTGCATGCAGAGATGTCAGTGCATTCCATCTTAAACAGAGACAGCAAAACAAAGATGCAAAGTGAGAGAGAGCAAGAGGATGAGGAATAGGTAGCTAGACAGACAGACATGGGGAAGGAAAGTAAGTTGCGTAAGTATATTTTCCAGCAGTGCTTCACAGTGACGGCCACAAGTATCCCTTTTATATTTTCTACAATTCATATCCAAGACACTGAATCACAATGAATGAATACACCCATATGTATTTCAATTTTTATTTTGTATCCAAATTGCTACAAAACCTTTTTTAAAAAAAAAAATGTTTTCCCACGTGTTTGCTGAAGATCTGAATATATGCCCTTGGGACTGATTCACACTTAGGGATCATTGTTCTTATAGAATTCCCAACCCAGTAATTAGTTTTGCTTTGTTTTTAAAGATGAATTTCCTTGACTAGACCCAGAAGAGTCAGCCAAGCCCAGCTCAGCCATATTATGTACACTGATGGACTCTACCCAGGTTCAACTCACAGAACCTGGAAGATTCTTCTCCCACACAGTTTCTTGAGCTCACCCCCTCATAGGAACATAGGAAACTGCCATATACTGAGTCAGACCAGTGGTCTATCTAGCTCAGTATTGTCTTCACAGACTGGCAGCGGCTTCTCCAAGGTTGCAGGCAGGAATCTCTCTCAGCCCTATCTTGGAGAAGCCAGGGAGGGAACTTGAGACCTTATGCTGTTCCCAGAGCGGCTTCATCCCCTGAGGGGAATATCTTGCAGTGCTCACACATCAAGTCTCCCATTCATATGCAATCAGGGCAGACCCTGCTTAGCTATGGGGACAAGTCATGCTTGCTACCACAAGACCAGCTCTCCTCACAGCTCACAGGACATAGCTGAAGGGAGCTGGCTAGGAGTGGCTCATTCTGTCCAGCAGCTGTATCCAGCTGCTGATTGAGGTAGGACGGAAACCTCTCCTACTTGGCCTCATCTTACTACATGATCACTTCCTCCTCCTCTGATCTTGGTTTGAAGTTGCAGACGATCGGCAAATGGGAATACGCTCAGCTCGCAGATTAGAATAGGAGACTTCTCCTATCCTAGTTATAATTGTGTGAGCTGCCCTCCATGCTACCAAATGTCCAGTTGGTGGAGACCTCTCTTTTCTGGTGAGCGTGTGCAGCACAAACTGGTACATTAGCTCATTTCATGTTGTCTCAACTCAACAACCTCCACTTCCCAAGCACCACTTCCTCCATCACCTGACATCAAATGTGGGTTACAAGTTTGGGTCGTAGAGGGAAGTAATGCTCAGGAAGTGGAGGTTGGTGAGTTTGGATGACACAAAATGAGCAGCAGGACCAGCTTGCACCAGAAATGCACGCTTATTGGGAACCAGAGGTTCCCAACAACCAGACTTCCTGGCAGTTGTGTGAAGCCACTCTTACTGAAGTAACATCTCAACAGGAACGCTTGCTAGACCAATCTAATGTGGAAATACTCCTTACCCCTCTTGTAAAGGGGGAGGAGAAATTCTGGCTTTTCTCAAAGTGATCATTCCTGAAAGACACAGCCTAACCATAGCACTCTATGGTCTTCAGTGCAATAATGCTGTCTGGTTGAGATGTGACTTTTGCAGGGCAGGGGGAGACATCTCGTTTCACATAGTTTGGTGTGCACTTTCTTCCAAACAAACCTAGGGGAAATGTCTATCCAGAAATATACATTCAGAGGTGCCTGCACTGATATATCCTGCCCCCCCCCCCCCACACGTGGACAACTGCTGGGACCTATTTCACTTTTCAGGAACAACCAGCTAAGTAACAGCATACAAACAGGGAGTGTTCTCTGGTAATGCCACAGTGGGCCAGTTGCCTTGATACTTTTAAACACAAAATTAGTATATCCATGGTTTTTTATACTCACTTGGAAAACAGATTCAAATGAACAGACCAACGTGGGTAGACTATATTCTTCCAATCACATGTTTAGAGCCTTTCTTTCACAGATGTAGGCCTAGCTCTGCCCTCTCTCTATGGGTCCCAAGGTTTCCTTTGCTGTATTTCCAGTTTCAAACACAGCCCCCCCCCTTCCCATAGATATAAGTACAACAACTGGAAGAGTCATGCACAGTGATCAGCTGTTGAGATGAAATTCTTTTCCAAAGCAGAATTGAGAACTTTGGCTTCTTTGTCTTCTATGGAGACAAACCTACCTGCCTCTTAGCTTGTAGTACACTAATTAAATTGGCATGTTTGGCGATCTCAGGGAGCACTCCAGCAGGGGAGGCTCATCACTAAGGGCAGAGTGGGTGGCACCCTCCTAAAATATCAGCTCAGCCACCATTTTAAATTGCTCACTGCCTTCCTGTGTATGGCTGCCCTTCCCTGCCTGCAGATTGCATGTTTACACAGACTGGGCACCAGTAGCACTCTTCTTTTGAAAACACTGAACAAGGTTTCTCCCTTAATTTAAATATTAATGAGGCAGCACCCAATTAGAAGGCTTGGTTTTATTTTCAAAAGGTGGGCAGAGCTTGGAACGCCCAGAGAACCAATGGAACCAATGAGAATTCAGCATTTTGATTGACAGCTTTGCCAGCCAATCAGAGTGGCCAGAGTGGGGGGATCGTTTATGTTGAGAGGGAAGGAAAACAGAAAGGGGATCACTATTTTGGTTAGCAGTGCTTGGATGCTGGAGCAGCAGCTCAATCACACACTGTCTGTGTGAATATTAAAAAATAAAAAATAAAAACTTATATACTTTTTCAAATACGAGCTTCAGTTTTCAGGAGAAACAGAATATTGGACTCCATCCTGCTGCTGCAGCCATTGTTGTGCCAGCCCGCTTGCTCTGCTTTAAGGAAGCCCATTTCCAAAGCTGCCCCTGCAGCTGGTAACAACTCTAGCAAGGCAGCAAGAGCAGCTGAGTGTTGTGTTGCTGCCAGCTCCGGAGACTGGTTGCAGGGGACTCTCTCAAGCATATTTGAGGGTTTTTCTTATGTTCGGGAAGCAACATAAGGCAGTGGCTGTGATTCCAATATGTTCCTAAAGTAAACATCAATTTAAACATCAATTGCATTAATCCTTTTCAAAACCTCCTTCTGTCCCTATGAATAAATATGCCAGCTTCTAACAGCTTCAAGTCTGTATGTTGCTTTCCCCCACCCCCAATGAATCATTTCCATCTTCTTAAAATGGTGGGTGGCTAGCTTTTATTTTATTTTAATAACTGCAATCAAAGTATATATCATTTAGCAACTGTTGGTCTTGAGACTGCAGCTTTTCAAGAAGATGTAAGGGACATATGACATCTTATCTCTCTCTGTGGCTCTAGTCTTTCCTATCTCTGAGGCTATTCACACGATTGAAGAAAATTGGGCTAGCCTCCACTAGCCTGATTTTCTTCAGTCGTGAGAACCACCGGGCTTGGCTGCAAGCCCAGTGGTTCTTGAACGGCTAACCCGCTCAAGTAGCCCGCCCCTTAGCCCGGGTTTGCGGAGCGAGTGCTCTGCAAACCCAGGCTATCGGATCGTGAGTAGCTGCAGTGCAGCTCCGTGCCATGGCTACTCGTGAGGAGACCCCCGGAGGGGAGGCGAAAAGCCACCTCCCAGCTCCGGGTGTCTCACCAGCCCCCGCCGGCTCCGTCACGGAGCCGGCAATCGTGTGGGCAGCTGATCCGGCCGCCCAGGGCTCCCTCCCTGCTCACCGCCCCAAACCTTGAGACCTGGCTCACTATGATCGTGAGACCTGGCTCACTATGTGGTTTCATTCGCCATGCCTTTCAATGGGAGAGTTTCCCCACATTTTTGGGAAATCAATGTATCTTTGTGGGATTTGGGATTTTTTGGGTAGTTTGGGCGAGATCTGGAACCTACCTGCAAAAATGAGATAGATGTTTCTATCTTTTGTGCATTGTTCTGGGAGTTTCATGTCATTGTCTGAGTGAGGCCCAAGTAGCTTTAGATAGATAGATAGATAGATAGATAGATAGATAGATAGATAGATAGATAGATAGATAGATGATAGTGAGCAATATAGTGAGCTCCAAGCTGGGAAAACCCCTTCTACAGGAAAGGAGCCTCACAGTTTTCAAGCCCACAACCCCAGATTTCTGCTGAAGAATGAAAAGACACAGTTTTACAGCTGTGAGGTGGGATTCTGGAAGAGAAGGCAAGGGACCAGGAATGACCCCAATACCTTAAGGGACCTGCCTGGGGGTCTGGCTTCCCCCACCCTACCTTGGGCTCTCTCCTCTTGCTACCGCTCTGTATCAATCCTTCACCCCCAACCTAATTGATATCTTCCCGGACACAATGTTCTGTCAGATCCTAGCAGGAAAAAATGCGGGGGTGGGAGGCAGAGGAGTGACTGAAGAGACTGTAAGTGGGGCTCTGAAAGTTGAGGGAATGAAGTCAAGGGACCAGGAGTGACCCTTAAGGCTTTTTCTTGGTGGGTATGATTGCACATTTTTTTCCTGTTACGAGAGGGGGAGGATCATGTTTGAAATGGAAACATAGGCTCACATACAGTTTTCCACATTTATTTCATACCAGAAAGTGGGTGAAACTTGTAAACAGCACACTTGTCTTGTTAAACAGCATACTTCCCACCCAGGGATGGAGGGAGGCCAGTGGTGGCCCGGGACCAGCCCACTGCCATGGCCTCCTGGCCCCACCCGCTGCATCTGCCGCCAGACGCTAAGCCCTGTCCCCTGCATCTGATGTCAGATGCAGGGGGTGGGGCTTGCTTGCCAATGGGGCTGTGCAGCCCCGCGGCCCTGCTTGCAAGCAAAATCCCCCGGCCAGCGCCGCGTTCACAGCGGGAGAGTCACTCACAGCCATGCTGCAAATGCGGCACTGGTTTGGCTCGCAAATGGGGCCATGCGGCCCCGTTTGCGAGCACAATCCCCATCCAGTGCTGGGTTTGCAGCGTGGCCGGGAGCAACTCTCCCTGCTTTTAGGTGGCTCCGCCCCTGCTCCCAACTGTGTCAGAGATTTAAAGAACTCTCTCACAAGTCCCCACCTCAGGCAGGGAGAAAAATATTGTGCCAAAACTAAGCCCCGCCTAAATAACTGGATGATCCTTCCCTGGGCTCTGTCCTGTTTACAATTTAAAATCTGTGGTTATGGGGGGGAAACACCATATTGCGATACGGATGATAAGCTAATCACATGATAGTGACCACCCCACATTCTAAATCCTACATTACCTCTAGTATTTAAATTGAGTAGAGAATGTACAGTTTTTCATTCAGATGATCATTTGTACACAGGTAGAGGAATCTAATCACATGTTGAAAGTATCATCTGAACTGTCCCAGTGTCACATAGTTTGAATGGTATTGCTTGATGGACAGTTCAGGTTCCTACAAATTGTTCTTGAGGTTGTGAGCTTGAAACCTCTGGCATGTGACTGCAGCAAGCATAGATGGCTATTCTCCAAGAAACTGGGTATTTGGGCAATTGCAGGTGCTAAAGGGAAGATGGTACTTTAAGAGTGAGCAGACGTTTCAGGACTTCCTTCATCTCTTTGTTCCTCAGGCAATATATGATGGGGTTCAACATTGGAGTCACAGTGTTGAAGAGTACGGATGCCAGGGTATCTATGTACACAGGGTACTTGGAGTTGGGCCTGTTATAACTGAACATGCCTGTGGTATAGAACAAGGTGACCACTGTGAGGTGTGATGCACAAGTGGAGAATGCTTTGTGGCGGCCATGGGTGGTGCGGATCCTCAAGATTGCCGCTACAATATGGACATAGGAAACTAGGATGCAAAGGAAAGGACTGACGCCAAGCAGCAGAGTTACCACCAAGAGTGTCATCTGGTTGGGGAAGGTATCCGTGCAAGCCAGCTTGAGTAGCTGGGGGACATCGCAGAACAAATGGTCAAGGCTGCGAGAGGCACAGAAGGGCAGAAGGGCAGTCATGGTGGTGTGCATTACTGAGTTGAGGAGGCCACAGGCCCAGGATGCTGCCACCAGCTGTGTGCAGACCTTCCTGTTCATGAAGAGGGAGTACGAAAGTGGATGGCAGATGGCAACGTATCGGTCATATGCCATCACTGCCAGTAGGAGGCACTCAACCCCAACAAACACCACTAAAAAGTAAAGCTGGATGAGACAGCCATGGAAGGAAATAGTCTTTGTTTCTGCCATCAGGTTCCTAAGCATGTGGGGCAGCGTGACTGATGTATAGCAGATGTCCAGGAATGACAGGTGCCGGATGAAATAGTACATGGGCATGTGGAGGCCAGAATCCAGCCATGCAGTGGCCAGGATAAGCCCATTTCCAAGTATGGTGGTGATGTACATAGTCAGGAACAGGAGAAAGAAGAGCGAGTGGGGATCAGGGAAGCTGGAGAAGCCCAGGAAGACAAATTCTGTGTATGCAGTTTGATTTTCCATCAGCGTTCACAATGACTATGTCCTGTATCTGAAATGTGGAAGAAGTTTAGAAGAAAACAGGGGGACAATTCACACGAATGAAACATTAATTACAGCCTATGCAATTGATTGGGGTTACCAACCCCATTCCACTCTTCGCCTGCTTATTTTTATCTTATTTGTGATTTTGGTCTTGTGAATTGGTCACCTGTGACTTTTACATACAGTAGGCTTTACCGCAAGTTTACTGCGAACTCAAAGTTGTCCCCCAAACCTCACACAAATAG
Organism: Hemicordylus capensis; assembly: GCF_027244095.1. Taxonomy (NCBI): domain Eukaryota; kingdom Metazoa; phylum Chordata; class Lepidosauria; order Squamata; family Cordylidae; genus Hemicordylus; species Hemicordylus capensis. The sequence continues at coordinate 34,551,124 of NC_069662.1, forward strand.
TGGATTTTTTAAACTCTGGATAAAAATCGGGCTACACTCTAATGCTCTGTAAAAAACCCGGATTGTGTGTGTACTGCTCACCGATAACTCACAGGAACTTCGGGGTAAATCTGGCCGATATGTAAACGCACTCCCTCCATTAAAGGGCTTTAAAAGCCCTGTGTGAAAACCTTCCAGGGCATGATTCTCTCCAACCACCTCACAGTACTGGTGGGGAATTTAATCAATCTCATTTGATTCATATACATAACATCCTCCTTGTGGTTGTATAAGGCTGCTCAAAACACATTGTGTAATGTCATTAGCACTAGTAACAATAGCATGTAATGCTTTTCATTGCACCACATGTTATTTCAAATATCATTAAAACAGCCTAGAAAAATAGGTAAATATTACTATAATCTATAATATTACTATAATCAGCAATGTGTGGCGTGGAGGGATCAATTGAATCAAGATTGGCTTGCCTAAATATGTGAACCAGGAGAGACATGAAACGGAGATTTCTTGGCTCACCGCTCTCTTAGCTCCTATGTTGTATTAGCTCCAGCATGCTAGTGGGCAAGTCAAAACAGATGTGGCACCATTGTTTTCTTTCATTGGTCCAGTTCTTTACCTAAAACATAAGAACGGCCCCGATGGATCAGGCTCAAGGCCCATCAAGTTCAGCATCCTGTTGCACACTGTGGCCTACCAGATGAAGGCATGCCCTCTCTCCTACTGTTGCTCCCCTGCAAATGGTATCCAGAGGCAACCTGCCTCCAAGCCTAGAGGTATCCTATAACCATCAGGACTAGTAGCTATTGATAGACCTGTCCTCCATTAATTTGTCTAAGCCCCTTTTAAAGGCATCCAAGTTGGTGGCCATCTCCACATCCCATGGCAGAGAATCCCATAGTTTCATTGTGCACTGTGTGAAAAAGTCCTTCCCTTTGTCGGCCCTAAATTTCCTGGCAGTCAAATTCATGGGATGACACCTGGTTCTAGTGCTGTGAGAGAGGGAGAAAAATTTCCACACCATGCATAATTTTACAGACCTGTATCATGTCTCCCCTTAATTGTCTTTATTCTGAACTAAAACATGTTTAGAAAAACATTTCTAAATGTTTCTAGATGTTGTAGCCTTGCCTCATAAGGGAGGTACTCTAGGCCCCTGATCATTGTGGTTGCCCTCTTCTGAACCCTTTCCAGTTCTATAACATCCTTTTTGAGATATGGTGACCAAAACTGTACAGAACTCTCTAAATATGACTGCACCACAGATTTGTATAAGGACATTATAATATTAGCAGTTTTATTTTTAGTCCCTAATGATCCCAAGCATGGAATTTGCCTTTTTCACAGCTGCTGCACACTAAGTTGGCACTTGCAATGAGCTGTCCACCACAGCCCCAAGTTCCCTGTCCTGGTCCGTCACTGACAGCTCAGATCCCACCAGTGTATATGTGAGGTTGGGTTATTTTGCCCAAATATGCATCACTTTACACTTGCTAACATTGAACCACATTTGCCATTTTGTTGCCCACTCACCTAGTCTGCTAACTGAGCAAAGAGGCACCTTTATTAAAGTGGTGATTCTCTTTATTTAGCGGGGGAGAGCAACTGGCCCTATCCACCCCCAGCACAGCATTCCTCCAGTGGCTGTTGCTGGTGAAACCTTTATGTTTCCTTTATGCTTCTTTGGTTGAAGAGTGGTATATAAATATTTGTTGTTGTAGTAGTAGTAGTAGTAGTAAGTTGGAGAGATCCTTCTGGAGTTTCTCACAGTCTATTTTGGATTTCACTACCCTAAATAGTTTAGTGTCATCTGCAATTGTGACCATCTTGCTGCTTACACTAATATCTAGATCATTTGTGAATAAATTAAAAAGCACTGGTCCAGTGGGGACCCTACTTCTTACTTCCCTAGATTGTGAAAACTGTCCATTTATTCTTACCCTCTGTTCCCTGTCCTTCAACCAGTTACCAGTCCACACACAAACCTGCTCCCTTGTCTCATGGCTGCTAAGTTTGCTCAAGAGGGTTTGATGAGGAACTTTGTCAAAAGCATCTTCCTTTGACAAACTCTTGCACACAACATCTACTGTGGTTCACATTCTGAAATCACTTCACTGGCCCGATTATGATCCATATGAAGTGCCCTGGATGGATAATCTTCTGGTACTAGTGATTCAAAGTGATTCAGTGGGCTCTTCCAGACAGTGATAAATTCCAACTTCAGCACATATTATGACAAGTAAAATGAGAAATCCACACTTCATACAAGGACATCATGTATTATTATGATTGTAATGTCCTGGCAGTCTACAGCAATCTTTGAATAAACTATGTTTCCCCCAACACCTTTGTTTCTAATCTGAAAAAGCAGGTTTTTCACAGATTGCCAGCAGATGCTGCTGAGAATATTATGCAATGGTCTCATACTTAGTTAGTGTGGATCTCTTACTCTATTTGTCATTGTGATGTGCACTGAATTTGGAATGTATCAGGAACTGGAATAGCCCAATGTCTGCTCATCCCAAAACCACTTAAGCTGAAAGTTTTATATATAAGCTTAGGCCCACTGACTTGACTGGTTTCAACTGCCTTCAGGCGGATATGCAAAGAGACATGCAAAGCTGCTTTAGACTGAGTCAGACCATTGTTCCACTTTAGTCTTATATTGTCTACTCTGAATGGAAAGCTTTCTGAGGTCTCAGGCAGGGAAGGATCTTTCCCAGCCCTGCTGCCTCACACTGTTTTAATTGGAAGTGCCAGGGACAAAATCTGGGATTCTAAATTCAAGACATGTACACTGCTGCTGAGCTAAGTTTGTATTACTCAGGGGCAAACCTATGGGCAATAATAGCACTTGTACAACTCTGCCTAAGACATGATTAAATGACAGAAAGGTTAGAAGAAGCTCACCATGCCCACCTACAGGATATTTATGAGTCTCAAAATGATCAGATGTCAATGCCACATTAAATTATCATTTCTGAATAACTGGATTACCCTTTCAGAAATTGTCATTTCTGAATTACTGATGTGTTTCGCACATTTTGGACACTATTTGTAATATTTAAAGGTTTTGTAAGAAATATGGTCTTATATATCTTTCTAGTACGTATATATAATATGAGCTTGAAAGTTTCCTTAAAGCTACAATCATTGAAAGAGTGGTAACAACCCTGATCCTGTTACCCTTGGAATTTCCCAATGGCAACATAGTTAGGTTTTGCAACTGTGCATGCAGTAATGACCATACATTTCATCTTAAGATAACAAAATGAAGATGCAAAATGAGAGAGAACAAGAGGGTGAGGGCTAAGTGGCTAAATGAATAGAAGGAAAGTATATTGCATATTTACCAGTGAAGCTCACAATGATACTCACATCCCTCCCTGCCCCATAGTTCCTATCCAAGAAACTGAATCACACTGTGAATATATCCATATATATATCAATTATTATTTTCTATCCAAATTGCTGCAAAGCATTTTACACACACACACACACACACACACACACACACACACACACACACAATATACCCATGAGTTTATTAAAGACTTGAATAGAAACATGGATTTCACCACCCTAAATAATTTAGTGTCTTCTGCAAATGTGACCAACTTGCTGCTTCCATCTAGATCATTTATGAATAAATAAAAAGCACTGGTCCCAGTACAACACCCTGGGGTACTCCACTTTTTACTTCCCTACACTGTGAAAACTATCCATTTATTCTTACCCTCTGTTTCCTGTCCTTCAACCAGTTACCAATCCATATATGAACCTGTTCCCTTGTCCCATGGCTGCTAAGTTTGCTCAAGAGGCTTTGAAGAGGAACTTTGTCAATAGCATCTTCTTTTGACAAACATTTACATAAAACATCTACTTTGCTTCAAATTCTGGAAATCACTTCACTGGTCCAGTAACAATCCATATGAAGTGCCCTGGATTGCCTCTGGGATTATTGGTTCACGCAGGAGGATAATTACTCTCATAGAATTTCCAACCCAGAAATTAGTTTTGTTTTTAAAGATGAATTTCCTTGACTGGACCCTGAAGAGTCAGCCAAGCCTAGCTCAGCCTGGTCTCCCAGGGATTCATATTATGTATGTTGATAGATGTAATGAGTTGTTTTGTAGCAATAGCCCCTCCAAAGAGTTGGTTTGAGGACTAATTTATGTTGTTGGAAACTTTCTAGCCCAGTCTTGAATATGTTTAGGCAGAAGCTAAGTCCCATTGAGTTCAAGGGGACTTACTTCTTGGGAAGCATTCTGAGGGTAAACTAGATATGATGAGAAATCAGTGCATTTCCACTTTTATTATTTTTATTATTTAAAAAAAATCAGGAGTCTTAATCTGAGTTGGAACCATGCCACGGTGTGGGGGAAGACAAGGTGTTTAACCATTGTCCGTGATGGTGTTCTCTCAACAAAATTTGCTCCCCACCCCTGCTGAAGCTGCTATTTGCACCCATATTTCACCCCCACCCTGTAAGGGCAGATCATAGTGCAGAGAGGATGGAAGAGAAGGATTACCCCTCTGCCATATTCCCAATTGGGGGCCCCTGAAGCTGCTTTTAAAAGGCAGTGGAGGGGGATAGAATAATGTATTTTTGATCATATATACTTTGACTCTTGGATTGCAATGTCTGAGATTTGTTACAATCATTTTAGACATGTTATTCACACATTGTACACTACAATAGTATAGTAGAATGATTGTATCTGGCATTACTGCAGTCACAAATTTGTGTTGTGAATGCACCAAAAGTAGCCTAGGTATTCTGAAGACCTGGAAGATATTCACCTGGAAATCAAAATCCATAAGTCTGGTGATCCATTTGGCTATTCTTGGAGCTGCTCGACTTGATCCCCAAGTAGAGTTTATAGTCTGACAGTAAAATGAATTTTCTGCCTGACAAGTAAGTCCTGAAGTACCTCACCACCCAGAAACATGCTAGAGCTTATTTTTCAGTGACAGAATACAACTTCTCTGGTACAGTAAGAACTCTGGAAACAAAGGCAACTGTTATGTACCTGTTCCCTTTTTGCTGGGTTGAGACAGCACCTAAACATATTCAGAAGCATCAATGGTTACAACAGTGTACCTGCTGGAATCAAAAGAAGTAAGAGCAGGGCTTTCAGCAATGGCCGATCTGATAGTCTCAAAACTAACCTTGCAGGATGCACCCCAGTTCAATCAACCATTCTTTTAAAAAAGAAGATGCAATGGAGCATCTTTTGAGACAAATTGTCTAACAAATTTAGAGTAACACAGAATCCTAAAAATGACCAAAATGCATTCTTGTTGTGTGGCTCTGGTGCTTCCTGAATAGCTTTCACCAAGTCTGTTTTGGGATGTATACCACCCTGAGATATCATGTGTCCCAAGTACGTCACCAAGTGTGTGCAAAACTGACACTTCTCTGCAGATATAGTAAGTCCATGTTGTCGGAGTTTTCTTAAGATTTCTGTCAGTTAAGCATCATTCTCCTCAGTAGTTTTGCCACACACTAAAATGCCATCCTGAAAGTAAGTGATGCCATCCATAGTCCCAAAAATTGCATACATCATTCTTGGAAATACTGAAGCTGCAGAAGCTAATCCAAAGTGCAGTCTCAAGAATTGAAAAAAGACTCTGGGGGGTAATGGAGGTTGTGTATTTGTGAGAACTTTCAAGCAGAGGAATTTGATGATAGGCTGAAGAAAAGTCCAAAGTTGTGAACACAGAGGCCGCTTTCAGAGTAAGCAGCATTTCACTAATGACATTGATGTGTTGGAGTTCACATCTCTTAAATCTATACACATTCAAAGTGTGATTTCTGTACAAGAACAATGAGATAGACTCATTCTGATGAATCAACAGCTTCTATGATCTCAGCATGCTGTAGTCTTGAAAGCTCCTCTTTAAGTTAAGGTTGGCGCTATGTTATGGGTAAATTCCTCACTTTGTGTTGTGCAGGTGCAGCATTTGCCTTCATCTGAATTTTATGTTTGAAAAGTATGGTAGTGCCAGGAGTATCAGCAAAAGCATCCAAGAAATCAGCAGTCATATCAGCATATGGATGCTCCATCATCTGTAATACGGGTTCCATGCTATTTGTGTCTAACATTATTCGTAGATCTTTCTGATGTTTCCAGCCCAATACTGAGACTCCTTTTTGTGACACATACACTTTCCCTTCTGCAGTACGTCCTTTGTATTCCTGGACAGCTTCAAGTATCCATTTATGGCAACAGGGGAACCTCCATATCCCCATGGGTGGATGTCTGAAGGCTGCAGGTGCAGATCTGATGTAGTAAGGAGTTACTTGTAAAGTAGATGGAAAATAATAGTATACAGAGAACCAGAATCAGCCAGCATCTGCACCTCATGGTCATTAAGTTTTACTTGACAATGTGGAGAAGCAATCACACTTAAAATGCTGTCAAGAACTGCCTTATCCTCATCATATCATGATCAGTAATGGACTGCAGACTTACAAACCTTAGCAAAGCATACCTTTTTCTTGCATCTGTTGCAAGTGACCTTCTGTGCAGAACAGTGAGCAAAATCGGCTTTGTGGGCAGATTCTCTGCATTGATAGCATTGGTAGCTCTTCCTTTCTTGTGCTACCACTTTCTGGGGCAGTGCCAGATGAGAAGATTGTGTTTGGAAGGATTTAGACTGAACAGCCTGGATTTCAGGAGGTTGGGTTTCGGAGAAAGCGATTTGGCACAGTGAAGAGCATTTTCCACTTGCCTAGCCATCTCTATAACTTTATTCAAGGTAGGTTTCTGATCCAGTAGCAGTTTTTCTTGCAGTTTGTAGCAGTTTGGTTTCATAATCTTACAGTATTTCATCAATAAAGCTGGCAAACTCACAGGTTACACAATGGCACACAATGTTGTGACATACTGATGGATAAATTCACCGTGCAGCTGGGATCTAGAATAGAACTTGTAATGCAATCACATTCAAAGTAGGGTTGGAATGATCATCTAAGGCTTGAAGAGAAGCTTCAAAAGGGATGACATCCCCTTTCAAGTTGGAAGGAAACAGTAAATGAGAATATATTCTTTGACCTTCAGGGCCCAGGCAGTGAAGCAAATATAGGACCGGGTATCATGATCCGTGAGACCCAGTTTTGGGAAGTGAGAGGGAAGAGTGGGCTAAGCCTGCTCTCCCTGCTCACAAGCGGGGAGGGAGCCCTGGGAGGCCAGATCGGCTGCCCACACGATAGCCGGCTCCAAGACGAAGCCGGCGGGGGCTGGGGAGCTTGGGGCCAGCGCGGCCCCCGGAAGCCCCGGTATGCCCTGCACGAGCACGCAGGGCATACTGGGGAGATCCCTGAGCCGGGAGGCTGCTTTTAAGCCTCCCGGCCGGGGGTCTACTCACGAATAGCCGCGCCGCAGAGCCGCACCACAGCTACTTACGAGCAGATAGCCTGGGTTTGTGGAGAACTTGCTCTGCAAACCCGGGCTAAGTGGTGGGCTACAGCAGTGGGTTAGCCACTCCAGAACCACCGGGCTCGGCTGCGAGCGCGGTGGTTCTTACGATCACAAAAACCGGGCTAGGATTAGCCCAATTTTTGTGATCGTAAGAATAGCCCCATAGTCTTCTGCTTTGATGGAGTAAAAACAAGGGTCTGTATAGTGAGAAGGTTTTTGCAGAAATTGGACCTCCATTGTTTCCAGGGAAGAGCATGTTCTCCTGGGGTGGACAAGAAAAAAGGTAGTGGTGGGATTGGAGCCATGCTGCAGTGGATATCCAATGAACAACAGAGTCCAAGATTGATAAGGATAAAGTACCTTTAGGGGTTATGCAGGTCAGGAAACAGGAGAAACAATCAGCAGCTGTAATAGTAGAATGCAGCAGTTCAGGAATGTAGGCCCAGTAATGCAATAAAGGGAAGATGCAGGAACCTTCACCAACTTTGCAGGCTCACTCACATAGATGGTTCAAAATCTCGTTGCTAAATGTTTTATAGCTGCTTCCCACATAATCACAAGGAAATCTTATGTTTGTTTAAAGCTTTATTCAAAAACAATTCAAATTTTCTCCTCTTTTCGCTCCCTTTACCTTTCTGATGCCACCTGCCATCCTCTCTGCAGGATCCCCACAAGGACAAACTTCTAATTTTTAAAAAAGAAAGATTGTTAAATAGAATACAACACTACTCTGAGCTGGCTGACTTGGACAAGATATCTTTACCCAGATCTGATCTCTCCACATAGTGGGGGATGAGAGCAAGCACCCTTCCCTCCCCACCTAGATGATCTGTCTGTTTTGCCTCTGACAGAACAGGCGCACCAGATGGCATCTGGTGGACCATTGTGTGAAACAGGATGTTGGACTAGATAGGTCTTGGGCCTGATCTAGTAAGGCATGAGAATGCAAGGTAGATAAAATACTGATAAAGATATTGTCTAATTGGGCAGAAGAAAGATGGAGATTCAAGGGCTGACATGATGAAGATAATTACTCAAAGTAGTCCCACTGAAATTAAAAGGAGAAGTTCGGTACTGCCCATAAGAACCCTGATAAAAGCTGCAAAGTGCCCCAAAGCAACCTAGAGTTGATACTGATATAATGAGGCTGGCTTCTGCAAATTGGCCTGGTCCCATAGGAAGTGGTAGCACTTTTCCTTCTGAGGATAAGATGGAAGGCTTCTGGCAGTCCCCATAGGCATGCTTATTTTCTTTTATTATAACAGTAATATTGACTTCTGCATCTCATACTGTAGATGCTTGGTCAGAATACTAGGCCTTCTTCACAGACATCCTTATTCCCTGGGCTTACTCGTGCTTCGAGGGCAGCAGGGCAGCAGCAGAGCAGATAAAGACCTGCTTACCTGCTTCTTAAGAGAACCACTCCCGAGCTGGTTTGGTGCTTCCCTAAGGAGGCTCTGAACTGGTTCATGCACATCCCTACTAACAATGCAGGAAAACTCATGGGGCATGTCTATGAATGCAAACTAGTTTCAAATCTGTTTAATAGTCATGGCTCCCAAGAAATTACCCTGGGAGCTGATAGGTAATAGGGATGGTGATAGGGATGTCTATAATAATTTTCAGAACTCTCCCGGACTAAAGTACCCATGGTTATTTGGAGAAGGCTGTAACATTTAACTTGGTTGAAGTTTGTGGCATATATTTGCTCATGATCTCCTAGCTAATTTAGCTATTATTGGTTCATAGTCTTCCCAAGAGAACATAGAAAGCTGCCGTACACCAAGTCAGACCATTGATCCATCTGTACTGACTGGCAGTGGTCTGCCCTGCTGCTTTTCCAGGTGTGGTGTTTGCGCTACCAAAGGCCGCGCATGGCTGCGGTGGCACTGTTCCCTGCAGCCTGAGCATGGCATCAGCATGCACATGGCTGCTGAACATGGGCGGTGGCCATGTGTGTGCCGATGCTGCACGCAGGCTGCAGGGAACAGTGCTGCAGCAGCATGCAGCTTTTGGTAGAGTGAGCGGAGTGCCCAGAAAAGTGACAGGGTGGCAGCAAAGCAGGTAAGAATGTGCTCACCTGCTTCTTACGGGAACTACACCCTGCCCCGCCCACGGCTGCCTGAGCCCGTTTGGGCACATCCCTAATTGCTACTAGAACTGGTGTTATCCAGTAGTAGGGAGAGAAAATATCATGCCATGTTTTCCCTGATAGGGCAGCATCATCTAAGAGAGCATTTCTACTTCCCTATGTTGTACAGGTAGTATGCAGTATATGTTCCTATTATTTGCTTTGCTGTCAAGGACATCATGTTACTGGGCGTTGTTGATCTATGAAGTGTGTAAGTACCATGAAGGCTGTGTGTTGTTACTAAGTCTCCATAACATCCTCTCTTGTTCTCCATAGCACTGAAATCATGGCAGACACTGGAAACAGGACAGTAGTGAAGGAATTCATCCTGCTGGGCTTCGCAAGTGTCCCCCATACCAAGATCCTTCTCTTCACACTCTTTCTGACCATCTATGTGGTGACCTTAACAGGGAACAGTCTCTTCATTTGCATCACCAGCATAGATTCTCAGCTGGCCACATCCATGTACTACTTCCTCCGCAACCTTGCAGTCATCGACATGTGCTATATCTCCAGCACAGTGCCGCAGCTGCTGGTCCATTTCCTGAGTCGTACCCAGACAATCCCGCTGCTGGCCTGTGCCACCCAGAACTACGCCTTCTTTGCCTTTGGTGTTACTGAATGTTTCCTGCTGGCTGTCATGGCTTATGACTGCTATGTTGCCATCTGCTGCCTCCTCAACTATACCTTGGTAATGGGGCATGGAATATGTGCTAAGATGGCTGGTGCCTCCTGGATCTGTGGCATCCTGCACTCAGTAGTGTTCACTGTTTATACCTTCCATGTACCCTTCTGCAGGTCCAACCACATGGATCACTTCTTCTGTGAGGCCCCTCAGCTGCTCAAGTTGTTCTGTGCTGACACGTACATTAACGAACTGGTCATCTTTGGCGTGGCTGTCCTGTTTCTCATTATCCCCTTCTCCCTAGTCTTTGTCTCCTACACTCGCATTGTAGCAAGTATCTTGCATATAAGCTCAGCAGCTGGGCGCCGGAAGACTTTCTCTAGCTGTGCTTCACACTTCACGGTTGTCTCCCTTTTCTATGGAGCAGCCATTTTCATGTACATGAGACCTCGTTCTACCCACTCAGTGTAGCAGGACAAGATGATCTCCCTCTTCTGCTCTGTCATTACCCCTTTTGGCAGTCCCATGATCTACAGTCTCAGGAATAAGGAAGTGAAGGGGGCAGTGATGAGAATCCTAGGAAAGAAAGCAGGTTCTTAGGCCATGGATTTATAACTCCAACTCATTTAGCTTAACACTCAGAAGTTGTCTTCCCCTAGTGGCCGTTCTAGGTAGTTCTTAATGGAACAACTCTTCTTAAAGACAAACCTAGAAACTTTGAGATTTTTGCCCTGAGACAGACTGACAAACTATGAGGACTGAGGTGCTTGTGGACTTGCATTCACCCTTTTTTGGATGGATGAGCAAACTTTTGACATGAATTGAGCCCGGGATCAATCGGTTCCTTATATTTAAAGGAGATGCTGGCTCTGCAAATTGCTGATTGATTAGTTCATGACAATAATGAGTCCCCTTGCCCCTCACTTCCCCATATGACTCTGCAGAGTACTGGTAGAATGGTTGTTGTTGTATTAATCACAAAGTCACTACCCCTACACTTGTTTTTTAAAAGTATCTTAAAGCTCCAAATGGATTGGCTTTAGGAAGAAAAGGCATTGAATAAGCAATGAAATGGGTAATGCATGTCAGATGAATAAAATAAGAATCCTTAAATTATTATTACTAAGAATATTTATATGCCACTGTTCAATAACAAAAAAAATGCATACAGTAGTTTATATAGCAAAAGGTATGAGGAAATTGTTCCCTGCCCCCAAAGGGATCAAAAACTAAAAGGAATCACATAGGAGACAGCAGCAACAGACACTGGGAGGGACACTTTAATGGGACAATTAGGGACAGTTGATATGTCCCTAATTTAAAAAAGTATCCCTTTGTCCAGTTAGCAGGGGTTTGAACAAAGCCTGCTCAAAGCATGGGGGTGGAGGAACAGTCCACCCTAAAATAAGAGCATCAGTACCAGAGGTGAAAGTGCGGGACACCTCAATAGGAAAAAAAAAGTACCTGCTCCAAGAGGAAGAGGGTATCCATTCTGTTTTGGGCCTCAGTGCAACAACTCTTTCTTTAGAAGGGTAATATCCAATCTTGTTTGCTTGAAACTTGCCATAGGGCCCACCAGACATGGTAATCACCTGAGGGAAGAGCCATAACTCAAGACAAAAACCAGCCATCATAGTATGTCGGCAAGGTGCTGGCATAAGGAGGCATGTTGAAGTTTTGTACTTATATCTTCTTTGCAAAAGGAGTGACAGCAACTAAGGGGTGATGACATGCTATGGTAGGGCATGCTTACTGGCAATTAGTAGTGTGACTGATTCTTTGTGATACATTCTTGGCTGCCACTGGGGTGTTTTGCCTCTGCTCTGTAAATATTAAGGCACTTCACATGATCCTTAACTGGGTAGGACAAGCATCCTACCCAAATTCAAAAGCTATGCTTGCTCCCAAATCTCGATCATGTATAACTATTGTATTTACCTGAATCCAAGACTAAGGTTTCCCCACCTGTAGATTTTTTGATATTAGAAAGCCATCCTAAATTCAGAGACCTCTTCCTTTTGAGTAAATGCAGGTAGGTAGGTGGAGGGGAGAGTGATCATGTGTGAGAGAGGAGTTAGGTAGGATGGTATAGTCCTACCCAGCTCTCATTCCCAGCATTTTAATGATAGGAGGAAAAGCTATCCTACCCAGCTCCTCTCTCACACACGATCATGCCCCCCCCACCTAGTAGTTTGCTCACATATGATCCAAAATTGGGGGTGTGCAGAGCTTCTAAAGCTGAGTAGGAGGATGCTTCACATGGTACATCTATTTAGGTGTGGTATTTAAAGATTTTCTTTTTTATGGTGTGTGCTTGAGACAATAAAAGATGATCACATCTGATTTTTAATGAGATTCAGAAAAGTCTACGGGGACTGAAGGAATAAGGTTTATAATAATAATAATAATAATAATAATAATAATTCAATTTCTATACCGCCCTTCCAAAAATGGCTCAGGGCAGTTTACAAAGAGAAATAACAAATAAGATGGCTTGATGATCAAGGTTTACTCAGTGTTTGAGGAATCCCCACTGAATACAGAATGCTCTTTCCCATTCCATCACAAACTGATAATGCAATCAAATATCGGCAATAAAACCCAAAACTTCTATATCCCAAAACAAACCAGAAAAAGCAATGTATAATCCACACATTTATGTAAATTGAATAATTTATTTCAGAGACAGAAATTAGAATGTTAATTTTAATTCAGAGTTCTAATACATGCAAGCCACATATTATGAACCTTTAAAGATCAATGGGACAAAAATTCTAATGCAAATATATTGGACAAATGGATAAGTCCTAAAAAGTTTCTGTGCATCTGTGAAACTCAATTATGCTTTTGCTAAACTGCGGTTCGAAGTGATTTCTAGGCTTCCCACAAACCAGGGGAACTGCTGCTGAATTCAAACCAAAGAGCATAATCTAGAGCAGGGATTCTCAATGTTGGGTCCCCAGATGTTATTGGACTTCAACTCCCATAATCCCCGGGTCCAGTGGCCTTTGGTTGGGGATTATGGGAGTTGAAGTCCAATAATATCTGGGGACCCAACGCTGAGGATCCCTGATCTAGAGGGATCAGACCCATGTCTTACTTCATACTAGTCACTGCAGTTTAACCAATGAAACATACAAAGGCCCGGTTCATATGTAGTAGGGAACTGGAGGTCCCTTCATCTCCGGTTCCCAAACTTGAACATAAGGACCAGGGAATTACGGTGGATGTTTTCTTAAAAGGACCTGTCATCTGCCTCCCCAAACTGCATTTTGTCACCTTCGGTTTTCTCAAAGTTTCATTTGCTCAGCCTTTGGTTTGCCAATGCCAGCATTACATATGAATGGTAGCACACAGTTCCACCACTCTAAAAACAGAGTTAAAGAAAGAAGCTTCTCCTTTGCCCTGGTTCCAATTGGCTGTGCAGGCTATCCTTCAGGAGAGAAGGAAACCTGCACAGCCAGCACCATCACCTCTATGCAGTCTCACTGACTGCAGACAGACTGCTCTCCTGGACATACAAATGTGTACAGGAGAGCAGGGGGATGGGGCACAGGACCACTAGACCCGTGGTTCCACATTATGTATGACCCAGACCACTGACTTGAATCCTTTGCTAAATGACAATCTTTAAACCCATCTGACATCAATCAATAGCCTGAGATTTTGCGAAGCAAATTATTCATAAGGCAAACTAGGCTGATAATTGGCCCTATCCAGCCCCAGCACAGTACCTCCAATGACTGTTGCTGGTGTCTATCTTATGTTTCGACAAGGATCCATCTTATTTATTTATTGTTTCTCTGTGTAAACTGCCCTGAGCCATTTTTGGAAGGGCAGTATAGAAATCTAATAAATAAATAAATAAATAAATAAAATCCTGATACCTATCAGAGGTACCTCTTTTTCCAAGCCAATTTCCAAAAGGCATGCTTCACATCCTTGTTCCTTAGGCTGTAAATCAGGGGATTCAGCATTGGAGTGATGGTACCATAGAATACAGCAACAAACTTGTCATGATTTGAGGAGGCCTTGGTCTGAGGCTGCAGGTACATGGACATGGCTGTCCCATAGAATATGGCCACCACCATGAGGTGGGAACTACAGGTGGAGAAGACTTTGCTCCTGTTCTCAGCAGAATGCATTTTCAGCACAGCAGCAATAATGCGGGCATACGTGATGAGGATGAAGCCAAAGGGCAGAAGCAGGGTAAGGATGCTGGTGGCAAACATGACAATTTGGTTGATGCGAGTATACGAGCAGAACAATTTAAGCATGACTTGTACTTCACATGCAAAGTGATCAAGGATGTTGTGCCCACACAGGGATTTTTGTGAGGTGAGGGAAGGGATCATGACCAGGAGGAGAGAGCTGCCCCATGAAAAGCTTGCCATAGCAATGCAGACCTTCTTGCTCATGATGAGTGTGTAGCGCAGTGGGTTGCAGACAGCCACCCAACGGTCATAGGACATCATTGCCAGTAGAAGGCACTCTGTCATCCCCAAGAAAAGTGAGATGTACATTTGGGCAAAACACCTTGCGTAGGAGATGGTGGACTTGGCAGAAAGACAGTGAGTCAACATCTGGGGGATGCTGCTGGTTGTATAGCAAATGTCAAGGACAGACAAGTTGCCAAGGAAAAAGTACATGGGAGTGTGAAGCCGGGGATCCACCATGGCAAGCAGTACGAGTAGACCATTGCCCAACACAGTGATGAGGTAAACAATGAGAAAGAGGCCAAAGAGAGCAATCTTTATGCGTGGGTTGCTGGAGAGGCCCAGCAGGATGAATTCTGTCACTGTGGTCTCGTTATCTCTTCTTCCCATGGTGTCTCCTGTAAGGGGTTACCTGGCAATAATGTTACACAGAACAATTGACAGATTGAACAGAAGCAGTAAGACCGGAGCTGAGCTGCAATGAGCAATTGTGAACGATAGACAGGCCTCTCAAGCTGGTGTCTGAAACTAGCCTTTATTGAAAGTATATCCTTTGAGTACATTATTTTAACTGGAATAAAACACTTTAAGACCCTTTAATCCTGAGGAAGATCATTGACTGAAATGCATTGGGTACTCTTCAGATAATAAATGGCTACTTCCAAGCACCAGCGTGAACCCCGTCTCTGGCTTTGTTGCCCCCCTTCTTTTTAGCGGACGTCAGTCAATGCCAGCTAGTTCCCATCTATATTTTCTCCTTTCTGAAGTGCACATTTGTAGAAGTGACATTTACCATCCAAACTCAATTGTCAAAGCAAGAGGATGCAGACATTTGCCTTCAATAGACAAATGGGCAAACAAGAGGTAGGAGTATGCTTAGGAACATAGGAAGCTGCCATATACTGAGTCAGACCATTGGTCTATCTAGCTCAGTTTTGCCTTCACAGACTGGCAGCGGCCTCTCCAAGGTTGCAGGCAAGAACCTCTCTTAGCCCTATCTTGGAGAAGTCAGGGAGGGAACTTGGAACCTAGATGCTCTTCCCAGAGCGGTTCCATCCCCCAAGGGGAATATCTTACAGTGCTCACACTTCTAGTCTCCCATTCAAATGCAAACCAGGGCAGGCCCTGCTTAACTAACGGGACAAGTCATGCTTGCTACCACAAGACCAGCTCTCCTCCCCTGTTAAGGCTAAATGCTGTTAAGGCTAAATGAATGCGAACAGAAATGGAGGAGCAGAGAGCTGCAACCCTGGACAGAGGAACATAAAGAAAAATAAAGGTGAGTTAGTTAGGTTTGCCATTTGAGCTGGTCTCCAAAGAAGCCAGCTGTTCCCTCGAAAAGGATTTAATTCTGAACACTCAGAGAGAATCAATAAAGAGGCTAACCAGTCTCAACAACTGTTCTGCTTCCTGGTAAAGTAAAAATAATGCTTAAAGAACTTAAATTCTTAAAGAACTTAAGAGGTCAGATAGGAGTCAAATCTGTTTAGGGAAAATTGGCAATTGTTGATTGCTTATTTGAGGAGTAAGGTGCATGCTTTTGCAAATGCTGATGATATCTTTCATTTATTGTAATCTATCATCACAGGTTTCAATCAATAGTCAGCAATGAGGCTTTATAATTCTATAATTAAAAAAATAAAAGTGGATTCCTTGTCCAAATATTTGTTTTGTTGAATTCATACAAACACTGGCAAGCTTAATGTAAAGCAGTTATGATGTAAGCAAAGAAGAATTTGAAGATCAAATGATGAATGAGATATCACGATTCATAAACTTTTCTCTGATTAAATCAAAGGTAAGAGACTAAGAGGCACTGGGAATGTTGGACTGTAATATAAGATGTGGAGATTAGAACTCAAGGAAGACAAGGGAAACCGCTGTGAAGCCAATCTATCTAGACTGCTTTGCCTGAGTCTCTGCTGTAAAAGATGTTAGAGAGATATTCAGATCCAAACCATTGTTTTTGGTTAGTGCATTTGCAGAATGATGTCAAATACAGATGACAGAGAATTTTTTTTTAGAACTAATTAGCAAATTAAAAGCATGTGGAAAAAAGCAAATTGCATGTTAGGAATCTTTAAGAAAGCAACTGAAGATAAAACAGTGTATCTTGAAATGCCACTATATTGTTTATGTTATTGTGAAAAAAGTATTTTAAAAGGTGGGATAAATAAAACAAAATATATACATCTATGGTGTGTCCCAAATAGCACTATTGTGTGCCTGCTTGATAATCCCATCTCTGAAAGGTTGCCATAGAGAGGGCGCAGGAATGGAAGAGAACAATTATAATGCACACAAGGATCTTTTCTATGAAATCTCAGCCTTTTGAGGTTGAGGCTTTTGGTTTCCAAAAAAGATGATTAAGGAAAGGCATGATTGAGATGTATAACATTTATTAACTGTGTGAAGAGAGTGAAAATAAATATCTGTCTTTCTCTCTGCATTTCCCCTTTCTAATAAAATGCTAGAAACTGGAAGTCATCCAATAATATGGATAAAAAATAGGTACGGGACACAGAATATGAAGCACTTCCTTATACTACACATGTTGGAATACCTTGCCATAAAGTGTAGTCATTACTGGACAACTTTAAAATGGGATTGGAGATATGTTGGGGCGATAGGCCTACCAAAGAATATTCTCCATCACAACTAAGAGTAGAACCTTAATGTGATTGATTGATTGGTTGATTGATTAAGTGCCATCAAGTCGGTGTCAACTCTTAGCGACCACATAGATAGATTCTCTCCAGGATGATCTGTCTTCAACTTGGCCATTAATGTCTCTCAGTGGTGCATTCATTGCTGCTGTGATTGAGTCCATCCACGTTGCTGCTGGTCATCCTCTTCTCTTTCCTTCAACTTTCCCCAGCATTCCCCCCAGCAACTTTCACCTTAATGTACAGAGGCCTTAATGTCCCTCTCAAAATATGAGATGGTGGGGTCAGAAAACAAGGAAAATAGTACCATCACTTACATGCTCTGCTTTTTTGAACTTCCCAAGGCATCTGGTGGCAACAGATTCTTGGATTAGATGGGCCATTAGACTGAGGTAGCCATGCAATTATGATCTTACAGTAATTAAACCAGCTATAAGATGGGGATAACAACAGGCATCAGTAGAAACTGGAAGACAGAAACTCACCATAGCAATGCCTTTTCCTTCCAAATTAATGGTATAATCTCATGAAATTTCCCAGTCTTGTGCAAACTAAGACGTCCTAGTCAGCCAGGCATTTTCAGATTTAAAAAAAAATATCTAACCATCCTATGGAAATTAAAACCAGGAATTATCTGGGGGAAAATTCATCTGTATCTCTTAATACCAGCAGCAATGGGACATGTTTGCAGCATTTTTCATTGTCAGCAAAGATACTAGTTCATTTAGATATGTTTAGTTCTTTAACTAAGTACATCTTTTGACTTTAACCTTTTTAAGGTGGATCATCTCAGCCACAGGGAGATAGTTCACTCTGTAATTCATCAGGGAGCCTGTCCAATTAGCAATTAGTTGCACAGGTTTTTTGCCCACAAGTTTAACATAGAGACACATGAAGAGTGGAGTTTGCAAAGAGAAGAGGTATATGAGTCATTTTTAAGGAAAACATTAAGGTTGTTCACATGACTGTTTTACCTTGTTTGGGGGGTGGGCTGGCGTGGAGGCAGGATCCTACCTGCCTCCCCACAGATGATCACCATTCTGTAGGGCTTTAAGTAGGTTTATTTTAAATGAACAAAAATGAAGAACTTTGATTTCATTTCATTGGGCTGTACCCAAATAAAATGATTCCTGATGCAAATTCCTGAGATCAATGGGACTTCAGTGGTGTTTGGTCAGGATTCACTTTATTTGCAGATATTGACTTAGCATGTCCACATTTTTACACACACACACACACACACACACACACACATTTTTGGTGCTTGACACTCACTTTGATATTAACCCCCCAAAGGGGGTGGGGACTGGTTAAAATGGATGAATGCTCTTTAATTCTAACTACAGCAATAGCCAAGAGCTTTGCTTTTACAATGGCTGACATCCAGACTAAAACTGTGCTTGTCCAACAAATAAAGTTGTGCACATGCAAGAATTTTGCATAGCTATGCAAAGTGATGGGGATGCTAGAAGGTGGAATCTTGTGCTCTTGATGTCCTGCACAAGTGTTTCCTGCAACATATATGGACTGATGAAGAGATTTCAAAGCAGGAAGCTCACCACAGATTGCACACCATGTTGTGCAAGATCAAGGATGTTTGTGCTAGTGCAACACTAATCTGGAATACAAGCTCCTGACTTCGTGGAACTAGCTAGTGCAACATCCTTGCACCAGTGCAGTATATTAGTGCAAGCACAGTGTTGCGAGCCAAGCCTGATTTGTATATTAGGTATGCACCAGAGCTAGCATAGGAAATTTTCACCAGTGTCACAAAGGGACCAGTTCTTTATACGGTGACCATATATAGTCTGGGTTCGAAGGCAGAAGGAAGATCAAACACTCTCACATAATTCAATGGGCTTTATTGAGTATAAAAGATTGTCAGAGCAACAGCATCAATCTAACTGATCAGACAACAAAGCAATCAACTACAGGTACTAGTAATAGCAAATCCTCTGTGTGTGGATGCCTGTCATCTCAGTAAATACTTCTAACTAGCAAGAGATAGAGAAACTGGAAAGGAGCAGGGGGAGGGAGTTGCTTGAAATGGGGGATGGCAGAGTGCCAGGGGAGGGGAGGCGGAGGCAAAGGCTGGTTCTTGAGAGAGGCATTTCACCAGATCTTGTCGTGGGACAGCAAGCTTTGGTCCAGTGCTGGAGAGTGTTGCAAACAGGGCTTCTGGTGGACTGCTGGTGCTTGGGTTCACAGACAGAGTTAGCCCTTGGTTCTTCACCCCGTAGCAAGAATCACTAAGCAGTCTCTTGTCTGCAGGTCCCAGGCCTCTGCTAGCTCCGCAGCTAGACAGCAGGCACTTGGGGTGCACATATGAGCAAGTATTGGTTGTTAGGTAAAGCTGGCTGGCTGGCCATGTCTGAGGTGGCCTCTTTTATACAAGTTGGTCCTTTTTGATCTGTCATGAATCTCAGAAGTGTCAATTGCTATTATCCTCTAGATCCTGTCTCCTGACAATAATTGATCAGTTCAGGATATTAGGTCAGTCCAGGATAACAGGATCTGAATTTAATCTCCTGTTAGCTGTTATCAGAAAACATTGTATTCTTGTGTTCTGAAAACAATGCATTTCTGAACTTTGCAGATGAGCATTTGTCCACAGACTTCTGGCGTCTGGCCACAAAGTGATAAAAGTCAAAGGTGTTGCTTAAGAAGTTCAGTTCTTAAACTGAAGTTCAGTAAAGAAGCTAAGGTATACGTGTGAGACAGCAATTAAATCACTTCTTGTGTACATCTACCTAGTGTGTAATTCTAAAAAAATTCAAAAGTAACAGCAAGAGGATGTATGTGTGGGACTAGTGATCAATGTATCTAATTCAAGATTGCAAATCTTCTGCCAGAGGAAATGCAAGATTACCTTCTAGACTTCCCCAAAGCCATTACCTGAGAGCAAAGTCCAAACAATTTGGCTTGTCTCTTAAGAGTTAATGCCAGAGTTCAGGCATTAATTGATCTCTTAATAAAATAGAATCAGACACAGGCCTTGATTTCACATAATTTTGGATTGGTAACTCTGGGTCCAATGTGGTAGTCAGGGTGACTACCACAACAGCCTTAGACTGGATGTTTTGTCTCCAGTTTCCACATTATGCAAAATTCCAGCTTCCTGCCTATGGAAAGCTAGCAAGTCAAGAAGAGTAGTGTTAGCATGGCCACTAGGGATGTGCACAAAACTGGTTCACCTGGTTCAGTTCGAATTTGAACCAGGTTCATACTGGGAGGCGGTGGTTTGGTTTTGGTTTTGCTCGAACTCCCCTGGATCGGTTCAAATTTGAAACTTTTTGAACCGGCTCGAACTGGTTCGAACCAGTCATTGTTGCCCATAATTCCCTATGTGGAGTACTTAGGGGCAAAAAAACCCTGGGGTGGGTGGTAGGCAACCAGGGATGCCCCCACCCACCAATTCCCAAGGCAATTGGGTGCTCCTAGTATTAATGGTGAATTTTTAAAAATCCCCATAGGATATAATGGAGATTTGGGGCAGCCTTGAGCCCCTCCTCTGGGAGGTGGAAGGGCACCCCAAAGTGGGTCTGGGGCCATGGCAGAAATGGCCTCAATCCATCCCAGACATCCTCAAATTGATAGGAGTGATTGCTCTTTATTTATGAATTTCTACAGATTTTTAAATAATATCTCATTGGAAAGCATTGAATGTGTGTCACTGGGTGAAAGGTTATAGCCATTAATCCCAATGAGTGCAAGATTCATTCTGGCCAATCACAGGATCAATAGCCCTGTCAATGCAAAGTCTGCAAATTAAGCACAACAAGACTCACAAAATGGAGGACAGAAGGGAGCTAAACAATGACACACAAAATGGAGGACAGACACAGCAGAGACACAAACAGACCCTAGAGAGTCCATGGCATCTTCGAACCGAACTGGTCCAGATTTGGTTCAGACCAGAAGGGCAAAACCAGAGCCCTGTCTGGTTTGAGTTCAAACTTTCGAACCGAACCTGTTCAGACCCAAACTGGTTCGATTTCGAACCGTCTGCACATCTCTAGAAGCTGCCATATACCGCATCAGACCCTTGGTCCATCTAGCTCAGTATTGTCTTCACAGACTGGCAGCGGCTTCTCCAAGGTTGTAGGCAGGAGTCTCTCTCAGCTCTATCTTGGAAATGCTGCCAGGGAGGGGACTTTGAAACTCCTGCATGTCTTCCTAGATACACATTTATATCCCCTCCAAATGTAAACCAAGGAGGACCCTGCTTAGCAAATGGGGCGATTCATGCTTGCTGCTGAACCTCAGTCGATCGCCTCTCTCTGCCCTGGACTGCAAGGATGGACGTGACCCTGGAGGCTTCAGTGGTTCTCCTGGTTGCTGTTGTTGTCTTCTTATCTCCAGCTCAGGCCCAAGGTGAGATTTGCAGGACTGCCTCCTCACAGCCTCTTCTTTCTCTGCAGCTCATCATGGCCATTGCCCTTTGTAACTGTAGAGAAGGGTTCACACAACCCATGTGTCCCAAACAGGGCCAGCCCATCCACTAGGCAGAGGTAGGTGGTCGCCTAGGGTGCCAGTTCCTGAGGGGGAAAAATAAAATATAGCCCTGCGCATTATTCGTTCTCTCCCTCTTGCATCCCTGAAGGACCGCTCAGTGGCAGAAGAATGGGCGGTGCAATCTTGCCTCTGCTCCAATAAGGGCCTGCATATTCTGCACCCCAAAACACACAACCATTTTTGCTTATTGTCCCTCAGCCCCAATAAACAGCTCGTCCCATCAGCTGCGCTCCCTCCCTGGAAGACGAATCGCCTGCCTCAGCATTCATTTCCAGAAAGAAATGGCCTCAGGCTGGGTTTCTACATTCACAGCAGCCTCTTTCCATCTCGGAAGTGCTGAGCTTTTGCCCCCAGCATTGACTTGGGAACTCTCTGCCACTAGATCCCCAAAGCAGTGTGGGCTAGCCATTCACGGCCCCTCTGCTCTGGCTGATGCGTCCTTGTGACAGAGTAGTGTGTAATCTGGAAAGCGCCCTGGAGACATGTCGGAGCAGCCCCTCCTCGGAAGTGGGCTCTTCTGGGGCTGCAGGTTTCTTGGTGGGGACGCCGACTGTGTTGACGTGAATATAATCAGCCCAAGCCCCCTCCCCCCGCCGAAAGTGCCACAATATTGTTGGATGCTGAAATTGCCTTGTAATTAACTACCTTCTAAAAAACGTATTGTACTATTTGGGGGTTGAACAACAACCACCCAGCTTGAACAATCCTCTCGCCCGCCTCTGTCTGTCTGTCTCTTGCCTCCTTCAAGGGGCATGGAGGGCTGCCCAGAGTCCAGGGAGGGGCCCTTCTTGGCAAAGGAGACCACTGGTGCTCACTGCCACGACTCCAGCTCTCCTCCCTGCAACTCCAGCTCTCCTCCTCCGTGACTCTAGCTCTCCTGAATGGCTGCAGCTCTCCAAGTATCCAGACAGCGCTCTTTCTCAGCCCTACCTGAAGATGCTGCCAGGGACTGAACCTGGGAGCTTCTGCGTGCAAAGCTGATATTTTACCCCTGAGTTACGGCCCCATTCCCAGCCATAGAAGGAACATAGGAAGCTGCTGCCTACTGAGTCAGACCATCAGTCCGACTAGCTCAGACTTGTCTACATTGACTGGCAGCAGCTCTCCAAAGTTTCAGGCAGGAATCTTTCCCAGCCCTACCTGGGGATACTGCCAGGGATTGAACCTGGGATCTTTGATGTGCAAAGCAGATGCCCTTCTACTGAGCTACCACCCCATCTCCTAAGGGGAATATCTTACCCCAGTCACCCATCCAAATGCAAACCAGAGTAGACCCTGCTTAAGAAAGAGGACAATTCCTGTTTGTTATTGCAAGACTGGGTCTCCTGTAATGAAGCTCTACGTAGTTCTGTCAGTATGTTTCCCCTGCTTCTGGCTTCATTTATTTGACGTGCGTAGTGTGGTTTTCTGGGCTACCGCCAGGTTCATTTTTTCCATCATTAATTGTCTGTGCAAATAATCTCCCCCAGCCAGCCACCAGTGTGTGCACTTTGTACAATGCGAAGGAAACCTAAGCTTTAAATCAAGACTTCCCTAGTTCCTCCAACACAGACCCGATTCAAAAACCACCACTTTAAGATATGAGTTAGGGTGCTCTCAGTTTCAATTGGGCTCTAAAAACTGTGGAAATTGCAAGTTAAGGTGCCCGGCTTAATATCCGAGCCATATGAACTGTAAAAATTTTGTAAAGGTAAAGTGTGCCGTCGACTCCTGATGACCACTGAGCCCTGTGGTTGTCTTGGGTAGAATACAGAAGCGGCTGACCATTGCCTCCTCCCTCGCAGTATGAGATGATGCCTTTCAGCATCTTCCTATATCGCTGCTGCCTGATAGAGGTGTTTCCCATAGTCTGGGAAACATACCAGCAGGAATTCAAACTGGCAACCTCTGGCTTGATAACCAAGAGACATTGTGAAAGGTAATGTGTGCTGTCGAGTCGATTTTGACTCCTGGCACCCACAGAGCCCTGTGGTTGTCTTTGGTAGAATACAGGAGGGGTTGACCAATGTCTCCTCCCGCGCAGTATGAGATGATGCCTTTCAGCATCTTCCTATATCGCTGCAGCCCAAAATAGGTGTTTCCCATAGTCTAGGAAACAGACCAGCAGGGATTTGAACCGGCAACCTTCTGCTTGTTAGTCAAACATTTCCCTACTGCACCCACATATATCATATTCTCTCCCTGACATTTTATCAAGGGTGGATCAAAAGCCATCTTACTCAGCAACCAGCTCCTGCATGATCACTCTCCCCTCCTTGATCTTTGCAAACACACCACCACCAACTGAGAACAGGCACAGCTCCTATTCTGGCTGGGCCATCCCACTGCTCTTTTTCAGATTATAGGTATTCCCTGGGAAGGCCTACGGGTTTCTGGAATCGGTGCGAGGCCATACACATTTCAAAGCACCGACGTATTGGAGGTTTCGTAGGGGAGTCTTGATGAGGTTGAGGATGGAAGAACCGGCTGTTTCAACACGTTTCGACCAGGTTTGATAAGGTGCTTGCGAGGAAGCAAGTGAGGTTGTTCAGGATAACACCAGCCCTGAGCAGGTGTGATGACAATGTAGCGAATTGCCTTTTATTGGGCTTCAGACTGGGCACTAAAAGCACACTTCTCCTTTCCAGATTTATTACGAATAATGATAAGCAGTTCTGTGCTGATCCCAGGCTTAAATGGGTCAAGGAGAGAATCCACTCCTTCTTAGAAAAATAACCATGTCCCGTCTCCGCCTCCTGTACCCCTAGAAGGGAAGATAAATGATAAACTGGAGCTACCAGCTTGTGGAGGAGAGGAGAAAGCTATACAAGGTTGAATGCTAGGCCATCCATCTTCATGAATAGCTTCAAAGGGGATGCCCGCCTTGAATTTTTATTTTTTATTATTTTGAATAATAAAACACACTTTGCTTGTTCATTTATTCTTCACATCGTAAAAAAATAAATAAAACAGAAGCATTTTGAAAAGTTGCCTGACTTCTTTGGGGATTAGTGGTAGGGTGGCATCCTGGGGACATCAAGAGTGTTAACCAATTGGTGCTGCCCAGAGCTGATTTGGAGATGTCACAGGTACTAGCCATTTGGTACTATCCTCAACTTGCTTATTGGTGTAATTCGGCACTAGTCAATTGTTACTGCCCAGAGCTGGCTGGGTACCATCATGGGTACTCACCATTTGGTACCTCTATAAGTAGTTTAGTGGTGACACGGGTGCTAGCCAATTAGTGCTGCCCACAGCTGGTTCAGATGAACATTTGTTCAGCAGGGTCCACCTTCTGGTCATATCTGGAAGACGAGGGCAATGGGGGCGGCAGAGAGGTACACTGCCGCCCCGATGAGGATTGAGAAACATGGACGCCGGTGGGGGGAAAGCAGCAGGAGGGGTAAGTGCACCCTCCCCCGCCCTTAAAGGGAGACCTGTGCCACCTTCGAGCCTCCCTACCGCACTTCTGTACACATCCCTATTGGGAGCATGCCCAGCTCCTGAAACTGGGTAGGACTTGTCTACTTGTCCTGAGACTGGGTAGACTGGTCTCCTAGCCAGCATATGGTTGTGTGAACTGCTCTAATGGCTTGCAAGAATGGCAGAGATATAGGTGGCGGAATGAATAAATACCAGACTAATCTAGTTCCTGAACCCTGGAACGTCTGGTTTTCAAAAGGTCTTATTGAGAGTTTGACCTGCTCAGTCACTGCGAATTAGTGGTCAAAGACCAGAGGAAAGAACATTAATGTTTCTTCCTGCCTATGGATGATGTCCTGAATGGGTAATTTAGCTGCATGGGTAGGGTTGAGCATACACCAATGCTCTGCAGGATGGGATTCCATGAGAGAGAGAAAGATAGTTTGCAATAAGAATTCATAGCCAAACTACATGCAAAAATTTGGGATATCATGGATCAAATTTCTCAGCCTTTCCATTTTTACTGAAAAGCACGTGTGGAGGGAAAGGTTCACCCATTTTGGTCAGGGTAGTGGGGGAGTGGATTAACTCCGTCCCTGTGCGCTTTTGCCAATATAACTCTGCCAAAGCTTCTATCATTAGCCTCACATACTTTTTTATGCGCCAAAGGGAATGAAGCTGTCTTTAAACCCAGTTTTTCACAAGAATTTCCAAACACTGTTTACCCACATCTTTATTCAGTTTTTCTTTTTCCAATAATTCACATTTCCCCCCCAGTTTTGGTCCACAGTAACTTCTCACAAGTTCTTCCCCCACTGGTATCAAGGGGAGCTTTTTTTTTTTTTTTTTTTTGGTCTTGTTAGCCAGTGTGCAACATGGGACTCTGCCCACAGGCAGGGGCAGTCCAAGACATTTTGCTGTCTGAGGCAAAGGACATATTTATTTATTTGTTTGATTTGATTTGTATACTGCCCTTCCAAAATGGCTCAGGGAGGTTTACAATTAAAAACAGAAAACATTAAAACCAATAACAATTAAAACAGAAATATAAATATGAACACCAATTAAAAACATCTTTAAAACAAACAAACAATTAAAACCCTGAAAACCAGGTTAGCATTAAAATAATTAAAACTAATTAAAACCCTGAAAGGCCAGGCCAAACAGATGGGTTTTAAGGGCTCTCTTGAAGGTCAGTAAGGAATTAAGATGGCGAATTTCTGCTGGGAGTGCATTCCACAGCCCGGGAGCAGCTACAGAGAAGGCCCGCCTCTGAGTTGCCATCAAACGAACCGGTGGTAACTGGAGACGGACCTCCTCAGATGACCGTAACGTGCGGTGGGGGTCATGTAAAAGAAGGCGCTCTCTAAGATATCTCAGAACCAAGCCATTCAGGGCTTTAAAGGTAATAACCAGCACTTTGTATTTTGCCCGGAATATGACACAATATGACACACACACCCATCTGTGGGTGGGTGCTCAGCGTTCTCAGGCCCGGCTGCTGAGGTGGCAGTGATGGCAAATGAGTACTCTCAGCCTAGGCCAGCAAACCAGACAATGGTGTCATTTCTAGCTTGCATTGGGGGTGAGGGAGAGAAGAAAGAAGAGACATATGCCATTGGGGTGAGGAAGGATGGTGGCAGGGAGGCCCATGGGGTGATGCCTATGTGACAGTGCGATGCCTGCTACCTCCTGTATCCCTCCTCGTGCCCATGCCTAAGGCAACAACCTCATCCTGCCTCATGGAAGGGCCGCCCCTGCCCACAGTCTGTCTAAAAGGAAAGAAAGGGAAAGGGAAGAAGGGTGAATTGGGAAAAGCCAGGATGAATAGCTGTGTCTCAACTTAAAGGCGTCTGAATGTAATTCAGGGGAAGAGAGTCTGATGTTGGTGGAAGGATATCCTCATGGTAGGGAGCTGCATGGCCAGGAGAATTTGGATAGAGAATACAGAGGGTGATCTTAAATTTAACTAGAAAATTGGTACTTGTAAAGTGAAGGTTCTGACAAGGAGCACACTCCTGAATGTCCAAAATATCATTTGTTGGTTCTGAACTCACAATGGCCCCTCTCACATATAACACTAATGACATGAGAGCGGCATCCCATGTCACCAAAGTAAGAAGCGAAATACTGGGACCATGTAGATGGGGCAGTGAAAGAAGGCCTGAGAACCATCAGTTCACTCAGAAGAGAAACACGTTAAAAAGTGGAGGCAAATAAACCCTTATGTTACTCTTAAGTCATCCTGATTTGAAATACAGCAGGGTGGTCAGGAGTGCTGGGAAGAGGAATGGTGATTAATCTTCATTAAGTTATTTTGAAAATGTGCCCCTATGAATCACAGGAGATGATTTGCAAGGGGATCTCTGTGTCCCAGACTTGAAAAAAGGGAAATATCCGTCCAGAGAAAGGATAGTTGAAGCTGAAGATAAGCTCCATGGAGTCAGCATCAGAGAAGGTGAGGATGCCATAGTTATACTCCAGGCGTACCTTGATCCGTCGTGGTGATTTCCACAGGGAAAGAGTGGTGGAAGGGGTGGTAGAAGCCTCATATTCTCCTTCTGTCAACCGTAGCACCCAAAATCCTTGATTGACTGTAATGTAGAGGTTCCATTTTCTATCTATTGATTCGCGTACAACACCAATGGCCCATCCTTTGGCAATGCCCACGTCCACCACCCACTCCAAAATCCCAGAGGTGACACCCTCCACCCCCAGGACACATGGTGAAAAATTGAAGCGTTCGGGGTTGTCAGGAAGAGGCTTGGCTTGGCTTCCCAGATACACACTTTTCCGATCTTCAGAAAGGACGAGGGTAGGGAAGGCTGTCTTGGGATCCAGCGTCACTTGCACTAAAAATGGAGTTACAGAAAGGGTTAGTGTAATGGTTTACAAGTTCACCAATGTATTATCAGCTGAAGAAATGATAATCTATATTTCAGAGCAGTGTGATCTCAAGGTGAAGTGTGGAATTTTAAGAGTTCTGAAGTGGTTTGATAGTGCCTTCTGCTAATCCTAAAACTTATGTACATTTTTTTTCATACCTGGAGTTAAGTTCTAAAAAAACTGATTCTGCAGATTTGGCATATGGTTTCTGGTTGCACTAGGGAAAATGGAATCCTCTTGCTGATGCTCTTTTTGTTATTGCTGTAAAGGGTGCCTATTGGCTAGTGTAAGTAACATCACCAATGCACACACTCCATCTGTAAATCAGATTTTCTATGAAATCAATTTTGTAGAATGAAGGATGAATCTATATATACATAAATGCATATGCACCACTTTTAAAAAAACAAAAAACCCAAAGCTACCCTGATGCATGAGAGGAGGGGCAAAGAGTTAAAGTTGACTCACTCAGTGATCTAGGATTTGATTTGCTGGTGCCTACATTTGTACCAACAACTAACCTTTTCTTTTTTCTTCCTTGGTCAAGTCTACTGGTTTTGCAGGCTGAAAGAAAACTGTCAGAAACAAATGGTCATTCTTCAAAATAAATTAAAGGGGGGAAAATAAGCTTTATTTCACTTCGTGCTTCTAGAATAATCACGGGGGGGAAATGGTGTTCCTTGTAATAGTCTCATCAATAAACTGAAGCAATTAAGATCCAAAGTCATTCTCAACAGGGGCATGCGTGAACCCAAAAATGTGGTTCAGTTCAAATTTGAATGGAACCGCGTCCCACTGAACTGGTTCAAGTCAAACTGACCGAACGGTCTGAATCGTTCAATCGGACCAGTTCAGCGGTAATACTTGTAAAAGGGAATCTGGTGAAGATTCCCCCTTACAAGTAAAGGGGCAGGGAGTGTGCATCCCTGGGGGCTGGAACTGCGCTGCTGCCATGCAGGTGCCCTGTTTTTAAAGAGCAATATGGCTGGAACAAGCGGCAGGAAGCCAGGTAAGAGCCTTAAACAACCTTTCTTGCCACTCCCCCGCTGCTGGACTGCTCCCCTCTATATAGAACCCGTTTGCATTGAACTGGGCTTGGCCCGGTTCGATCGCGGACCGAACCAGCCCTGGTTCAGTTCAAAATTCAACTGCCGGACCAACGCGGTTCAATGCAAACCAGTTTTTCATTGAACGGTTCATGCACACCCCTAGTTCTCGAGATTAAAAGCAGGCTTTGAGTAGTAAGAATAAAATACATGTTTATGTATTGGATAGACACTATGATTTGGTGTGGTTTCAATTGGACAAATATAATTGTATTATGTAACATAAGGCCATATTCACTCGTAGCATGGTACTGGGAGCATGTGCCACCCCACTTCTGGCGTAGGTTCTGATATGCCAAGATTGGTTGTGCGAAACCACCGATCTCAGCATACCTTACTCATTTCAAGGAACCGGACATCTGTAATTTAGATTTGAAGTGAGTGGCAGATATCGGTTCCCTGCAGCAATCAGAGCAAGATATGCCAAGCCTGGTGGGTCCGCACGACATAACTGATTTCAGCACATCAGCATCTAAACTGGAAGTGGAGGCAGTGTGTGCTCTGAGGGCTGCAGGACTTCACACAAACCTGAGGTGCTGTGTTATGTGTGAACCTGGCTTAGGTGTGACTATTCTGTGGGCCGATTTCCACTGCCACCAGTAATCTACCCTTGCAGGAATATCACGGCAAAGAGGCAAACTGTTGCTGCAAGCCCCGTTAGAACAGAATGCAGTTAGAATAGCCAGGCAGTTGTCAGTGCCCATGTAACAGCCACTGGGTGCCAAACACCACCATCCTTTTTTAATCCCCTGTCCATGATTGGACTTATGCACAAGGCAATTAGAACATCCTGCAACTCTCAGGCTCTCTTATCCCATATGGAGCAGGGGACAGAGCGTGGTGCAAAGGCGGCAACCATTCTGAACACTGAAGGCTGGCCTGACCACTAAACCCCAACCAGATGCTTTCAGCAGCAGTGGCACTGCCACTGTTGATGTGGGGAGAGGCAGCCACTGCTAACAAGGTGGCAAGAGAAGTAGGCATGGGACTGTAGCTCTGTGGTAGAGCAACTGCTCTGCATGCAGAAGGTCCCATGTTCAATCCTGGGCATCTCTAGATAGGGCTGGGAAAGACTCCTGCTTGAAATCTTGGAGAGCTGAGCTAGAGGGACCAGTGGTTTGACTTGGTATAAAGCAGCTTCCTATGCTCCTAAGTAAATATGAGCCTGAAGCATGAGGGGAGGTGGGAGCTCCCTAGGGGAAAGTGGGGGGTCCACTGCAGGTCTCTTTCCTGGAGCCTCCAAAAATAGCTGCATAGGAAGGAAGGAAGGGTCTCTCTCCAGACACAGCCACTATTGCCTGTACTGTCTCTCCCTCTCTTCCACTGCTGGAGAGTTTGGTGGCTGACATCCAGACTAAAACTGTGCTTGTGCATGGTGGTTGCACCAGCACAGGACTGTTGCATTAGCTAGCTGCGCTAAGTCTGGAGCTTGCATTCCAAACCAATGTCACACTAGTGCAAATGTGTTTGTGCTTGTGCAACAACATGCACAACCTGTGGCATGTCTCATATGTTTCATAGGGCACTTTTGTGCAATAATGCAGTTCTGAAAATCTCCGTGATTTAGTGCAGCTAAGCAATCTTCTTGCACGTGTGCAAGTTTGTTTTAATTGTATGTTTTATTCCATTGTTGTTTTATTGTTTTATTTTGCGAGCTGCACAGAGAACAATTGTTATGGTGTGGCCAAGAAGTAAAGTTATTTATTAGTAGTAGTTATTGTTATTAGTTATTATTGTTAATAAAATAAAAAAAATAAAAATAATATTGTTCATTATGCAAGTGCAGTGTTACTTAGCATGGGGACTGAAAATAGAACATCTAGGTCAGGGCTGCTCAACTTCAGCCCTCCTGCAGATGTTGGTCTACAATGCCCATAATCCCTGGCTACTGGCCACTGTGGCTGGGGATTATGGGAGTTGAAGTCCAAAAACAGCTGGGGGGGCCAAAGCTGAGCAGGCCTGATCTAGGTGCATTTCTCAAGCACGTGATGTACATTCATGGATGAAAAACAGAAGCCACAGCAAACTGGTATGGAAGCCTAAGAAAGCAGCAGGGCTCCTTCCCCTTACATGCTGGCATCTCCTGCCTGACTCTTGTTGACAGATTCTTCTTGTTTATTCTGTCAAAAATCTTGACTGTCATCTGTAGTGCTTTGGCTTCCTCATATGCCTTGACCATGAGATCGGCTATGTCAATGTGGTCAGCCTTCTCGGTCTTGCAACGCCGAATGCGCTTGTAGCCTTCCTCGAGTGAGTAGTTTTCAAGGTGCAGCTTAAATCTCTTGAATTCCTCCTCGGTCAGCTCATCGAAAAAGTCAACCAGTCTGCAGCAGATGCTGTCGGACATCTTGGCCCCAGTCGGAAGTTTCTGGAAAAGGATAAAGCAGCTCTGAGGGCTCAATCAGAAGAAAGTGAGGTTCTGATTGGAGTAAAGGAGTAAAGGCAGGGCTGTTAAGCTGCACATTGTACACTGAGGGTCAACACTCAAAGTTCTGGGTCTTGGACATTAGCAGTAAGGTAGTGCCCAGAACCAGTTCAGAGGCCCTTTATGGGCCTCCAAACCGTTTCGATCGGCGGGCGGTTTCGCCGGTTCAATGGCAGAGATGTGGTGCATCTTTAAGGGCAGGGGAAGGTGCACTTACCCCTCCTGCTGCATTTCCTTCCATGGGCAGACCGTTTTGTTAAAGCCCCTCGGGGCAGCAGTGTACATCTCCCAGTGTACGTCAGTGTACGTCTCCCAGAAGTGACCAGAAGTAACAGACGCACCTGCACACGCCAGGCACACACACACCATGTGCACGCCCGGCCGCAATATTTGTGCGGGCCCATGCCCGGCGCATGCAGGCGTGCCTGTTATGTCCGGACACTTCCAGGAGACATAGCGGCAGGGAGGTATGCTGCCGCCCCCATGAGCTTTAACAAAACGGAGCGCCAGCGGGGGAAATGCGGCAGGAGGGGTAAGTGCACACACACACACACACACACACCCTGCCGTCGAACCACCCCCCGCCTGGTTCTGTGCACATCCCTAATTAGCAGCCTCTTCTGTACAGATCACAGAAATAGTTCAAAGTCCAGAATCCAAACAATAACAGCAAAAAAAGAGAGAATTCCCAAGGCACAACAACAATTTTTGTAAACCACCATGAGACATTGGTATGAGGTGGTATATAAAGGAAATAAATAAATATAAAATAAAATAAAATAACGTGTACAGTGGCCAGGGCTCTTTTTCGTCTTCTCTGTTCTAGCAGTTACCTGCTGCTACTTTCACCACTCTGAAGTGATTAAGTCTTTTTTAGGTTTCCTGTTCCTCCTTTTCACTTGTGCTAGTAGGCCTCACCTGTTGGAGTCTAGTGGGTACAGCTAAACAATTCTTATTTAATTGCCTACATTAAATCAGTGTTCTTCATTGTAAGGCCCAGAAGCATTGGTGGCTCCGGTCAACCCTAAGTGCAGCCCTCTGACTATGTGAAGCTTCAGTACTATGTGGAAGTTGAGCCAGCGTGGTGTAGTGGTTAGAGTGCTGGACTAGGACCGGGGAGACCCGCGTTCAAATCCCCATTCAGCCATGAGACTTGCTGGGTGACTCTGGGCCAGTCACTTCTCTCTCACCCTAACCTACTTCACAGGGCTGTTGTGAGGAGAAACTTCAGTATGCAGTACACTGCTCTGGGCTCCTTGGAGGAAGAGCGGGATATAAATGTAAAAATAAATACATAAATAAAATAAAGTGTTATCCATGGACAACTGAAAACACAGCTACTATAGTTCCTGGTGCAAGGGAACTATAATAGCTGTGCCTTCTGTGGGAAGAATGCTGTCATATGAGAGCAGGATTGGATTTTACAGAAGTGAAATGTGCATCTGTGGCCATCTGGTTTAAAAGGAACTGAGGGAATCCAACCTAGGCCAAAGAAACAAGCACTTGTGGTCACTTTCTCTTTTAAAGAGCTATAGAGAAGACTTTGATACAATCAGAAGACAAGCTTGAAGGGTTTGAGAGACGGAGAGTTTATATATATATATATATATATAAAAATATATATAAATAAATAGTTTGTGTGAAATAGTCATACTTCCTGATCACCTACAGATACCAAATTTTTCATACACAATCTTGCTACCTAAATTAGCTGGATGCAC
This sequence comes from Hemicordylus capensis, assembly GCF_027244095.1. Taxonomy (NCBI): domain Eukaryota; kingdom Metazoa; phylum Chordata; class Lepidosauria; order Squamata; family Cordylidae; genus Hemicordylus; species Hemicordylus capensis. The sequence continues at coordinate 34,584,461 of NC_069662.1, forward strand.
TACTGTTTACACCAGAATATGCACAGTGAAAATTTTAATTTGTTGGGGTAGTTTTTTGAAGCAATTCTGAATATTATATTTCCCAATTACCAACAGATAATCAGGAACAAATTTTGCATGAACAGAAAACAAGTTTTGCATGAACACTCCTACCACTTAATTAATTAATTAGCTAAATGCATTACTTTTTACACCAGAAAATGCTCAGGGAAAGATCCATTTTATTTTTTGAAAGAATTCTGAATATAATCATATTTTAACTGTAATTGTTCTCATCAGATTTTTAACACTCAATAATCAGATCAATAATTCCAAACAACATCATGCCCAAGAAAAGCAGATCTTTCTCAGATTCAAATTTACTGTGATTTAAATTTACCACAAATGGTTATTATTCAATAAAATGAATGATGTTTGAGGTTGAAATTCTTCCAATTTCAAATTGTTCTTTTCCCAGTTGCAGGGGAACAGGAGAGAGGGCATGCCCCCCACTCTTGCCTATGGGTTTCCCAGAGACATCTGGTGGACCACTGTGTGAAACAGGATGCTGGACTAGATGGGCCTTGGGCCTGATCCAGCAGGGCTGTTCTTATGTTCTTATGTACTTCCCTTTGGCAAGCACATTAATTAAAAATTCTACTACAGCTATTTAATTTCTTGAACTTTCCCATAAGTGCAATCTACACAAAAATGACTTTGCCCTGTCAATGATAGGCCTTACCTACTAGTTGCTGTATAAGAAGCAATCAACTAGAACAGGCAGGAGGAGATGGATTTTAGGTATTTCTCCTGTGAGTGGGACTGTTCCCAGATGTTATTCTGTTTGTCCAGGCAGTTCTAAATGCTGTGAAAACCAGGTGGTGTGTGTGTGTGTGTGTGTGAGGAGGCCACTTCCTGGAAGCTGTTAGCAAGAACCGTAGCAGCAAGAAAAACTAGTAGCTTTGACTAAAGCAGCCACTCATTAACTCTACCCATGTCCGGAAATGTGTGGAGAAAGGGGCCGTGAATAGCAAAGGGGAGGTCTGAAGAACAGATTTACAGAAAAGGCAAAAAGAAACATATGAGCAAAGCAGTTTTTTGGAGGGGGGCGGTAACAGAAAAAGTAAGAGCTGCTATCAAGATTCAGGAAACTATTTTCTGACTGCTGTAAAGAGGATAAAGGGTTGGAGGGGAGTTATTCTAAAATCTTCCAGCCAGCCCCCCTTCTATGAGGAGCAAACTACATGTTACCTTAAGTGTATCACTGAAAGACACATGCTTAAGTCTGCAAACATCTTTTTCGGCAAAAGCAGACGAAGGCCAGCCTAGATCAGAAAGCAGTGCAGGGAGGGGGATAAACCTTTCCCCCTGGGCTCATCCCCCCAGAGTGACTTTTTGCAGCAAACCCCAGCAGACAGAAACTGCCAACGTCCTCTCTCCTAACATTGCTCTTTTCAAAGCCAGACCCATATTTTTGGCTCCAGAGGGGAAGATTCCATCTGGTGCTTTCCCTTTCCTGCCACAGGGTGCACCTGGCCGTGGACAGCCATCCATGTGTTACCCATTGTTGTAACAAAGCATACTATTAAAAGGCATGTATTAGATTTCAGGGAGACAGCATGGTGTGATGGTTTTAGGGCCAGACTAGGACTTGGGACACTCAGCTTGAAATCCTTTCTCAGCCATGAAGCGCACTCACTGGGTGACTTTGGCCCAGTCATTGAGATTATTCACACAAGCGAAAACTGTGTCCTACACAGGTTGGGAACTGTGTGTGCTCCCAATTTTCAGTTGTGTGGGTGCAAGCAACTAGGTAGGAGGAGGAGAAGTGATTGTATAGAAGCAAGGTAGGAGCTTTTCTTTCTATCTTGCTTCCACACAATCCCTTCTCCCTCCTCCTACCTAGTTGTTCGCACCCACACAACCAAAAATTGGGAGTACACACAGCTCCCAACCCGTGTAGGACACAGTTTTCACTGTTGTGTGAATGACCTTATTCTCTTTAAGTCTAACTTACCAGGGTTGTTTTGAAACACGTGTGTGTGTGTGTGTGTGTGCGTGCGCTGCCCTGAGATCCTTGGGAGAAGGGTGGGAAAAAATGTAATAAACACATGTTTTTTGTTTGGCTTCCTCTCCAGAAGGTCAGTTTTCGAATTCCAAAGGATCACTATAAAATACAAATAAAATAAGTAACACTAATACTTAAATACCTCCATGCCTCCACAAAACCAGATAGAAAAATTGCCCTGAGCGTCCATATTGCAACACAGATACTAAAAAGAGCAGAGTACACCATGATAAACATATGTTGCATAAATGTTTGCACAGGACCATGTTTACAAGGCTAAACAAATATTAAAAAGCAACAGCCTGACAGCCAGCACAAACATTCTCCATTTGTTTCAACCAGAACGAACTACAGCGAAAGAACAAATAAAGGAAATGAAAGGCTGTTGAAAGGCTGGGAGAAGAAGAGGCCGGCTTGCAGAGGAGGAGGAGAAGAAAAGTGGAAGGAAAGAAGGGGAGAAGACATTTTGGAGGAAAGTATTTGCCTTGCTGCTCATATTGTGTGTGCTCATCCCACTTTTGGCTCCTCGAGCAAAACGACCTTCTTTCTGTCTGCAGCTCAAGTTCAGAAGAACCGGGAGGGGGGCGGGAAGAGACTCACCACTCTCCTGTTAGGATCCTTCTCCTTCTTTATCTCCCGCAGGAAATGAAACCGAAAGTGACCTGCTGCCAGTGAAAGAAGGAGGGTTGTTTTCCTCGCCCCTCCCCGCCCTCTCAGCGAGTGTATGAAGACGATAAAGTTTTCAGAAAGCTGAAGGTGGTGTGATTGGGTGCCTGTCGTGGTGTGCTGCCGATGCGTCCTCCTCCCACTGGTGCATTGGTTTTGCACATATAATTGGTAGGTTAGTGGCTCAAAGTTTGAGCGTCCATATTGCAACAAACCCACTGTTGATATTGAGCCTCAAACCCACTGCAAAAAAACTGAGGGGTCGGGGTGGGTGTGGAGGAAACGCGTATGTCGCAGACAAGGACGGATCTTCTCTTCTCTTCTCTTCTTTATTTGTTTATTTGATTGATTTCTATACCGCCCTTCCAAAAATGGCTCGGGGCGGTTTACAAAGAGAAATAATAAATAAATAAGATGGCTCCCTGTCCCCAAAGGGCTCACAGTCTAAAAAGAATCTTAAGATAGACACCAGCAACAGTCACTGGAGGTACTGTGCTGGGGGTGGATAGGGCCAGTTACTCTCCCCCTGCTAAATAAAGAGAATCACCACGGTAAAAGGTGCTATCTTTAAAAGGAGAGTCTTGGATCTAGCCAAGACTAAAAGCTTAGGAGAGGGAGTCAGCCGGGAGCTCTTCAGCTGTTGCTGGATTACAAGCCTAGTCACCCCCCAGGCGCAGTTTATTGATGCTGGTTGTGAATGGCTCAACTTGGCCACCCCAGCCCCGACTTAGAAAATGCCTCCAGCCTGTGGGTACGTGTGCCAAACTCGCCATGGCATTGGAGTCTTAATTATGGAAATTGTGGTTGTGTATTTTTCCAAAAAACAGGTGCACGTCATGTGTGATTTGAACTGGGGAAATGGCATGTGGGAACAGCAGGGAAATGCTTGACTAACAAGCAGAAGGTTGCCAGTTTGAATCCCCGCTGGTCTGTTTCCCACCTATATTGGGCAGCAGCGATGTAGGAAGATGCTGAAAGGCATCATCTCATACTTCGCGGGAGGAGGCAATGGTAAAACCCTCCTGTATTCTACCAAAGACAACCACAGGACTCTGTGGGTGCCAGGAATCGAAATCGACTTGGCGGCACACTTTACCTTTACCTTCACCATGGGGGAAGGAGAATTGAACGCTATCATGGGGTTGTTGGCAGATTATGGGGAAATTGGCACATTTGTGTGCTTTAAATGGCTTGAGAAAGTGAAGTTTTTATAAGAGTACTATTGACTGCGAATGGCGCAGCAGATTAAATGGCAAAGGTACAGGAGCAAGGGCCTATAGAAGAAGTTGGCAACCCTAACCTCAGAGGATTGCTGAGAATGGATGTCACTGCTTATTAGTTCTCTATCCCACCTTTTCTCCAAGGCACCCAGGGCAGTGTGCAAGGTTACCCCTCCTTTATACAGACAACAACCCTGTGAGGTAAGTTAGGCTGAGAGATAGTGATTGGCCCAGGACTGACAGCTGAGTGGGAATTTGAACCAGGCTCTCCCTGCTCTAAGCCTGATGCTCTAATCATTAAACCACACTGGCTTCCACCACATCAGCACCACATCCTTCCACTTCTGCTTTCCTCCCCCCATATGTAGAGCCAGCGTGGTGTAGTGGTTAGAGTGCTGGACTAGGACCGGGGAGACTTGAGTTCAAATCCCCATGCAGCCATGAAACTAGCTGGGTGACTCTAGGCCAGTCACTTCTCTCTCAGCCTAACCTACTTCACAGGGTTGTTGTGAAAGAGAAACTCAAGTATGTAGTACACCGCTCTGGGCTCCTTGGAGGAAGAGCGGGATATAAAATGTAAAAATAATATAATAATGTACATTAATGTGTTTTCCAGATTTCTCTAGCTTTGCATGCTCATCTCGTCTCCCATCTGAGAAGACTATGATTTGATCTGCTCTGTGTTGCCAAAGGAATGAGACAAGAATAAAGAGAATATGGGAGGGAGAGGGGCTGTTATGCAAAAAGAAAAATACAGTGTAAGGCAATGTTAAAAAAATATAATGCAACAGGACAAAAGAGGTGCCTTTTATAGTCGTGGCACTTTACTACGTTAGCGAGAAAGCCACAGCCCCAGTCCAGCACAGCATCTTTCCAGTGGCAGCTACTGGCTTCTAACTTGTCTTGCTTTTTTAGATTGGGCACATTTTGGCATAATGTATCGAATTGCCTTATTAAAAGGCAATTCCATAGTTGCTTAAAAGGCACCTCTTTTGTCCTGTTTTGTTGTTTTTTTTACATTGCCTTACACTGTATTTTTCTATGTAAACTACTTTGAGAAATTTTGCTGAAATGCAGTATATGAATATTATCTGCCTATTTATTTATTTATTTATTTATTTATTTATTTATTATGGTGATTATTATTTTAAGAATGTATGCCTGTACTCTGTGTTCTTGTAAAAGGCACTGTTAGCAAATTTATTGAGAATTGGGGAAACTTGTAGACACAATTTTTCTGCTTCTTCAAACAGTTTTCTCCCTGTCTCCATCATTTCCCATTTTTGGCTCTGCATTTTCTTTGCAGTACACTTCTCTCTTCTTTCCCTGCTCCTTCCATTCCTTTTTGTGTCAGCACAGAAATTGTCTATGTCCACCAATGCTGGTTTTCCTTGAATGAAGAAATTTCAGTGTAATCCTCTCCTTTTCAGTGAGCTATAACATTCCATTTCTTGAACTGTACTTCTGTGGCCTTTCTTTTCATGCTTAACCTAGTTTTTTTGGTTTTGTTTTGTTTTTTCAACTCTTCCAACACATTAGCTTTTTAAATTCCCACTATTTTCCTTTATGGTTGTCCACCTTTTTTGTTCCGAGCCAGCGTGGTGTAGTAGTTAGAGTGCTGGACTAGGACCGGGGAGACCCGAGTTCAAATCCCCATTCAGCCATGATACTAGCTGGGTGACTCTAGGCCAGTCACTTCTCTCTCAGCCTAACCTACTTCACAGGGTTGTTGTGAGGAGAAACCTAAGTATGTAGTACACTGCTCTGGGCTCCTTGGAGGAAGAGCGGGATATAAATGTAAATAATAATAATAATAATAATAATAATAAGAAGAAGAAGAAGAAGAAGAAGGCGGCAAAACAAGAAACTCACTCCCCCCCCCGGAGAGGGGGTGAGTGAGTCAGCAAGTGAACAGGGAGGGGGCGAGTTAGTGAGCGAGCGGCAGGGAGGGGGCAAGTGAGAGAGCGGCAGGGAGGGGACGAGTGAAAGTGGGTGGCTGACACTGAGCAATAAAGCAGGGGCTCTGGCAGGGGGCAAAGACAGCAAAAACATCCTAGCGCACAGATCCTCTGTGTGGGTTCAGCTAGTTTTAAAAAATATTTTTTTTAAAAAATCGCGTCGCACGCACTCCACGACTCCATTGACCCAAATAGAGCAGGAGGAGGGGCAGAAAAATGTGTTTTAATGAGAATTTGGACAGCCCTGCCTAGAAAATAACATCTCAGCGGACGGAAAATATGAATGGTCACCAGCTTACAATGAAACATTAAACAACCCTTTACTCTCGTTTTGAAACTGTTTCACTATTCCGTCACAGTTTGCAACACATTAAGCATTGCAATTCTCATAGTCCGGAAAACACCCTATATCTTTTCAAAGCTTTGTAGGAGTCATAATCCTGTTTCCTTTTTTTGTCTTTTTGCAGTCAAAGCATACTAAAAGTAAACTAAAAAAATGAGCTTGCCTAAAATAAACTTCCATTTAATTTTTTAACTTTCACAACAGTACAATTGCATAATTTTTTAAAAATAAAAATGATATTTTATTTCTTTTATTTCATTTCCTCCTCCAGGTTTGGGCACATACGCACAGTCCACTCTGACATTCCAGAACCTGGAAGTTCTGATGCAATTCAACTGGAGTGAAACCAAAGGAGTGTCAGAATTGCATTGAAATTAGGGAATCCATTTATCCCTTGTTGTCTCCATGTTGCCAGGAACATGAGTATTTTCTTGGTTGGGGAGATGTGAAGGCTGGATTATGGATTTGACATCCTTATTGGGGAACAGGAAGCACATCCAGTTCCCACTCAGCAAATTTCCAAAATAATTCTAAACTCTTCAAAGAAGCAAAAGGTGTAGCTTTTAGCTGCCTTCCGTTCCCCCCAACACTTTAAGCATGGCCCCTTTGACATCCTTGTTCCTGAGACTATATATCATAGGATTGAGCATGGGTGTGACCACAGCATAGAGCACTGAGAACTTCTTGTCCTGTTCCAATGAGCGGCTGGAGCGGGGACGCATGTACATGAAGCTTATGGTGCCATAGAACAGAGACACCACGGCCAGGTGAGAGGCACAGGTGGAGAAAGCCCTGTGCCGGCTGGCAGTAGAATGGACCACAGTAGCCAGGATCTGGAGGTAGGAGACCAAGATGAGGCCAAAAGGGATCATGAGGATGATCACGCCCGATACATAGATGACCGCTTCAGTGGGTGCCGTGTCGGCACAGGCCAGCTGGAGCACGGCAGGAGCCTCACAGAAGAAATGGTTAATCTGGTTTGGCCCACAGTATGGTGGGAGGAAAGTGACAGTGGTCAGAACCACAGCATTGAAGAAGCCACTAACCCAGCAGGCACCTGCCAGGCGGCGGCAGAGGTCTGGTGCCATGGCAGCCCCATAGTGCAGAGGGTAGCACACCGCTACGTAGCGGTCGTAAGACATCACAGCCAGCAGGAAGCATTCTGCTACCCCCATGGCCACGTTGATGTAGAGCTGACCCACACAGCCCACAAAGGAGATAGTGCCACGATCCGAGAGCAGGTTTACCAGCATCTGGGGTAGGGCGCTGGTGGTGTAGCAGATATCAATAAGAGACAAGTGGGTTACAAAGTAGTACATGGGGGTGTGGAGGCGGGAATCCACCCGGATCAGCACCACAATGGTCAGGTTCCCACACAGAGTGATCATGTAGGCTGCTGAGCAGAGCACAAAAAGGAGAAGCTTCATCCGGGGTTGGCTGGTGAGTCCCAACAAAATGAATTCTGTCACCGCTGTGCCATTTTTCACAGCCATCTCACTTTTCCAGCACCATCTGTAATAAAATAAAACCCGTAGCATGGGGGGCAGGTAGGTTTTGGAGCATGGCCACAGACCATTGTGGCCCATGACGATAATAGGACATGTTAAACTGAGAAGTCTCTCTTTGATCCTGGTAACTGTGGTGGTGATGGTGCCGCTCCCCTCCCCACTTCTCAGTTCTTGGGTCTGACTCACCCATACAATCTTAATATTGTTTTGTATCAAAACAATATCAACAATTCAATATCAATTGAAACTAGTTTCCAATCTGTAAGAAATCCTGTAAATTGTAGATGAGGTTGGGGGCTCTCTGAGAAAGAATGATCAGTGCTGCTTCAAACCACCCCCGCCCCCAGATTTCTTTGCGAGAAAGAGTTATGCAGGTTTCAAGCTGGTTTAAATTTATAGTCCAGAGACCAGAAACCCCAAAACCAGTTCAGAGAGACTTTTTCATTGAACCAGAACTTAAAATATCTTTATTGCTTTGAATCTGAACCTGACAACCAAACTCCTGAACACCAAAAGTGATAATCCATTAAGAATAAGATCGTCTCCTGAAGCAGTTTAGAACTAAAACCCATCACAAGATAGAATAGAAACACATTGGAGAGAGTATGAAAGGGAGAGGGTAGTTCTACAGCTACCTTATACTGAGTCACCATTGGTCCATCTGGCTCAGTTTTGTCTACATTGATTGGCATCAGTGCTCCAGGATTTCCAGGCTTCAGCCCTACCTGAAGATGCCAGAGACTGCACCTGAGACCTAGGTGTTCCACACCCTTCCTCATATTTTGAGTGTCATGCTTTATATTGTCTTGTATTTTGAATTGTTCTCACGATAGCCTCGTTGGTTAGCTTATGCTTTCTGTGCATTCATTTTAATTAAAGCCTATTTTTGAACTTCCAAAAGCCCCAGTGAGTATTCTGATGATTGCAGAGAGATGCAGAGCTCTGCTTTTTTCCTGTATGGTGAAAGAAGTTCCACCATATACTGTACTCCAACAGACCTGTGTTGTTCCGAGTTTGCAGCTAGCTGGCCTCCTCTTTTGTTAGGCAGATAGTCCAGTGTCAACTCCTGGAGAGCACCATGCAAGGGGAAGTCATAAGAATTTTGCAAGGTGGCCTTTCCATGCCTCCACCTGGTGAGAGGGTGACTGGTGTGTGAGTGTGAAAAAAGAAGCCCCTTGGGATGGAGAGGAAGCTTGGGAGTGAGACAGAGAGCAAAAGACTGAGTTTTAGAGAAGCTGGGAGAAAGTGAGTGACCAGCTGACATACCTTGGGGTAAAGGCGTTCTCTCTCTGGGGACCTGATGAAGCTTGTTGCCACTTGTAGGAATGTTCCATTTCAATTACATCTAATGCTCTATGTGTATATTTGTAAATGGGCCAAATACTACAATGACAGCATAAGTCTCCAGTGATCTCTCCTCCCAAGAAAGCCAGAATCCAAGTAGCTCTGCACCCTGGGAACTTCTCCTCACTCGGAGTGGATGTAACAGTATTTCATAGTTTTGGAACCAAGAGGAGAGCTGGTCTTGAGGTAGCAAGCATGACTTGTCCCCTTAGCTAAGCAGGGTCTGCCCTGGTTGCATTTGAATGGGAGACTAGAAATGTGAGCACTGTAAGATATTCCCCTCAGGGGATGGAGCCGCTCTGCGAAGAGCAGAAGAAGGTTTCAAGTTCCCTCCCTGGCTTCTCCAAGACAGGGCTGAGAGAGATTCCTGCCTGCAACCTTGGGAGAAGCTGCTGCCAGTCTGTGAAGACAATACTGAGCTAGATGGACCAATGGTCTGACTCAGTATATGGCAGCTTCCTATGTTGCTATGAGTTATTGTGAAACTGAAGCCCAGACTTTTATAAGGCATCTCATTGTAGGCATGTCAAAGCCCTCTCTTTAAAGCATCCTTTGTCTTTCCATAGGGAGCATGAAGACTGATGTGTCCTCAAAATGGGGAACTTGGTAAGATAAACCTCAACACTGACTAAAGCCTCACAGCAAACTGGTCTCCAATGCATTGCTCCAGATATATGGATCCTGAAGCATCACTAATTTTAAAGAGTGGCAAATGTTCACTTACCCTCTTTGTTAGCCTCTGGAAGGAAAGGGTTACAGGAAGTGGAAGTGCTACCACTGCCACAAGGATCTCTGAAAGCCTCTCTGAACAATGGAGCATGTTTTCATTAATGTCAGACAAGTGTTTTAGCCTCAGTGGGGAAGGGGGCACGAGTGGTTGAACTCTGTTGTTTCTCTCTACTGAATTCTGGGGCACCAACAGAAAGGTGCCCACTAGCATCCATGGAGGTCTTAATTGTGTAGTCATAGCTTCCAGTAGATTCTGGGGAAAGAAATCTGCCTCATTGTTGGAGACTGTAGGTAGCAGGAGCCCAAACGAGCAGAGAGAAGTAATTCTTATATGAATCCTCCCTGAATGATTCCATCTTCTACCGGCACCTATGGGCATTGTGGGGCTTTAAATAGAGATGATCAAAAGGTTTCTGGGGAAATGGAAGAAGCTCGCTGTCTCCATATCCAATCCCAGAGGGCAACCACTCCCTATCTGAAGCACAAAAGAAGGGATTTGTTGCCTCTGTTGCCCTGGAATGCCTTTCATCATGTGAAAAAACATCTCTGTTTTAATTGTGAAAAGTTCTGAGCCATTTTGGAAAGGTGATATAGAAATTAAATAAATAAATAAATAATATGGCGGCAGCCTTTGGAGACTCGGATTCCTTTGCTTCTGCGACAAATTTTCCCCAAGGGTCATTAAAACCACCACTTTGGGCTGTAAAGTCAAGACACAACCCAGCTCAGAATAGGAGGAAGATCTGACTATATTTGTCTGACATGCACATGCACTTTTTAGCCAAGATTGGTTCCCAAAGCAGCATCATTAATAATTCTTTTAAAGTTTAATAATAATAATAATAATAATAATAATAATAATAATAATAATAAAGCCATTCACACATTCATTGTGAAATGTGAAAACAGGGTAGGACAAATGTCCTACCCAGGTTTGGGAGCTGTGTGTGCTCCCAATTTTTGGTTGTGTGAGTGCAAACAACTAGGTGGGAAGAGGGAGAAGTGACTGTGTGGAATCAAGATAGGAGAAAAAGCTGCAGTGCAGATGCTCTTCCCAGAGTGGCCCCATATCTTTCAGTGCTCACATGTAGTATCCCTTTCAAATACAAACCAGGGCAGACCCTTCTTAGCAAATGGAATAATTCATGCTTGCTGCCGCCTTAAGTGGCACAGCAGGGAAATGCTTGACTAACAAGCAGAAAGTTGCCCATTCAAATCCCCGCTACTATGTTTCCCAGACTATGGGAAACACCGATATTAGGCAGCAGGGATATAGGAAGATGCTGAAAGGCATCATCTCATGCTGCATGGGAGAGGCAATGGTAAACCCTTCCTGTATTCTACCAAAGAAAACCACAGGGCTCTGTGGGCACCCGGAGTTGAAATCAACTCGACGGCACACTTTACCTTACCACAAGACTAGGTCTCCTCCCAGAAGCAGCCTTTACATTTGACCAAGAGAACCTTCTGGTCCCTGGCCATTGATACCAAATAATTTGAAAATGGCCTTAAGTCCAGGGTTCAAAATTACTCAGCTGCACCTCTGTCCTCCAGGGCAAAAAAGATTTGGGCTTCCCCTGCACCTTTTCTCTGTAGCTAATTTGATTACAATAGGCAGGATTCACACTCTAACTTCCTTTCCTTGTGCCCAATTGACACTCCACTGAGATTCTAGGAAAGATATTGCATGTTCAGGTTGTATTGCTCTTCCACAAGTCATGGAAGGAACAGACTTTGATCTAAGAATCTGCAGAGGTGAAGAATGCTTGCAGTATTATGGCAGCAAACCCCTGCTAACTTGGCAAAGTGGCACCTTTTAATGTGGTGATTCTCTTTATTTAGCAGGGGGAGAGTAACTGGCCCTACTCACCCCCAGCACAGTACCTCCAGTGACTGTTGATGGTGTCTATCTTACGATTCTTTTTAGACTGTGAGCCCTTTGGGGACAGGGAGCCATCTTATTTATTTATTATTTCTCTGTGTAAACCACCATGAGCCATTTTTGGAGGGGTGATATAGAAATCAAAACAAACAAACAAACAAATAAATGTTGACCCACCTAGTGGTGTAAGTTGTGCGTAGTTCCTTTAGTTAACGGAGTCAGTCCAACAGAAGTTACCGCTACCGCACTACCCATTTTAATAAAAAGGGCACTTTTAGACAAATTAAGAGGGGGTAGTGGATAAAAAACCACAGAGCACTGTTGTATTCTGTCCGGTTTATTTTGTTGTTTAGATGTTTGTCCCAGTGGGGATCCAGTAGAGAGTGGGGGTGGGGGTGGAGTCAGAAAGGAAAAGGGATGAAAAGGAGGAGGAGAAAATGGAGTTGTTTCTGAATAAACTCTAGTTAAATCTATATTAGCTTTGATCCTGACCTGAAATACAGAGTTGCAGAACACAACGTTTTATGAATTTTTAACAACTCAGTTGGGATAGATTTAACACGGAGGCGCTTCACACGATTGCTGTGAAGCGCCTCAATGAGGTCTGCAGGGAGAGCGGGCTTAGCAGTGCTGGAGCCCTTTGCGGCCAGATCAGCCGCCCACACGACTGCCAGCAACACTACACGGCCAGAAGGGTCAGCAGGGATTGGAGGCCAGCTGGCCCCTGGAAATTCCAAGGCCCCACGCCAGTGCGTGGGGCATTCTGGAAGGATCCCCAGCAGGGGTCTCCTCATGTGTTGGCGCAGAGCCACGCCACGGCAGCACACAATCAACTAAACAGGGTTAGCGGAGCTCTAGTTCGGCTCACTTCATTTAAGGGGAGGGGTACTTTGGGTGCTTTGCTGCCAGGAGCCGTGTGGCTCCGGCAGCAGACAACCAGGAGGAATCGGGCTAGTCTCCCTTAGCCCGATTTCTCCTGGTCGTGAGAATTGCTTCCCTGTTTTCTACCAGGCTGGTTTAAGCTAGATGACTCCTTTTCCCTTGGAGATTGATGGAATTGGAACCACCCAAGTTTGGTATTTGAGGAATTAAGAGGGATCCTACTAAAAATGTTGCAGAGCATCCCCCAAACGTTTACAAAGTGTTCCTGTTTGGGGTTCTAGCCAGCCTAGAACAGGAACCTTTTGATGTTTTTCAGGGCAAGGGGTTACAGGAAGGTGTTACAAAGAAAGGGACTTTTCTTTTCCACCCTCTTGAACTTTCCCTTGCTGTGCTATATAGAGGCTACAGTATCTGGAACTAGATATGGAGCCGGGTCTCACGATCAGTGAGACCCGGTTTGCGAAGTTGAGCGGGGAGAGTGGGCTAAGCCCGCTCTCCCCGCACACGAGCAAGCAGGAGCCCTGGGCAGCCAGATCGGCCGCCCACTATCGCCGGCTCCATGATGGAGCCGACGGGGGCTGGGGAGTTTGGGGACCGCACGGCTTCCGGAAGCTCCAGTATGCCCTGCGTGAGCAAGCAGGGCATACTGGAGAGATCCCCAGAGCTGGGAGGCAGATTTTTGCCTCCCCTCCGGGGGTCTCCTCGTGAGTAGGCGTGGTGCAGAGCCATGCCGCGGCTACTCACGATCTTGGAAACCGGGTTTGCGGAGCGCTCCGCAAACCCGGTTCTAGGGGAGGGGTACTTGAGCGAGTTACCTGCTCTAGAACCACCAGGCTTGCAGCCGAGCCTGGTGGTTCTCACGATTACAGAAAATTGGGCTAGCAGAGGCTAGCCCTGTTTTCTGCAATCGTGAGAATAGCCTCACTATTTTTAATTTTTTTTTATTTTTACATTTTATATCCCGCTTTTCCTCCAAGGAGCCCTTTAACCTGAGTGCTTTATTGCTATATGGCAGTGAGGAAAGAGGGTTTTCCCCTGATATAATTGCAGGTATCGCCATGTCTTCAATAACCTCCTTCAGGATGCATTCAGCTATTGGGGGCTCAAGCAAGGCAATGGCCTCCATTTCTTTTCTTTTTTATCAGCAGATACTCTCAACAAATTAAAACAAGACAAGAAGTATATATGAAGAAATTAAGACCACTAAAATTAGAAATAGAACAGCATGAGTAAATAAAGTTCAGCAAAAACAAATCCTGTTAAACGTGTCAGCAGACAAAACAGCTGGTACCTGAATATATACTGAGATTAGTGGCTGACATTCTGTGCAACGTTCTGTGCATGTGATAATGCAACGTGCATGCAACTGTACAAGTGTGCTCTTGTGCAAATGCACAAATTGCACAGAGTTGGATGATAGCACAGCTATTGGAAAGAGTGTCCATATTATTGTGCAGCTGCATTTCTGCAATTTCATGCATGTTGCTTGCTTGCTTGCTTGCTTTATTTATTTATTTATTTAACATATTTTTATACTGCCCAAAACTTGCATTAGAATGTGCACAGAATGTTGCTCAGTAAGTCAGCCAGTGGATGCCAGGGACATGTCTTTGAGGAAACTATCTCAAGGTTAGGGCGCCACAGAAGGAAAAAGAGAGGCTGACATCCAGACTAATGAAGCCCTGGTGCTACAGGACAAGTGCCTGTGCTTCTAAAGAGTTTGACTAACTCAGTTCTACTGCTTGTGTAGGGGCAGATTTCAAAAACAACTCCCTCTTCCAAAGAGCGCTCTATGTCAGATGAAACTAGATGTCCCTGAGGGTGGCTCTGCTCCAGGGGCGTAACAAGGCTGGAGTGGGCCCAGACACAAAATTTTAAAATGGGCCCCTCGCGGATACACACACACACACACAGACACTTCACAATATATAGTCATGTGACTTGCCTCTGGGGTCCCCCTCGAGGCGTGGGGCCCCCCAGGCAGCCTCCTCCCCTTGCCTAATGGTAGTTACGCCCCTGCTCTGCTCTCAGGGACATATTTTCAGGTGGCGCAGTGTGTGCCTATGGGAAAGGGGGGGGTCATCAAATTTACCCCTGACCTGCACGAGCAGCAGAGCAGCATTAGTCCGGAACTGTTCAGAAGCACCATCGGTCCTCCAATAGCAAAAGGACTTTGTTAGTCTGGTTGTCGGCCAGGACATTGAGTTCATTAGTTGTGTTAAGTCTGGAGTGGCTTTCCCACAAACATATTTGTGCTTGTGCAACAAGGTGCACAATCCATGAGACGCTCATAGGTATGAGCTTTATTTTTTTTTGCAGAATAGCACAAGATGACAATTCCAAAAATCTCAGTAATTTATTGCATCTACAAGGTCTTCCTGCTTTGTCTGTTTCACAAGCACAGCATTCGGATGTTGCCTTCGATGTCTGATATTCGCCCACCTAATTTCCAAATCTGGAGCACAAGGATCAAGGCTTCAGCTGATGATCTTAATATACGTGGAGTCAGAGAAGACTTTAAAGCACAGAGTTATCCCCTGTAGGAACTCTTGTATTTTTTCTGAAAGAGAAAGGCAGGAGACGTTGTACACTAGCTAGACAGGGGGGCGGGCAGTCCTAACCTCAGTCCAGCAGCAGGAGGCTTTGTCAAGCTCCATCAGAGAAAACCCTAAGTGGAGGCTTCCATTCCTAGGCATTGACCAGCACTTGGAAGATGCTTTACCAGCAGTGCCAGTACATTTATTCACTTCTCAGAAGCACTCATCAGACAACAAGAATTGCTTGGACATTAGGAATGGAAAAGGCATGTCTCAGTGGCCCAGCTTTCTTCTACCACCATCTTACCTTTCCTCTTTCCATCACACCCTCTCATCATTTAGTGCAATAGAAATTTGCATGAGGATTTCTGGGCCTAGGTTTTAAATAGCTATACTCAGCCTATGTGAAAACAATTCTGTTTCTGTAAGGAAAGATGTTTGAAATTTAAATAATGTTCTCTCATTTCTGGCTTTTCTTTCAATACACCTTTCTGTGACATGTCTCAAGAAACAACAGTGCTTGAGAAACAGTGGGGTTGTTGTTGTTGTTGTTGTTGTTTTACGAGAACAGGGAATCAGAAGCAGGATTTGATGTTAACAATTTGGTTGCATTTCCCAATGACTTCTTCATGAGAGTCAAAGTTAGAAGGATGGATTTGTAGGCTCTTCCAGGCAAAGAATTTCTTGCCGGTGAGGACAAAATGGCGTGGCACAAAAGCTTTAGCCAGGTGAGGTGAGATTCCCACAGGAAAATGGATAATTGCAGAGTGTCTCTGAAACCAAATGCGATTAATTTCTTTTTGGAAATATTATTCAAGTTTCAATCCATTAACACATATACAAAAAACCCCAAGTTGTTAGGAATGGCTGACACCATGATACAATCCAAGCATTCAGGTATGGTAAAGATACAAATTCGGCTAAAAGTCAGCCTGTATCAGATCTTCCAAAGAGTCTGGTCGTTTCCCCACCACCACCACCACCAGGTTGGCAACTACATCTGGTTTGTTTCAAGGGACAATCCGTGAATGGAGCAGAGAAGTAGCAGCTTGTATTTAAACATACACACACCTGCACCTCTGAAACTATTTTTAACTGTAGTCTAAAACTCATTCACATTTTATGGGAAATGTATTTTCCCATAATGGCCAATGCAACTGCAGCCTGGCATGTATCTTCAGTAGTTTTTGTCAGGCTTAAAGCTGGCTCTGCTTGAATGTTGCCACTCTATAGTAGCCCAAATGTTTAGAAGGGTCTAAACCTGTCCATTATCAGGGTTCTAGGATGTATGGGTTGAGGGTGAGGTTCTTAGGCTAGGATCTGGATTTGAAATGTATGGTCCCTGTTTGGGGGCTGACTATATTTTGGCTGTGTTTACAATGGACCAATGTTGGTTTAAGTGTCTTGGAAAGAGTGACAGCATTTCTGTCTGTCTAGAGTTCTTCCCTTCACCTGTTGGCTGGAGGTATCGTCCTCCTCCTCAGACCAAGCTGACTTGACGGGGGGCAAGGGATCCCTTCTTTCACCACCTGTTCCCCTGGGAGGACCGCCATCATGAGTGGATTCATTCTCTGTGCTGGAGTCGTCACATTCCCCATCAGTCAGGTTCAGAAGTAAAACATTTGTGACGGCAGAAGAACGTTTCAAGTTGAGGTTGGAGTTTTCATTGGTCATGTGGGGCTCAACCCTGAGGTGGGAAAATGGCACATACATTACATTAGCCACAGAAACAAGATGGCATCCCTTTGAACAACACATTTCAGAAGGGCAGTCACGCAAGTCGGTTGCAGTAAAACCAACCAAGAGTCTTGTAGTACCTTTGGGCCATATTTCACATGACATTGCGTTTCAGAGGTTCTCAAGCTTGGGTCCTTAGATGTTATTGGATTACAACTCCTATCCTCTCCAGCCACAGCAGTCTTTGTGGCTGGGAATGATGGGAGCCATAGTTTAACAACATCCAAGGACCCAGGTTTGAGAATCCGTGAGGCTATTCCCACAATCAGTGGGAAGCAGGCTAAGGGAGCTTAGCCCGCTTCCCAGGGATCGTGGGAACCACCGGGCTCACAGGCAACACATGAGTAGATCCCTGACCAGGAGGCTGCAGCCAGCTTTCCAGGCTCGGGGGTCTCTCCAGGATGCCCCACGCGCTCAGTCAACTGTGTGACAGAGTCAGCAGTTGTGTGAGTGGCCAAACCAGCCGCCCAGGGCTGCTCTTTGATCATCTGCGGGGAGAGCGGGCTAAGCCCACTCTCCCTGCAGACCCAACAGCAGCTCTTCTCACGGATCATGAGAAGAGCTTCCCTGTGTTAGGTTATAAAATGAGCTTAGAAGAAGAGTCCCTTTTTCCCAACAGGCAGCTGTGAGGGAGAGCAGTCCCCAATATGCACTAGAACTATACTGCACAGGGAGCGGGGATTAATGTTTTCCCCTCAGCCATTTTCTTGAAATCCTCCCTGAAGCAGCAGCTATTTTCCACTTAAGCAGCTATTTGCAGCAAATAACCTCTTTGGGGAGGGAGAGATTTTCGATAGGAAATGGTGCAGGGGTGGGAGTGTTAACCTCCCCTCTATTCTTTGAGAGGAATGGCCACCTCTTGATGATTTGCCTAATGTAGTAGGGTGGCTGTTCTCACGATTATTATCTGCTCAACTTTGCCCCCCCCGCCCCTGCGCTGCTTTTGGACTAAACGAAAGTCGTGCCGTCAAGTCGGATTCGACTCCTGATGACCACAGAATCATGTGGTTTTCTTTGGTAGAATACAGGAGGGGTTTACCATTGCCATTCCCACACAGTCTGAGATGATGCCTTTCAGCATCTTCCTACATCACTGCTGTCCAATATAAGCGTTTCCCATAGTCTGGGAAACACAGCAGCGGGGATTCGAACCAACAGCCTCCTGCTCTCTAGGCAAGTTGCTTCTCCACTGCACCATTAGGTGGCTACAGTTCCCATAATTTCCAGCCACAGTGGCCAATAGCCAGAGATTTTGGGAGTTTTAGGCCAACATCTGCAGGAGGGCCATAGTTGAGGAGGCTTGGGATAGGAGAAACCTCCTTCCCTTGATTGGGACGTGTGTGCGCTCTCAATATTTGATCGTGTGTTAGAAAAAAGCAAGGTCAGAGGTGGGGAGTTTTCTCATCTATTAAGCTCTAGCTAGATTCCCCCCTCCTTCCTTGTTCTGAAGCTGGGGATGGAATCTTAGTAGGGTCAAGATTCCTTGCTTTTATCCTTGTTCCTTGCTTTTATCTCACACATGGTGAAATATCAGGAGTGTGTACAGCTCCCAAACTAGGGTTGGAGGTTTCTCCTGTCCTACTTTTGATAATGAAGACAGCCCCTAATGTGTAGTGTGGCGTTAGGCTAAGAGATGTGTTGTGGCACTAACATTTGTGGCCACCAGGTAACAAAGCCTTTGCTTCCCGGCTAGTCACAATTTGCCTCTCTGAACTACAGTCTCCACTTATCAAGCCCCTTTCTGTGCCAACTAGATGCTGATACTCCAAGGTAGAGAATGAATAGCCCTATTCAGGCAATAGGTTGTACGAGTGTACAGATGCCTGTTCACTCCTACGTATTTTTGTGTGAATGACTGTACCTGCATTCATTTTAAACATGAACCTGAGTATCAGTTCCTTGAATGCATGGCACATGTAGGAAGTGTATTGCTATACCTGTATCCAGCGTTATGCGAATAACTGTACCTGTGTACAGATATGTACTTGTGCACACCATACAATCGAATGTGTGTTAAACGTAATGTGTGAATAGGGCTTATAGCCCTATCCAGACATTATGGAGTGCTCCCATGCTCACAACTTGAAAAGCAGAGAAGTCCTGCCCCACCCTGTCACTCACCCCCTCGATCCTGGCATTCACACATCACATTGTTTGTTTGAAAAGGGAAGCACAGTAAGTGTGATGGTCAGTGTTCCTGAGGCTGCTGTTCGTGGAAACACCAGCCATCACGCTTAGGGAGCTTCCCTCTTCAGACAAACCATGTGGTAGGTTGTGAACTTGGGAGTTGTAAGCCTGTTGCAAGCATGAGTGCTCTATACCATCTGAATAGGGCTATTGAGAATCAAGAATCCTGGGTCTCCAGAACAAACCTAGTTGGTTAAAGTAGCAGAGGAGGCAATCAAGAAGCCAGGGTTCTCAGGGACAACTGCCTAGGGCTGCAATCCTATGCACTTCTGTGGGAGTTAACCCTACTGAATACAGGGGGATTTAATCAAAAATGCATGTGATTAGGATGCTACTTTGTTATTTCTGCTTCTTTCCCTTGATTTGTATGGGCAGGAATCAAAGGCAAGCAGATTTGTATGGGCAGGAAGCAAAGGCAAGAACCCCTGCATCTATTTGCTAGGGGGTGGGAGATGCAAGTCAGATCACCTCAGTCAACTTTGGTGTGACAGTCAGGTACCCACCCCAGGCAGAGTTGTTTCCCACAGGTCCCTCCCAGAGTTGTAAACAATCATTTCTCTGTGTCTGACATCCTGATTAAATTTACTCAAGGACATCCTATTGAAGTTAAAAGAACAAGTTAGGCATGCCTAATATATCCTTTACATTTCAATGGGACTCCCTTGAGAAAATGTAGTCAGGATGTCAGCCAGTATGTCCGAAGCAGTGCACCAAACTCCACCTCCCCACCCCACCACCTTCCCAAGGCTCTCACCCATGGAAAGAGATGGCTTTCTTTTGGGGGGGGAAGCCCTTGTTGTCACTGCTCGACTTTCGCAGCTGCTCCTTGCTGCCCTGAGCCCGACTCTCCGCTCCTAAAGCTTCTTTAATTTCCTTGGATTGCCAGATGGTCTTCACCACAATGTCGGCCATTGTTGATTTGGGTATCATTTTCTGGCTGAAGCGCATATTTTCTCTTCTGCACCACACCAGAGAATATTGGCCACCTTCTTGCCAACCAGCTCTCCAAGAAGGGTGGGGATCTCCCAGCTGCTCCCTATGACCACACAACAGTTGCCATAGAATCGATGGTCACATGATCCTACTCTTCCATCCTTGGCCTGTGCCTCCAACATTCTGTAATGTCGGTACAGTCTTCATGGGACAGGAGAATCTAAGGCCATAGGGCTGAAAGGGGAAGGGACTCCATCTTCTGGGATCATCAACAACCATTTTATTCCTCTCCTCAGTCCTAGCCTCTTTCTTCCTGAAACCTCCAGGCTCTTCTAAGGAATCTAACATGTTCAATCACTCTTCTTTGCTTATTGGCTAATAACACTGCATTTTAATTTAATACTCCCTCTTTCTTCTGTGCCATTCAAATGCATCTTCAGGTTTCTTTACATGTCTGTTTTTTGTTTTGCTTTAATCGTTGGTGCAGAATGCAGTGGCTAGAGTTCTATCTGGAACCCCTCGTCGGAACATATTACACCTATTTGGAATGAGCTACAGCGGCTCCCAATCTGTTTCCGGATCAAATTTAAGGTGCTGGTTATTACCTTTAAAGACCTTAACGGTTTTGGCCATGGATATCTGAAGGACCACCTGATTCCAAGGGTTTCTTCCTGCCCAACTAGGTCATTGGAGGGGGCTTTGCTTCATGTGCTTACATTGAAGGAGGCTCAATGGTTGAGCACGCAGGGCAGGACCTTCTCTGTTGTTGCCCCTAAGCTCTGGAATGTTCTCCCAATGGGTGTCCATTCTCTGGTGTCTACCACAGACACTTTTAAAAAAACAGCTAAAGCCTCTTTTATTTTTTCAGTCTTTTGCCCCTTAGGAATTACCAGTCTCTCCTTTCAAGCCACTCTGTTTTTGTTTTTATAGCCGTTGCTTTTTGATGTTTGTATGGACTTAATTGATTTGAATATTTATGGAATTTTATTGCATTATGTTTTGTAAACCGCTTTGGGATACGTTTTATGAAAGGTGTTATATAAATTGAATAATAAATAAATTTCTATATTAGGGGATTCTTCATGATTAATGAGTGTGTAATATCTGACTGGTGTGGCACTTTATGTAAACACTAGGGATGTGCACGGAACCGGCCAGTTCAGTTCAAATCCGGGCCAGACTGGAACTGACCCAGCCTGGTACACTCTCAGACTCAGCCGAACTAGGTCCAGTCCAGTTCAGCCATTGAACCAGGCCAAGCTGGTTTGCGCGCCAACTCAGCAGGTATACTTGCAAAGCGGAATCCAGCAAGGATTTCCCTTTACAAGTAAAGGGGGATTCCCTAGCCTAAGGGTGTGTGTGGGGTGGGGGGGAGAGAAAATGGAATCCCTACCTATAATGTCCATGTGGCAGAGGCAGCCATGGCGACAGAAGCAGCAGCGGGGGCTCTCCCAACCTGCCCCCCCCAGCCTCCCAAATGACAGCCTGGGGTGGCTGCGGCCCAGTTTGGGCCTCTGTGCATGCTTGGGGGCCATTTTGGGGAGCTCCGTGCATGTTCAGTGGCCATTTGTGCCATCATACAAATTGTGTGGTGATGCAAATGGCCTTTGAGCTCGCACGGAGGTCACAAAAATGGCCTCCACACATGTGCAGAGGCCCAAACCAGGCTTCAGTTGGCCCGGGTTGTCATATGGGAGGCCGGTGGGGGGGGGGTATTAGAGGAGATCCCCTCACCGCCATCCCTGCCTGGAAATTAAAGTTAGAGATTCCTCTTTCACTTGCCCCCCCCCTTAGGCTAGGGAATCCCCCTTTACTTGTAAAGGAGAATTCTCGCTGGATTCCCCTTTACAACGATACCCCCAAATCGGCCCGTGAGCCAGTTCTTAGAAACAGGGGTTGGTCCGGTCTGAACTTGGATTGGTGTCCCCCCCGTGGGGGGGGGCAGGCCCATTCTAACTTGACTGCCCAAGCCAGGCCAGTTCGATGTCAAGCCCATCTTGCATCAAGCAGACTCGCAGATCCCTAGTAAACACCGCAGTTTCACAATCTGCATGTGAATTTGTTTTTATATTTAGAACACTCTGAATTTGGAAAATGTGTACTTAAAAATGTTCTGCATTATGTAATATTCCTATTGTATTGCTTTCTTGTATTCATAATTTATTATTCTCCATTTCATAAAGTCACTTTGTGTGACTTAAAAAACTAGGGCATGTATCAAATGCCTAAGGTAAAGTGGAAGGAGTCAGATTACTTGTCATTGATCACTGTGATCACTGAAGCCCATCACCTTGAGGTTCTCCAGGAGACCAGCTGTGCCCATTTGTAGACCTTGTTGGGTACCTTAACCCACAAATAACACTGAGTGAAATGGTTACTGTTTTTCCTGTTGGTTTTGATCCGATCAGTCATCATTAATGCCTTCACAGATCTTTATGGGACTTCCCTTGACAATGACTGAGAAGTTGCAGTTGGGACAGAATGATGTAGGCCTATCGTGTCACTACTTTTAATGTTTCATGTAATGTTTGTTAGAGATTAGAATACAACAGCCTTCAGCACTATTTACAATCCTCTCTAATAAAACGCTTGGTGTCTGTCCGTGGACGGACACCAAGCGTGTGTTCGTGCCTCCCTCGGCCGTTCTGCGCATGCGCGGAGCGCATGCGCAGAACGGCCGAGTCAGAAATGGACAAAGGGAACAGGCGGCCATGTTGGTTCCTTGCCGGGCTGCGGAAAGGGCAGAGGCGGCCGCAGGGAGGCGGCGGTGGCGGCTCCAGGCCAGCCGCAGACAACTGAGAGGCAGGCCGGGTCTGGCCCGCCCGCCAAAGACAGCAGAGGCGGCGACAAAAGGACCTGCCGCAAGGAAGAGAGATAGGCTGGATAGCCGGCCTGTGAAGGCCAGAGACGGCGGCGGTGGGTCCGGCCCGGCCGAGAAGGGAGACCGGGCTGCAAATGTGAGGCGGAGGCGTTCCAGTGGCGTGTCAGGCCATGAGGCGGCGGCCGGCCCTGGCCAACCAAGGCAGCCCGGCCCCAGATGTGAGGCGGGGGCGGGAGCAGGCCAGACCGGCAGCGTGGCCATCGAGTTGGCCCCGCTGGCAGCAGCGGCCACAGCGGGAGAACTAGCCCTGCTGGTGGCCGCAGCAGGCAGACTGAGCCCGCTGGCAGGGGCGGGAGCGCCCCGGCAGTGTGGCGGAGGCGGGGGAAGGCTGGCCCAAACAACTCACCCAGCTCCAATCTGGAGGAGGCGGCGTAGGGAAAAAGCAAAACGAACGCTGGGCCCCGGGTGGATCCGGGTCAACTGGCCCCCGTGCTCTCGCCTCTCAGCACTCGCCTCTCAGTCGCTCCCCTCTCAGCCACCACCAGCATGAGTGTTCATGCAGCAGAATTTACATCCAGTGAGTGAAGTTGCCTAGGGGCGGCGGTGCAGGCGACCATACCATCTGGGACAGACTAAGGCGGACTTAGGGGAGTCCCAGGGGCTGTGGAGGCCCTGGACTTCGGGCCAGAAGTCCAGGGGTAAAGGCAACTCTGAGTACACCTCTCTATGCTATCTACAATGGAGCATATGCGAGGGAGGCGTTGTTTCATGCCACATCTAACTGATCTCCATTGAAACAGCATGTTGGAGTAAACAAATATTTGATCTGATCCAAACGGTTCTTCTTATGGTCTTATGTTACTAACTAAGGCAGGCATAGGCAACAGCGGTTCTCCAGCTGTTGCTGAATTACAACTCCTATCATCCCCAGCTACAGAATTGTGGACAGGGATGATGGGAGTTGTAGTTTAACAACAGTGGGAGAGCCATCATTGCCTACCCCTAGGGGGTATGGAGGCTGGCGTCGGCGGGAGGGGGAATGGCGGCGGGGGGACCACAGAGAGGAAAAAGACGGAGGGGGGAGCCCGCCGGGTGGGCGGAAAAGGAAGGCGAATGGCGGAACTCTCCCCTACTAGCGCCCGTTTTTAAAACGGGCTTGAAAACACTAGTAGTTATATAATGTTATGCAGGGAAGGGGATAAGCTTCTCTGTCATGGTTCTACATAGAGCAGCAGCAGCCTAGATGTAGTTGTTGGGGAGGTGGATGATAGTGGCTACCCCCCTAATCACTCCCATCCAGCAGTTGTTCAGTTTCAAGTTTGTGCATCTGAAAGTGCACATGCAGAACACAATAGGAATACTGTTGATGTGTACTGCCCATCCTACTGCCTAGAACCTTCCCGGCTCAAGTATGTGCCCAAGGACAAAACCAACGTCTTCTGTCCATCCAAGCCAAACACAGATGACAGTTGTTCCCTTTGCGAATGTGGTCGCATATCTGGGAATATGTCTGCCTTGTCGCATCACATAGGTCAACTCCTTGCTCAAGAGAGCCTTTGCCAGCTGTACACAGGGGAAATAGTTATCCCCCACTACAGTCCTCCAATGGCCAATTCAGATGTTCACAGCCCTCCATGTTCATAGGAACATAGGAAATTGCCATATACTGAGTCAGACCATTGGTCTATCTAGCTCAGTATTGTCTTCACAGACTGCAGGGGCTTCTCCAAGGTTACAGGCAGGAATCTCTCTCAGCCCTGTCTTGGAGAAGCCAGGGAGGGAACTTGGAACCTAGATGCTCTTCCCAGAGTGGCTCCATCTCCTGAGGGGAATATCTTGCAGTGCTCACACATCAAGTCTCCCATTCATATGCAACCAGAGCAGACCCTGCTTAGCTATGGGGACAAGTCATGCTTGCTACCACAAGACCAGCTCTCCTCTATGTTCAATAACATCAGGGCTTCAGTGAGAACATGCTCACCCTGAAGTTACTGCTGGACATGCTGATACACTCTCAATGCACCCTTCAATGTCATGAGAGGGGTGTTCGTTTGAAGAGCTACTCTACATGTGCCTCAGCCAGGTTTTGGAACATGTGTACAGGGGTGATTTGGATGAAGACTGCTCCTCCTCAGCACCGTCTGCCTCATCATTGACTTCAGAGTGCCTAAATACCTTTCTATTATCCCTTCCTTCAAAGGCCTACCACTTCCTCCTCCACTCTCAGCACCCCTGCTTATCCAATTAACCTCCATGTCCAGCCACCCTTTGGCATTTCCTGAACTTTGGTCCTCATATCATAAGGCCATCTCAGGCATCAGAAGCCCTGCCTCACCACCATTGCTCACACCAGCTGCTACCCCAATGTCTGTTGGCCACTGCTGTTGCCCATCTTCTCCCCCATAGCTTGGCCAGCAGCACCACACATTCTGGCCAGACCTTTCCTGGCTTCAGGGTGGACCTGAGCAGCATGTCAAGACCCCGCACCACACCAATCTCTCTGTGTTTTCCCCCTTTCCAGGTGAGTCAGGCAGAGGGTGTGGTGTGAGGCACTGATGGGCTCTCTGATTTTTCCACACCCTGCCTCTGTGTGTTCACGCGTGATGTCTGCATTGGGACAGTGATGGACAGGTTGTGATGTTGGACCATCTTCTGCCATTCCTGCCGGTCATGTACCACAAATGCACTCTTGCGTAAACTCAAAAGTTGGACATAGTGGTACAATAGAATAGCTCTTGGATATAATGGCCATACCATTGGACAAGTTCAAGCCGGCTCAGCTCAAAGCGTTCCAGTCGAACTTGACTGGACCCAGTTCAGTCTGAGATTGAACTGATCCATGCCCTGTTTGACCCCGGCTGTCTCAGATACTCCTTTACTAGTAAAGTGAGGGCAGGGGAGCTTCCGTAAAAGTACAGCGGGCGGGGGGAGTAAAAATGTACCTTAGAAGTGCCACCAACTGGCAGTTGCAGCCACGGGGTGGGGAGTGGGGGCGGGGAGCGGGGGCGGCTCCCCCCATTGGCCTCCCCCTGAGTAGTCCGGGCTAGTTTGGGCCCGGTTCAGGACTCTGCGCAAGCGTGTAAGTCACTAAAATGGCCCCCATGCATGTGAAGAGGCCATTTGTGTGACCACGGCCTCTGTGCATGTGCTGATAAAACACGAAACACACATGATTAATCACTAAGACCTAATAGGCTTAAACAACCATAAAATCACTCATCAGTCAACTCCTAAAGAAATGTTGGGACATTAGGGATGGAAAAGGCAAATTTCAGTGGTCCATCCTTCTTCTACTAGCAAATAACCTCTCATCTTTCCATCTCACCCTCTCTTGATCCAGTCCAATATGTTTGCACGAGAATTTTCTCAATCTAGGTTTTAAATAGTGACCTTTATAGACTTGCCCCGCCTCTGTGGAAATAATTTAGTTCCTGTGGGGAAAGATGTTTGAGTTTTAAATAATTTCTCCCTTGTTTCTGTTTTTCTTTTAATACAGCTCCAACCATTTCTTAGGAGTGTCTCATTTAACAACAGTGCTGGAGAGGCAGTGTTTTTTGGAGAGAACAGGGAATCAGAAACAGGATTTGATATTACCAACTTGGTCACATTTCCAAATAACTCCTTCAGGAGTGTCAAGGTTGGAAGGATGGATTGGCAGGCTCTTCCAGGCAAAGATTTTGTCATAGATGAGGACAAAATGGTGCGGCACAGAAGCTTTAGCCAAGGGAAGTTGGATTCCCACAGGAAAATGGATTATTGCACAGTGTGTCTGAGACGAAATGTGATTGTGTATTTTTAAAACATATTGTTCCGTTTTTAATCCATTTGCACATATACTTTAAAACCAAAATACTTAACGATGGCTGACATTCTGATTAAATTCAGAACTGATAAAGCTACCAATTCAGCAAAAAGTCAGTCCTTATTGGGTATCTATCTCAAAGGGTTTAAAGTCTTTCCCACTGTAGACTTATTGTGAATCAGGTTGGCACCTAGATTGGTTCTGTTTCAAGAGACAAACAGTGAATGGATCTGAGAATTAGCAGTCTGTAATTAGAAAAAAAAAAATAGACACACAACTGCACTCCTGAAACTGTTGTTTTTAATTGTAGTCTAAAACTTAGCAAAGAGGCACCTTTTAAAAGTGGTGATTTTCTTTATTTAGCAGGGGGAGAGCAACTGACCCTATGCATCCCCAGCCCAGCATCCCTCAGCCCAGCATAATGTTGCTATTGTATTTTTTTCTTGTAGCCCCGTTTAGAATTGATTATTTGTTCTATATTTCATAAGTTACTTTGTCAGAGAAGCGGAGCATATCCGCACATTTTTAAAACCTCAGTGCTAAATTGATCTTATGTTTAATTCAAATGGGCAGGTGCCACCCCTTTCTTTATGTAACAAAAATTGCCCACCTGGTTCCAGCAAGAAAAAGAAGGAAGGGGAGAAATTCTGCTGCTACGATTGTGCTTCCTGTCCCCAAGGCAAGATTTCATCCCAGAAGTGTAAGCAACTCCATTAATAACCTTCCAACATATGCCATAGTAGATGTGTAGAATGATTGTGGTGGAAGGAGTCAGAGTATGAGCCCTTTCTCATGGTCAATGAGAAAGGGTTTGCGGCACGAGGGGAGCAAGTCTGTAAAAACTTTCCTCCCCTGCAGACCATAGCCCCATCCGTGCTGGTCAGACAAATCGCACCCCCACATGGAAACCAGCTTTCCTCAGCAGTGCAGAGGGTGAGGTGCATTGTGAGTATCCTCCTGCATTCTCCCAGACCTGGCTGCAAGCAGACGATTAAGGAAAACGGTGTAAGGGAGCTCTCATTCCCTTAACCCTGTTTAAGAGCCTCTCTTCTTTGGTGGTTTTGCTGCTGAACCGCCACCGGCTCGCAGCGGTTCTTACAATCAGCCAAGACCGGTCTTGGCTCTCTTAGCCTGGTTTTGGCTGATCATAAGAACAGCCACTACCTCTTATTGATGCAGTTCTGTCACCACCTTGGGATTCACCAGGGGAATAGTTGTGCCCTTTTGCAGAGCTTATTGGGTATCTATCCACAAATAACATTGGGTAAAATGTCTGCTGTTTTTCCTATTAGCCATCATTAATGCCTTTGTACATCTTTATGGGACTTCCATCAACAATGAGAAGTTGCAGGTGGTACAGAATGATGTATACCTATTTTCAGTGCTTTAATTGTACAATGTTTGTTAGATTAAAATATTACAGCCTTCAGCACCATTTAAAATCATTATATTATGTTTCACCTTCTCTGCCATGGTTCTACACAGAACAGGACCAGGCAAGATGTGGTGGTTGGGGAGGTGGGTGACAGTGGTCTACCATGATTCCACCCCCCTAGTTGGATGCCCCATCCAGCTGTTCAGTTTCTAGTGTGCGCTTCTGAAGGTGCATAGGCAGAACATAATAGGGATTATGTTGATGTTCTGCCCATCCTGCTGCCCAGCACTCTACCAGCTCAGGCTAACTCAGCTGACCGTCATCCTGGTGCTGGAGTCACCCACATTGGTTCTGAGAGATTTCAGTTTCCAAATAAAGGTTGTCTTGGTGGTGGCTCAGAATGTCATGGCTTCCAAAGCAATGATTGGTCTCCTTCTCCGAGAAGAAGGGAACCATTTGGACACCCAATATGACCTGTTTGGAAGGCACTTTGCATAAAGAATTGCTCGGATCCAACTTGGACACCACAGTTAGATACTTTATGTGAGAGTAAAAGAATGCTTTGGACAAAACTTAACACCTCATAGATTTGGATGAGGTCCTCAAGCATCAGACTATATATAATGTGAATACCTTTGGTACTTCCAGCTGAATGCTAGAAAGACATGGTGAAAGTATTAGTAACTCCTCTCCAATATGTCTGCATCTGTTTCTTTTTCCAGACCAGGATAATTGTGTTGGATGTCCAGAAGATCACTATCCAAACAAGGATCAAACATAATGCATTCCAAAGACAATAAACTTCCTGTCTTTTAGAGAACCTCTGGGAATGAGCTTGGCTTTTCTGGCTCTTTCGTTTTTTTTACTCACAATGTTGGTTCTAGCCATCCTTATTAAGCACCAGGATACCGCAATTGTCAGAGCCAACAATCAGAGCCTCACCTACACTCTCCTTACTTCCCTCCTGCTCTGCTTTCTCTGTTCTTTCCTCTTCCTCAGCCGACCTGAGAAAGTCAACTGCCTTCTCTGACAAGTCGCTTTTGGTGTCATCTTCACAGTGACTGTATCCTGTGTGTTGGCTAAAACCATCACTGTGGTTTTAGTGTTCATGGCCACCAATCCAGGATCCACAATGAGGAAATGGGTGGGGAAAAGACTAGCAAGCTCCATTGTCTTTTGTTGCTCCTTTCTTCAAGCAGGGATTTGTACTGTGTGGCTAGGAACCTCTCCACCAGTCCAAGCTTTTGACATGCACGCTGTGAGGGAAGAAATCATCCTAGAATGTAATGAAGGGTCAGTCGCCATATTTTATTCTGTCCTGGGCTACATGGGCTTCTTGGCCATGCTGAGCTTTGTTGTGGCTTTTCTAGCCAGGAAATTGCCTGACAGTTTTAATGAGGCCCAATTTATCACCTTCAGCATGTTAGTGTTCTGCAGCGTTTGGGTCTCCTTTGTTCCAGTCTACCTGAGCACAAAAGGGAGGTACATGGTGGCTGTGGAGATCTTCTCCATTTTGGCCTCCAGTGCTGGGTTACTCTTTTATATTTTTCTCCCCAAGTGCTACATTATTGTTCTCAGGCCTAGTTTAAACACCAAAGAGCAGTTAATAAAGAGGAAGTACTAAAATGTTCTAGTGTGTGTGTCTTCTGTTACACCAGGATACAGGTCATATATTCTCATGATACAATTCTGTAGAACTGCTAAGCGCAGTTTTTATTTGTTGGTGTCCCCCTTTGAGCTCTGAGGGTCAGTAGGGATTATTTATAGGTTAACCTCAACTGCATATTACCATCTCCCAGCTCCCCAACTCCAAACAACTAAAGCAAAAGCTTGATTGGTTTTTTAAAAGAACATAAAGAAGCACCAAGGATTTGGGTTTTTTAAAAAAGTGTTGCTGTATAAACTCACTGGGCTGACATCCAGAATAAATTACTCATAAGAGTTCCCATTGAATTAATGAGACTTTTTTCTGTGTGGTATTTGTTGTTGTTTTATTTGTCTGAAATAAAAGGGGGGGGAGGAGGAGGAGAAATTAATAATAATAATAATAATAATAATAATAATAATAATAATAATAATTATTATTATTATTATTATTATTATTATTATTATTATTATTATGTCAAGTTAGTCATGAATATTTTCCCCATTAATTTCAATGGGACTACTTATCCCTCTACAGGGTTGGGGCTGGTAAAACATCTGCTTTGCATGCAGAAGATCCAAGGGTAAACCCCTGACATCTCCAGGTAGGCCTGGTAAGATTCCTGCCCGAAACATTGCAGACCCACTGCTAATCAATGTATACTGAGCTAGACAGATGAATAGTCTGAGCTTCATGTGTTCTTTATTTAGTCTGGGTGTCAGCCAACATGTTTTAGTCATGTACTTTTGGCAATAACTTTCCTTACATAAACTCAGGTCTCTCTCTAAGTAACTAAGGGCAACCTAGTGCTCCGGAAGTCAGGAAGCATTCTTATTCCTTCTCACATTTTTAGGGTGTATTCTTTAGGGCTTATTCTTATTCCTATTAAGGAAGGATGAAAAGAACTTGCTTTGGTCTCAGCCTTAGCAAGCTAGGAGTGGGTGGGGTGGGGGGAAGAGACCAGAAATGAAGGTTTCGGAGATTAGCTGGAGCCCTCACTGCTCTCTTGGTACCAATCAGGCCCATGTCATTTGTGACTCTGTCCCAAGGCTTACGTTTTATCCTAGCAAAGTAAACAACAGAAAGAGCCACAAAGGAAACTTGACATAAATGGTGGTGTTTCTCCCAGTCTTCAAGATCATCCTGGTGCAACAGGGATGAAAGGAAATTTCATGTTCCCTAACATATGTTTAGGGATCATATGAAATTCACCTGTAGTTGTTATATACAACAGATGGGATGTTGCATGAATTATCTTTAATGAACAAGAATAAGAGGTGCTTCACATGACTAGTGTGAAGCGCCATTTGGGTTAGTGCAGGGAGAGTGGGTTTAGCCCGCACTCCCCGCACACGGGCAAGGAGCAGTCCCTGGGTGGCCAGATAGGCCACCCACACAACTGCCGGCTCCATCACGGGGCTGCAGGGATTAGGGGCCAGCCAGCCCCAGAAGTTCCAGGATGCCCCACATGAGTGCATGGGGCATTCTGGAGAGACCTCCAGCGGGGGTCTCCTCGTGTGTTGCTACGGCACGGAGCTGCACCGCGGCAGCACACAATCAACCAAATGGGGTTAGCAGAGCACTCGCTCTGCTAACCTCGTTTAAGGGGAGGGGTATTTTTGGTAGTTTGCTGCCAGGAGCCACGCGACTCCCGTGGCAGCAGACAGCCAGGGGCAATTGGGCTAGGCTCCCTTACCCCGATTTCTCCTGGTCATGAGAATAGCTTCTTAGTGAGGTGAGAGGGTTTGGTGGTTGATTATAGCATTGCTCCTTTGTTACATACAGGTCCACTTTCTTCCCAGCTCTGGCCCAAGGAAATAAGACACACACACACACACACACACACACACACACACACGTTGGCTTTCCAGTTTGCTGCAGGAGTTCTTCTGGTGAATTTGAACACCTGAATACTATGATATGTTGTTTTTCTCCTCAGCTTTTTATTAGATACATCTTTGCTATCCCGCAAGGAACAAATACCATTTGTGATTAGATATGACAAACATGCTTCTCCCCCCTCCGCCCCCACATTTTTCAGATGTATCTATGTAGTGTTACCTGGAACCCATTTATGATCTCCCCTGTAATTCTTAGACTTGTGGTGAATGAATCTCCTTTGGATAAGACCTCTGTAGCTTTCCAGAGAACACCAATGCATTCTAAACACAAGTATAAAAGCCCTCACCATTTGCAGCAAGAGTCAGAGCAAAGGAAAAAGCTGGTTCCAGCAGCCTGGTCTTAGCTTTTCTCTCAAAGAGCTGCAAACCAGAATTCCAGGCTCTGTATTGGTAGAATCGAGTGCCATTCAAGCCAGGATATTGGAATGAGGCTGATTCTGATGCTAATGGTAATAGTGTGGGTGGAAACATGTGTCTAAAAAAAGATCTGCCCCTAGTCTAGTATTGTTTATGGTGTTGTACCCTTGCTGTGTTGCCACACACAGTATACAATTCTCACACCATCAACAATATGCTTAGCATTCCTCATGATTTCTACCAACCAGGTGACCTTATCATTGATGGGCTTGCTTTGCCTCTCTTGTCAATGAAACCTTCAATAAATACCTCTCTGTCAATCAAATGCTTGATCTTTGGTAAGGATGCATGTTTCTTTTCAATCACATGCTGCTGGCCAGGGCGCTTTCCAGATTACTCACTAAAATTGTGGTAAGATGCTTCAGCTTGGCAGGATCGAATTGAAAACGATCCCCAGAATCTACAACGGAAACATTTCCATACAATGGGAAAATACATCTACTTTTTTGCAACGGACATACAATGTTATAGTACTAAATCACAGTGATAAAATCCAAAACAAGGCATCTGAAATGTGAACGGCGCCCTGCTGACAGAGTAGAGACTGCGGTGTCACAACACAGGAAGTACGGAAGCACACTTAGCAGATACATTGTGACACTGTTGTAGGGGTTAATCTGGAAAGCGCCCATGTGATAATATGTAATACTCCATCCTAACTAGTTTTAATATTATCCTGTTGGTTTTAATAGGATTCATTTCCACGTAAGAATGATTAGGATTAAGAAAAGCAGCCATGGTGGTTATCTTTTTTCCCTTAGAAAAGATAAGGTGGGACAAAATATACATGAATGGCTGATTTGGGGGGCGGGGGCAGGAATTGAACATGGGTAAAATGAAATTCAATTTTATTAGGAAATACAGTGTCATCACACATTATTTGGAAATTTGTCAAGTCAAATGTGATCTGTACATGAAAACTAGCATTGTGAATTATATTCCCTGACCTACTCCAGGTACTAAATACAACCAAGAAATTGTCAGTTTTCCTCTTCCTTTTGAGAGAGTGTTAATCGTCATTTTCTTGGTATTTGCAATCCCAAGATGTTTTTTCTATCAGGAACGTGAATTGTTACCTTGTAACACACAACTCCAATTGGGAAAATAAAGACAGAACTGAAGCTGCAAAAAAACCTCTGAATGTTTTCATACAGTGGGATGAACATTGCAAATACAAATACACAGCTTAGCTGTGTGGTGCAGTGGTTAG
The DNA here is from genome assembly GCF_027244095.1 of Hemicordylus capensis. Classification (NCBI taxonomy): domain Eukaryota; kingdom Metazoa; phylum Chordata; class Lepidosauria; order Squamata; family Cordylidae; genus Hemicordylus; species Hemicordylus capensis. The sequence continues at coordinate 34,617,605 of NC_069662.1, forward strand.
GCTACTGGACATGGATCAAGAAAACCTGAGTTCAAAACTCTGATCAATGAAGCTCAGAGGGGTTTTTTGGGCAAGTCACTACAGCTGCCTACAGACAGGATGATGAATAGGTAAAGGTTTTTCTTCACTCCCTAAAGGACACATATCTGGCCTCAAATTGATTGCTGACTAGTTCCACTCATTCAAGCACTTCGTATGCTTCTCATTAAACATTTTTTGGCACTTAAGTCTTTTAAAAGCCATTTTACATAATTTTGTACAGCTTCTTTTCCTGTTGAAAAACAGCTCTAGGAAATGGAGGGAGTGGGAGGTGGCTTTGGAATTGGCATAAGAACTGACCAATCAGTGCTTGCAAATCTAAGAGGCTATTCTCAGGACTGCAGAAAACCGAGCTAAGGAAGTCCAGCCCGATTTTCCACAGTCGTGGGCAGCAACGGGAGCCACGTTGCTCCTGGCGGCTAGCCCACCTCATCCCCCTCCCCTAAAATAAGGTTTCCCCATTTCCCTGACCCTGAGTCCGTGTGGCTCCATGCTGCGGCAACTCACAAGAGGACCCTCAACCGGGAGGCTACGACAAGCATCCTGGCATTGGGGCGGGGGCTCCTCAGAATGCCCTGCACACTCATGTGGGGCATTCTGGGACTTTCAAGGGCCAGGTAGCCCCCAATCCCCGCTGCCCCAACCGACTCCATGATGAAGCTGGTAATCATGCGGGCAGCTGATTCGGTTGCCCAGGGAGGAGGCAGTGATCATCTAAGGGGAGGTAAATGCTTTCTGGCTTCCTCCTCGCAGAAGAGGGTAGCCTCCTGCAGCGATCGCAAGGATCACTTCTATGTGTAGAGTAAAAACCAGAACAGGAGTTTCTCCCCAAACCCAATCTGCAGAAGAATGTTGCATGTGTGTCAGATATTTTATTTATTTATTTATTTGATTTCTATACCTTTCTATATGTGATAACTGTGCTTCCAAATTATGGAGGTGTGCATTCTAACTCTGTGAGTTAAAATGTAAGAACCTCACAAGTGAATGGACATAACTCCATAACTGCCTTCTGGGGGTGGACATGTGATAAAAACAGAAAAATTAATCACTCAAGCAACTGACCTTGAGTGAATGCTTAAGAGGTGTTTTACAGGAACAAGATTATTAGAAGTTGGTTGTGTGAAACAGCAATACTAGAGGTAGCTCTCATTACATGAGGTGCATCTTATTATTTGATAATCACTCGGCAAATACCACTTCAACAGACTGGCCACAACAGAGCAAGTTGCATAGAAGTACAATGAGTAAACAACACGGGGAAGGGTAAGACAGATCAAGTAAGCATGGAAGTGAGAAGGGAGGGGGACAGAGAGAGAGAGAGAGAGAGAGAGAGAGCGCACAATGTAAGAAAAACCAGGAGAGTACAAGAGACAGCAGAAGTAAGATGTAAGAAAGAATGATTGAAGGCAGACTCACATTATAACAGTGACCAGATGAGCTGTGCACATTGGTTCACCACCTGTGGAGACTGGATTATGTGCAGATACCACCACAAACAACATTAGGCACTCATATTCAGGATGATTTGGCGGGTGGGCGGGGGAGAGTGCACCACTCTCTTTGTGGTTACCCCTGCTAGCTGAGCAAAAAAGGAACCTTTCAAAGTGGTGGTTCTCATATATTTAGAAGGGGGAGGGCAACTGTCCCTGTCCATTCCCAACCCAGCATTCCTGCAGTGGTTGTTACTGATGTCTACCTTGTTTTTTTTCAGTTTGTGAACCCTTTGGGGACAGGAAAGCATCTGATTTCTTACACAAACCACTTTGAGAACTTAAAAAAAGGTATATAAATTTACATATTAATTGTAGTAGTTGTATTCCTGCAGTAATTTCAAGCAGATTCCCAGTAACCAACACACACCAAGCAGAGAGAGAGAGAGAGAGAAAGAGAGAGAGAGAGAGAGAACGAACAAAGAGGGTGTGTGCATGTAGACAGGATTTGTAGATCAAAAAGCTCAAGAAAGGAAAAGAGCTAATCTTGACAGAAGGTGAAAAAGACAGAACAGCATGGGCTCCACAAAGGCACAAATAAAAAGAATGGGTAAGCAGCAAGGGCAGTGGAGGAAGAGTCAGCAGAAAGGCTGGAAGAAAAAGGGATAAGAGAGCAGATGAGTGAAGTGAAAGCAGGCAAGTAAGCATTCAAAAAAGGAAGAGAGAATAAGTGAAAAGCGATGAGGTCATTCACACAACCAAAAACTGTGTTCTACCTAGGTTTGGGAGCTGTGTGCGCTCCCAATTTTCGGTTGTGTGGAAGCAAGGTAGGAGGAAACCCTGGCTAGAAGTGATTGTATGGAAGCAAGGTAGGAGGCAAAGCTACCCAGGTTTTCCTCCTGCCTTGCTTCCACACAATCAGTTCTACCCAGGTTTTTCCTCCAACCTTGCTTCCACACAACCGAAAATTGGGAGTACACACAGCTCCCAAACCCGGGTAGAACACAGTTTTTGGTTGTGTGAATGACCTCAATATGTGAAGAAGAGATAGAAAGTGAGAAGCAAAGCAAAAAGGTAAGAGAGAGCAAGAAGCAGAGTGACTCTACTATACTTCAGTTAACTGTGCCACAATATAATAGTGCCACTGAAGTATCCAAAACAAAGAGTCTTGTGGCACTCTAAAGACTAACCAATTTATAGTGCCATAATGTTCCATAAACTAAAGCTCACTTAGTCATGAAGAGTTCTCTCAGTCAGTTGTTTGTATGTATGCACACATGTACAGGTGGTAGGCTTGCCCCTGCTTACAGATAGCCCCTTAATCAAAAATACTATACACCAGCAACAGCGAATCACCTACCAGAGACACAAACCCAGGAACTAAGCCTGCCTCCAGCCCAGGGACCAATTCTGTCAGGCAAGCAAGAGTAGAAATCTGTTTGTCTATAATGGCAGCAACATCAAAAAGGCGTCTTGACTTATAGCACTTAGACACAAAAACAAAAGTTTCCAACCTTAGCTCCTCAGATGTTGTTGGCCTGCAACTCCCATGTTCTCCAGCCACAGTGGCTAAAGGGAATGATGGGAGTTGTAGTCCAACACCTGGGGCTTACACAACTACCCCTGACAGAATTATCCAGGCTGTCATCAAATGCTCATTCCTTGCTGTGCCACCATTCACCCTGTGAAGAAGTATCACAATAAAATGTAGTGAAGTGGGAGGGGCACACGCCAACGGAACGTAAGGGTGATGCAGCTGCAATGCTTCTGCACATGCTTAAATGAGATACTCAAACCACTAAGCCCACATGGCACCAGAATGGCCGTGCTGAAGCAGCCCTCAAGTTAGTAGAGCAATGAAGGTGAAAGGAGCTTATCTGCAAACAAAGTTGATAGAAAGCAGTGGAGAGAATGGAGGCCACAGTGAGGGAAAGAGCTGGGCGAAAGCAAGAAGGCAAAAGCCTACAAGTCCAAAGATGCGAGCAAGTGAATAAGGAGCAATTGCATATGGCAGGTAAAAGGGAGGAGAATGTGGGGACATCAGCTGAGGCAGCAAAATAAGAGCACTGATCTTCAGCTGGGCACTTTCCAGATTGGACACTAGAACAGTCACTATGTGTCCATTAAATGTGCTTCCGAACTGTCTAAGTTTTGACATAGCAGTCTCTGCTCTGTCAGCAAAGTGCCGTTCATATTTCTAATGCCCTCTTTCAGATTTTATTGCCATGTTTCAGATCTGTGATGTCTCATGTGCAGCACAAATAAATAGTTGTATTTTCCCATTGTGGAGTTTTCACAAGACTGACCCCCATGCTAGTGGCTTTGTGCAACAGCCTTTATTTACAGTTTCAATGCGCTCTGCCCACTCTGAAGCATTTTACCACTGTTGAACAGGTAATCGGGAAAGCACCCTGGTGGGCTGGGACTCACAACTGGCATATGCTCTGACTGAAGGCAAGTCATACACCAATGTCACACACACACTATTTTTGTTGAGTTTTTAAAGACTTGTTTGAGAGAGTGAGAGAGAGAGAGAGAGAGGCTAAGGAAAAGCAGAGAGAAGAAAAACAGAGAGATGGTAACAAAAGTAAGCCTTAATAAGTTGCAGCTAAAAGGGGATTCCCAGCTCTGAAAAGTTTGAAGACTGTTGAAGCAAAGGATGTGCAGAATTGCAAGTAAAGCAGAAGATCTGCAAAGTCACAAGTAAAGAGTGTAGACTGGTTGAGTGAACAATGAAAGAGAGAGAGAGAGAGAGAGAGAGAGAGAAGCACATCTCAGCCCCACTCATACTTCTGGTGTCATGTAAGATTGCTGTGAATTTGGGAGAAAATCTAAAAGAGAATTCAGACATACATCCCGGACAGATTTTACACTGTTGCAAGGAATGGATTCAAAACAGAAAGCAGTTTAAGCCTTGTGTAAAAAGAGTCAGTGGCTGAGCAAGGAAAATCTAGTACAAGGAAGCGAAGAGGAAGAGAAAAGGCGGGCAAGCTGGAGAAAAAGGGTCTGTGTACAGAAGATTGTTGTGAGAAGAAATGTAAGCAAATTCCCCCATACCACCAGCACTACACTAGACCTGATTCAATACTTCTATGGCTTGATGACTGTACTAATTTTGAATAGGGAAAGAAAGAGAAATAGACTGAGCTTATTGATTTGTATTGTCATTCCTAACTGAAACTGCTTTCTTTCCCATACAGAAATCAAGGTAGTCGTGAAACAGAAAGACCTGCATGCAAGCTGCACAATTCAATTTCAATCTTAGGGAAACTATAGAGAGAGAGAGAGAGAAAGAAAGAAAGAAAGAAAGAAAGAAAGAAAGAAAGAAAGAAAGAAAGAATTGTGAAAACTGAATGAGTAAGCAAAGGAAGACAGAATATAAGAAAGTAAGTGCTGACCAAGCAAGCAAAACCCTGTGGTGGAGATCCAGACTAAATTACTCTTGAGCAGTCATTTAGAGTAACTTCTGGAGTAGCACTACTGAGTAACTTTGTCTGAATGTCAGCCGGTAAAAGGGAACCAAGTGACTGAGAAAGTTACTTGTGTAGAGACAGTGGCAGACATCCAGATTAATGCTGCAACAGTCAAGTACAAACACGTTGCACTAGTGCAAGGATGTGGTGCTCGTTAGTTCTGCTAAGCCAGGAGCTTGTGCTCTGGACTAGGGTTGCACTGGTGCAACAGGGGGTGTCTACACCTGCGGTTTGGCTCCTGCTGTGAAACTTCCTCCTCAGTCCAGTTATGTTTCAGGGAATGTTGCAAGGCTATCCACCATCCTTGTTGTGCAGGCACAATGCCTGCATAAGTGGACCAAGAGTGCAGGAGACTGAGCAACTCTGAGCTTCTGCTAAGCTACATGACGTGGGTGTGTGTTCATTGCACTATTGCAGTGTTAGTATGGATGTCAGCTTGTAAAGGTGAGAGAAACAGAGAGAGAGAGGTAGAGCGAGAGAGGCAGAGCACGTAAATGTGACAAAAAGAGGGCAGAGGCACAAAGTAGTATAGAGCAATAATAGTGCATAAGAGCAAAAGATGGTGAAAGGTCACACAGCCCAATATGAGATAAAGAACAGAGAGCGAGCAGAGGATTTGAGCAAGTTGTTGAGGAAAGCAAGAAAAAAGCTGGAAAACAGAGAGGATGAAGACAGGAAAGGAACCAACAAGCAGTAATGTTAATGGAGGAAAAAAGGAGAAAGGAGTGTGAGCAAAGAGGCATGGCGAGTATGAATCATGGGCGCTTTCCAGATTACTCGCTACTACAAGGGTAAATAGCTTCGGATTGGCAGGATTGTATTCAAAACAATCCCCAGAATATCAAGTTCCTACAACGGGGGAAAAGAACTACTTTTTTGCGATGCACATGCAACGTTGTAGCACTATAGTGTAAAGATAAAACCCGAAAGAAGGCATCGGAAATGTGAACAGCACCTTGCTGTCAGCGCAGCAATTGCGGTGTCACAACACAGGAAGTACAGAAGCCCACTTAGCAGATCGGTAGTGACGCCATTGTAGGGTTTAATCTGGAAAGCGACATGGTTCCAGAGAGCCAGCATTCACTGAATGCATGGTCAGCATTCTCCAGACAAGGATAAAGCTGCTGCCTAATCAAGCATGCCACATCCCCCCATTCCACCACGCAGGACTCTACACTGTGCTGATTGGCTGGTCCTCCTCTTGTCACAAAGCTGCCACCCCCTTTGCAGAGCAAAGACAAACAGAAAAACTTTTAGGAAATAATAAAATGAAAAGTTTGGCACAAATATGCAAGGTGCTTGGAGGAAAACACAGAAATTCAGCAGACAGTGAGCCTTTTCTCACAATCCCGTGAGTGGGCTTGAGGATGGTTGGTGGGGAAGGCCGCAGCAGCTTACCTTGCTGGCACTGATCCCTCCAACAGTGATTCCCAGGTGTTGTTGACTACAACTCCCAGCATCCCCAGCTGCAGAGGCCTTTGGCTGGGAATTCTGGGAGTTGTAGTCAACAACATCTGGGAATCCCTGTTAGAGGAAACACTGGTTGCTGGGAGCGCGGATTGTGCACCCAGATCAGCCGCTGCTGCCCCAGGCAGTGCAAAGGTTCAGGGGCCAGAAATCCCACAATGCACCACACAAGTGCATGGTGCATTGTGGGGATCCCCCCAGAGACAGCCAGGAGCCTGCTTCGGCGCTGACACATGAGCAGTTAGCCCGGGTTAAGGGTGCTATTGTGTCCTTAACTTCAACTAACCAGCGGGCTCCTTAGGTGGGTTTGCTGCTTGGGGCCACACAGCTCCCAGCAGTTCTCACGGGCAGCCAAGCCTGGGTTTCGTTGCCCTAGCCTGGTCTTGGCTGCTCGTGAGAACAGTCTCAGTCTGTCTGATGCTGGACATGTGTGTGTTGGATTTTGAGGTCATATGAGTCCCACTAGAGCTCACCCCACAACAGAAAAACCCACACTCCCTCCTGTTTGAACAGACATCTCTCTTCAGCCTAACTGTACCAAATCCAATTGTTTAAGGTGTTCCTTTGCTCTCTTCCTCACCCATTCACAGCCTTCCCTTTGCTTCCAGACCTTGTGTTTTGAGAGATCTTCTCTAAGAGATAAATGGGCAAGCAAAAATCAGAGAGAGCTATGTAAAAGCAGCAGGCAAGCAAAATAAGAGAGAGCAAGGAAACCAAATGGTGCCCCCCAAAAAGCAAAAAAGCATGAAAATGAAGAAAGGGATACAGTGCAAGCAAGTGAAAAGCAGAAAGTGCCTGATCCTAATCAATAAGGCAGGCAAAGAGAGAAGAGAGGAAAAGACTGGGGATTTGCAGGTGGCAATTTATTCTAACAGGAACCCAAATTTTGCAGTTCCAGATGATGTCAAGGGACACCATGCCATTTCTTAGCACCATCTGCTGGCCATTTGCTGACAATTTGTGAAAATTCCTCTGAGAACCTTCAACTTTATAGCAGTATTGAAAAGGGACAGGTTTTCCCTTTCTCATCAGAATCTGTGTTGGTGTTAGAATAAATTGCTGTCTAGAAATCCTCAGGGGCCAAGCCAAGCCAAGAATGGAATTGCAAAGAAAAAGAGATGGGCCATAGCAGGAGAAAGGTGGTATGTGTGTGTGTGGGAGAGAGGGGGAGAAAGAAAGAAAGAAAGAAAGAAAGAAAGAAAGAAAGAAAGAAAGAAAGAAAGAAAGAAAGAAAGAAAGAAGCAGGTAGACAAATTGCAGTGATGGAGAACTCACGTTGGTCCCAGGGCACAGTCTGAAGGCACATGCCCCAGCAATAGAGTTGTCATGCTGTCCGAAATTCTGGGTTTCACCTGGATTTTAAGCATCTCACCCAGATTGCTTAGCCCACTCAGATTCACCCGGATCAGGGCTGAGAGAGATTCCTGCCTGAAACCTTGGAGAAGCCACTGCCAGTCTGTGAAGACAATACTGAGCTAGATAGACCAATGGTCTGACTCAGTATATGGCAGTTTCCTATGTTTCTTTCTTTCTTTTTTTTCAAAAAGCTAAGCTCTAGCCCTTGTAGAGGTGGAGTTATGGAACAAAATGTGCAGTCACTATTCCACTCAAAAATTATTTTCAAGCCAATTTACATAATATGCAAATTAGGCACCCAGATTTCGAAAGCCAGAATATGGCAACTCTACCCAGCAATCGTGCTGAAACTAATCAAGTCAGCTTCCTCTCTGGATGAGAGACTTCCTGGGAACTCTACATACACTGCCTTGAGTTCTATGATGGAAGAAAGGTTGGCTATAAATGTAACAGACAAACAGAAGCAAGCAAATACAACCCCAAACAGATGTGGCAACCAACAAGTACCTATAGCCTTTCCCTCACCCCGCACATAGCTAATAGCAGCTTGAGGGGTCCATTTAGATTTGGAAAATGGCCTAGGCACAAAGGGTTAAATATTCCTTCTGCTATCACCACTCCCAGTGACTGCCTTAAAGTTTAAATAGAACACATTTGGAGTGCCAATCAGGTCTGTTTAGAGGTCAAGCCAAGGAGGAGCAGAAATAGGACAAGAAAAGGAGGGGTTGCCTGGATGAGAGAAGCAGCAGAGAAGAGGCAAAGTAGCACAGGAGGCACAGAGATAGGAGGAGGCCTGCAGAGAAGGTAGTCAGATACAGTGCAAGGAAAGCAGGAGAAAGAAAGCAGCAGGAGAAAGCCTGGATTCCCATGTGAATTTGTGCTGTAAAATCGCAACATGGCGTCTTCTTCACATCATTTTCAATTGGTGACCCTTTTCTTCTGAATGTAGCCAGAATTGGGGAGATCTATATCTATATCTAGATACACACACACACCAAGATCTGGAGAACTTTGGCCATCAAAGGAGTGACCAACAAGAGCAGACTACAGGACTAGAACTAGAGTCAGTCCTCTCATGTTTCTATGCAATTGCTCCAATTATCCTGTGTGACGACGAACTTAACATGGGAACTCTTGCATCCAGCAAAAAGGAGGGAAAAAGAGAGCAATAGAGGGAAAGAAAGCTAGAGAGCACACAAGCAAGCATGAAAAAGAAAGGGCACAAAATTGGCAGAGGAGAAAGTAAGTGAGTGAGTCAAGGTCGAGGGGCAAGAGGGAGCAGGGACAGGCAACAGAATCAAGTGAAGTGACAAGAGGTGCTGAGGCCCACAGTAGAGCTGATACACAGTTCTGTATATCTTTGCTGCAAGATTGTTCTTTAAAAAGCCAAACACACACAGACTCAGGAGACTGTGCATTTAAATGGATGAATGGCTGAGAGGAGACAGGAGAGAGCGAGAGATATGGATGGACGACTGCTTAACCCTTTCCCCTCCATACAGTTTCCTGCTCAAAATCCACATCCTCCAGGCTGATTTTCTCTCAGTAGGAAAGAAGTATATTTTCCCCCATGGTCAAAAAAGAAGCCAGGGAGAGTGATCTGGAGCAGACAGATGATGATATGATGACATGATAGAACCATCTTGGTGAAGGCAAGCAGGTCTAGGATTGACCAGTGCCTGAATGGGTGACTGCCTGGGTACCCCCATGTACACTGCCTTGAGTTCAATGATAGAAGAAAGGCAAGAAAGGTACAAAAAATAAAGGGGACAAGGGCTAAGCAGTCCCTTTCTCTGCTGCCCCCATGCATCACATGATGTCAAATCTAATTTGGACCCAAAATAGGATTGCCATGTCCCCTGAAATTTAGGATTAGCCCTGGATTTTGGCTCCTCCACCCAGCTGCTAAGTTCCACCTGGATTTACATGGATTTCAAATGCACTGCCCGGATTGCCCGGATTTTACTCTGGATCCGATCACATGGGAGGGTAGAGAAGAAGGGAAAGTATATATATCTGTCAAATAAATACATAAATAAATGCAAATAAGTTGCCACAGAATTTGCATAATATGCAAATTAGGCCACCCGGATTTGGGAAGCTTGAATATGACAACCCTAACCTGAAATGGGGCGGGGAGGAGGGTGTATGAGCAAGAGGACGGCAAGAGCAAAAATGAAGAACGCGAGCAGGCATGCAAGCCAGAAAGCAAGTAGAAAGAGGAGTACAGGAAAGAGAACAACTGCAAAGAAAAGCAACAGGAGAGGAGAATGAAAAGAAGCATGGCAGCAAGCAAAGAAGAGAGGAGAGAAAGCAGATAAGCAAAGGAAAGATGAATGAGAGGAAGCAGCCGAGGAGGGAGCAAAGTTCATGCAAAGGGCAAGCCTGCCACCTATAAGTCTTCTTTGAGGAGCAAAAAGCCTCCCATTTTGATTCGTATCCACCTTCTTTCCTTCTGCTCAGTTTCATGTCCATTACTAGCAGGGTTTATAATTTAGAGCAGAGATCCAATACAAGCTCCTGCAAGTCAATCAAGACAAGCACTGCAAGAAGGTGCATGCAAGCCAGTTCAGACTACAACAGGCGCTCCCAACTCTGCGGTTCTCCAGAGGTTGCTGAACTACAACTCACATAATCCCCAGCCACAATACATTGTGGCTGGGGAAGATGCAACAACGTGAAGAATCTAAAACACACTTCTATGGAAGTACAGTCCAGGGATTAGAAAGTGACAGAGGCAGGTTCTAAGGAAGGTGCCTGCATCATTAACATCTTTAGAACATTGAGAGACACGTAAAGGAAAGATACAGTGACTGCTGCTGCTACTGCAAGGAAGAGACAGCGGGAGTGGGGGAGGATGTGTGTGATGGATGCGCAGAGAAAGAGCAAGCAATATGGAGTGAGACATGGCCAAACAGCATCCCCATCGACAGCCAGCTTGCACCAACAAAAGGCCATTTTTGTCAATTCCTCAAAGATAAGCCATGTTAGTTGAAGGCCTTCCCTATATAATCTGCATTATTTCAATACAGAACAACCATTCCACCTGAATATAGGCCTGTAGCGAGAGTAGATCTGACTGGGGGTGCAATGTGGACTTCGGAATGTGCATCCAAGGGTCCAACTATGTTAGATATCTCATTTTGTACTTAGAAGCTTGCCTTTACATTCCAGAAGCAGTTGTGCAGGGCTGTAATTTGAACTGGTACCATGGTGTGGAGGTAGGAAGTATTTAGCCTTGCCACGTCCCCCGGAATTTAGGGTAGCCCCTGGATTTTGGCTCCTCCACCCAGCTGCTAAAATCCACCCAGATTTACAAGGATTTCAAATGTGTTGTCCAGATTTAGGGCTGTAGCTCAGTGGTAGAGCGTCTGCTTTGCATGCAGAAGGTCACAGTTTCAATCTGTGGAATCTCCAGGTAGGGCTGAGAAGGACTCTTGCTTGAAAACCTGGAGAGGTCACTGCCAGTTAGTGTAGACCAGGGATTCTCAACATTGGGTCCCCAGATGTTATTGGACTTCAACTCCCATAATCCCCAACCAAAGGCCACTGGGGTGGGGGATTATGGGAGCTGAAGTCCAGTAACATCTGGGGACCCAACGTTGAGATTCCCTGGTGTAGACAATACTGAGCTAGAGGGACTAATGTTCTGCCTGAATATAAGACAGATTCCTTATGTTCCTATACCTGTTCCCCCACCACCAATTTCTGCCAACCAATGGTGGAGAGCTGGAAGCAAGCAAACATAAGGAGTTTGGGCAAGGAAAACAGAAAGTAGGCAGCAACAGAAAGGAAGAACAGGAGGAAAAAGAAGAAAAAGAGGCAGAGTAATAGGAGTTAGCCAGAATCAGGATTTTATTACAGTAACAAGGAAACAGTAAAAAGAAGAACAAGCATCTACTTGGAAGGATTTCCCTGAGATATTGCACCGTGAACTGAGCAGGCACTGCCAGATACTCAGGCCCACAAATACGTGAAGCAATTTCTTGCTAGGAACAGAAATGTCTTCAGCTTTGGGATCAGCATTTTTCAGAGGAAAATGAAATAGCTGGCTGGATGCTTTCCTTTTTTTTTTTTTTAAAGTTGCCTATTCAAAAGCCATAGACTAAAGACCTGCATAGAGTTATTTGCAAGAACTGCCACTTGCTTTATTGGGATCACCAGCATGTCAATGGGGGCTGTACTGCAGTTTCCAAGTATTCAAAAGGTTTTCTGTGGCTGATAATCCAGTGCTTGTAGAAGGATGTTGTGCTAGTTTAACTTGCGTTAAGTCTAGTGTTTGCATTCCAGACGGACGCTGTGCTACAGCAAGCGTGCTTGAGCAACAGTTTGCAACTGCGGCACAATTCATTTGTTTTAAATGGAACTTTTGCACAGTTGAGCACGACCTGAGGTTTTTCAGTGCAACTATACAGTCTTCTTGCACTAATGCAGTTTGCTTGTTACGCAAGCACTTTGTAACTCAGGATTTCAGCCAACGTTACTAATTTTCAGCTCTTGATTGTCCAATTAAACAAACCTCAAAACTTTTGGTGCTTTCAATCCAACTAAAATTAGACATCCCAGGTCTCACCGATCAAATAGAAGAGGGTTAAGCACACTAAAATCCCCTGGGCTTCAAAATGCCCAACTGCTTGGATTCCAGTCTAAGTTTTTATGGCTCTTGAAAATGTTGAATATTTGGATGCAATATTGGCTGTGATCATATGAGCAAATGTGCATGCACAGGTACGCCTGTGCTCTTCTCCATCCATAGATGTGCAAACCCTGGCACAACAGGACATGCAAAGGGGAGCTATGCTGAACAGCATCTACTTGTTGAATAGTTTCATATGGAATCAATTCCCTGGATGTGTTTTTAATTTCTCTTTACAGAAGGAGGACCTCTGCTATACCTGCATGCCAAGCTATTTCTCTGCATCACAGCCATTTCCCCCCCCAAAAACGAAAAGCTTAAATGTTCCTACAGTTTTTCACGTCATAATATAAAGCTGGGAAATCATATATTTAAAAAATATAAAGATCTTTCCCAGAGTTTAAAATGATAATTAAAAAACAAAACAAAACACGTTATGAAAGTTTTCACAGAAAAATCAGAGGCTGGCTTCAGCCAGTGCATATCCTGAACCAATACTCGAAGCAGATCTGAAATACAGAGGAACACACAAAGAATATAGTGGGAGCGCAGCATGAAGGAGAAACACAAAAGAGCAACCAAAGAGAAGGAAAAGGACAGGGAATGAGAGGAGGAAGGGGAGAACTCCAGAGAGAGCTACTGAGATTTCTGCACTAAACCACATGGCATATCTATAACAGAGACATTAACTGCGATAACAGTCATTCCTTTTCCTAGAGCACTCTGGGAACTATAGTCCCAAGAGGAGGGCTATGGATCAATTCTTTAACATAATTCTTAGTACCGTCATCCTACAATTCCCAGGATTCTTGGGAGGAAGCCACACAGTTAAACTGATGTACTAATAGTCCAGATGTTGCCTTCGACACTCCTATTTTGTGGCAAGGCAAGGCCAAACATTGCACCAAGATTTTGGCTTATTTGGGGGAAGTTTTGCTTGATTTCTTCTTCTGTATGCCATGCTCTGTGTACCAGCCAAAAGCGCCATACAGATCTATAGCAGTGCGTGCTACAAAGTTAAACAAAATTTAATGCTAATTTGAACCATATTTTAAAATATTCATGTTCCTTGCCTCCAAGAAGCCTAAGAACTGCAGTTTCATGCAGGCACTGAGAATTATTTGTTACCAGTGTCCCCTCTAAGGTGTGCGCATGTGCACACACTCACACATTTTTTGATGCCCACTCGTTCATTTTAGATCCTGCTCAGGTTGAATCAGGAAGGCCCCACTCTGAATCCATGTGCGTACATACTGCCTTAATCCTGCCGCTCAGAACAAAACTCATTCCACACACAGATGAGAAAAATTAGAGAGAACACGGTTAGAGACCCTAGTCCTTTCTTGAAATACAGTTCCCCTTGAGTTCCTTAGTTGGGAGCCGTACCTCTTAAACTTAAGGTTTGCAGCAGAGGTATGCAAAAAGGGTCAGAGACGACTGGGAGCCTCTCTGAGCATGCAGCAGAGCACAGAAAAGTTTCAAAGAAAAGGTCTCTGCTCTGAACGCCATCCCCTCCATATACTTTAATCCAGTGTACAAAGTCTGAAACCTAGCTGTGATGACATGTTGTCTGTTTCTCCTGCATTTTAATTTGATTTGCCACCCAACCTCTGGCCTCTGTCCAACAGCAAAAACAAAAACAAAAACAGGAGAAACCAGGATTCTGATGCCGAAGCTCACGAGAAGGCGAGAGGTTCAAGTAGGGAGGTATCTGTGCCACGTGTCTGCCTGTGCCTGTCTTTCTCTCTCTCTCATTTACACACACACAACCACACACGACTATCTCAGCGCCAGGTCCCACCATCTGTGCCGTCAAGCTCACAGGTGCCTCCTAGTTGTTCAGCACCAGCGCTTGGTCCCTCAGTACGGAGTGAAGCGGTTGCATCCTCCTCGGTACAAGCTGGCCTGCCAAAAAGAGAGGGGGCATGCATGTGAAGGGAGCTGCAGGAGGGAGGAAGGATCAAAATCACAACACTGGCGAGGATCCAAGAGGCCCTGAACCCTTCAATCCACATCCCCAAATGGAACAAAATGTGTAACTGCATTTGCTCCCATTGATCCTTCATTATCCTTGCCTCTCCCATCCTTCACTGTCTTGCACATTCGCACGTTTTAAATTGTAATCTCCTTGGGGCAGGGATCCATTTGTGTATATAACTCTGGAAAGTGCCACATACATTGATGGTGTAATAATAAAAACCAACCCTCTAATCAGAGATAGGGTCCCCATCTGCTCACATAATCCAGACTACGGCATGCACCGCAGAAAAAGAAGAGATGCATCGTAGAAAAAGTTGTCTGCAGGACCAATGAGGATCAAATAAGATGGTGACAGGAAGCACAAGTGCCTCATACTTCCTGTCTCTGTGCTTCTCTGCCATGTCCAAAATAGAACTTCCACATGCAGGAGGGCAGGCAGAAGGAAAACGTGAGGAGCAACTCCTCATTTGGATTTGGGGGGGGGGGTTGGGGGGGGAGACATGTGCGGAGGGCAGAAAAATATGTTTGGGGACTGAAGATATAGGTTGTTAGGTTTGGGACAGGGTGTTCAGTGGGGGAGGGGGGCTTTTCAAATTCTTAGGGAGGGACCTGCACCCCTGTCCTTATGTCACTCCTTTGGGTAAACTGCAGAGTTGTCCACACATCAGAGGTCTATCCAGACAATGATTTATTCCAATGTGAACATATAATCCCAATGGGAGAATTTGCAGGGCATTTTAAAACACATTTCCTAATTTCTTAGTGCCATCTGCTGGCCATTGACACAATCCATGAAAATCCCATGCCTTTTAAATACTAGTGATTCAAAAAGGGCACAGGTTTTTCACAGATCGTCAGCAGATGGTGCTAAGAAACATACATGACGTGTTTAAACATCATGTAGACACCCTATAAAACCTTCCAGCAGGATCTGTGTTCATGTTGGGGGGGAAACTGCCATCTCAATAGACCCCAGAATTGTGTTTTTTCCCATGAAGGGAAGATGTGAAGGGCCAGTTTCAGATGAGATGGAGAAGCTCAAGGCCTTTTTCTCTTTTCCATTGGAACATATTCAGGTACATTTCTGCAAAACGCCAAATACAGCAACTTTTTTTGGAATCCCACAGTGGATCAAAAGTGACCAGGTGGGGGGATCCATGGATTACCATTATGGAACAATGGGCAATCTTTAATGGACAGATAAACACCTCCATCTGCTGGGCATTCTGCAGTGATGCAGTGACACTAGACCTGATATTGTAGTGAAAGGGAAAGAAGGTTTATCAAAAAGAAAGCTAGTACCGTGTATGAACATATGTATTATTTTGATTTTAAAATATGATTGGCAACTATTGTATAATTAAATAGTTGAACAGCTATTTTCTGTTTTTTAAAAAATCCTTTGATGTTTTCATTTTGGTAAATGTTTTGTGCAATGACATTCTTCATACAATTGCAAGGGTAACCTATTGCAATTGTTGGGAACATTTGAACTCTCCTGGCGTGTTGCAGTGCAAGCTTCAGTCTCAGGACTGGAAAACAGAGCTGAGCCAAATGTTTTCCCATTTTGATTTTCAGGCTGAAAGTTGGGTTTTCAGTTTCCTGCTCCTCCAAAGAATACCCTAGTTTTATGATAATGTTCATCCTTTTTTGCCCCTGTTATTTCTCTTCTCTGATGCTACTCTGGTGTCATTTTTCTTCCCTACCCATTGCTGCACCATCTTCTTCCTCTTCTCTATTTAACAACAAAGTTGATCCCAAGCAATTAGAGATCATAGTTGCTAGAATGACACTACAATGCTACATTGCCAGATTTGTCAACATCACTTGAGAGCAAATGAAGTCAACTCAGAAAGCACGGGACTCATTTAAATACGGGATCATTTTTGTCCCCTTTTGAAATTATCCCCCTACAAAATGGCCAAAGGATGGATTTTTTTTCAACGGTACTGAAAACGTTTGTTGAAAGTACCTTCCTTTTTTCTTTCTCTGTGTGTTTATTTTTTCTTTCCTGCTAACTGGGCAAAGAGGCACCTTTTTAACGTGGTGATTCTCTTTATTTAGCAGGGAGAGAGTAACTGGCCCTTTCCATCCCCAGCACAGTACCTCCAGTGACTTTTGCTGGTGTCTATCTGTTTCTTTTTAGATTGTGAGCCCTTTGGGGACAGGAAGCCTTCTTATTTATTTATTATTTCTCTATGTAAAACACTTTGGGAACTTTTGTTGAAAAGCGGTGTATAAATATTTGTTGTGGTGGTGGTGGGGTGTGTGTTTGTTGTGTTTGGCTGATGCCAAGGAAACAAAATATTGCATCCAAGTAGTTTCTTACGTGAATGGAAGGAACTGCATTGGGTTTGCAGATCCTATCTCCCCCTGCAGCCCTACACACCCCATATCATCCTCTTCTGGAGGTCCCCTGACCCTCAAGATCAGATTTTCAAGGGGTGCAGGAAGGTTTACTTTCACAAGCTTCCTTCCACTCATGATCTTGAGCAGGCCTGCTCAACTTTGGCCCACAGCTATTTTTAGACTACAACTCCCATAATCCCTGGCTACAGTGGCCAATAACCAGGGATTATGGGAGTTATAGGCCAACATCTGCAGGAGGGCCGAAGCTGAGCAGCCCTGCTCCTGAGGATGCAACCCAATGCTTCAAGGGTGGGAGCTTTCCCTGTGGTTTGGCTCAGAAGATAATGTCAATTATATGGAGTGATCTGCTCTGTGAGCACCTTCTTTCATCTACCTGCTCAGTGCTTGGAACTCTGGGGCCTAGAATTCATAGACCAACCAATGGAAGGCTAATGAATGATCCTGCCTTGAAACAGAGGATTGGACAGGAAGGCCTTCTGTCCCCACCCAACTCTGATTCTATGACCAAGATGGGAGATGCCTGGCCCAATAATATGACAGCTCACCATGGCACCGACTCCATAGGCGGGGGTCATTGTGTGGTGATAGGGCTCAGCAGTAGTGTAGACCCGTCCATACCTGTGAAGGAAAGACCCAAGAAAACGTCAGCAGGCATCCTTTAGGGTCAACCAGTGGAACCAGACATACTATGGACTTTTCTACCTCAAACTTACCCATCACTATAAGCTGCTGTTGCTGTTGCAGCTGCTGGTGTCTGGGCCACCCTGTAAGCTGTGGGGTAACCCTGCAATGCAAAGAGTGGTGAAAATCAGACAATATGATAAAATACCTCTGCCCCACCCAAAAAACATTCTCAGATAGTTCCTGCATATATCAGATGTATCCCACAGCTCCTACCAACCTTAATGCCTTAATGATCAGCTCCTCTCAGAACAATTTTGCACAGTCTATTAACCAAGGCACACATATTCAGCTTCCTGGGAATTTGCTGGCCAAAAAACAGTCATATGTGGCCTGCCCTGCCCACAGAGCTATGGGGAATTCCAGCCTATAAATGGATTCTACCATCCATGCAAGAAACGTGTGATGTTATTTGCAAGAAAACCACATCGTTTCCCCCTAGGATGGATTCCAACACTTTCAGTTGTACATTAAGAGCACAAATCAAGATTTGATAGCAGTGTGGACATACCCACAGACTGCACATGACTTAGAGTCTTTTCTCCCAGGCCAGGCCCACCCTTTCCTCCCTGGTTTCTGGCCCAGGGAGATTCCAGTTACTGTTCATGTGCCATCTTATGAGAGCCTTCCAGAAAATCCCTTTACCCCTCCCAGCTTCATGTGGCACCCAAGTTTCACAGCACTACTCGTTATTCCACCCATCTGGTCCCCTGAGGACTGCCTCAGAGATCTACCCTTCACTGTTTTCATTGGCCCTGCCAAACCGACCAATTCAGTGGCCCTCCCCGTCCTTCACTCTTGGGCTGCTGATACTGACACACCCCCAGGACCCTTGAATCTTATTAAACCATGAAAGCTAAGGACTTACATAGAGGTCAGAACCATAGAGACCATCTGGATAGAGTACACTGGATGGAAAATGAGAGAAGAAAACAAAGATCAGTGGCATTCAACAACCTGGTGTCTACATCTTGCTGCCCTTCTTCATGCACCCCCATCATACCATTTCCATTTCCAAAAATCCACTCAACCCCTCTTCAGTCCAGAGGCTATTCTTAATATCAGGGCCAGTCCTGCACACGTATAAGGAAGGCCCTCGTGTGGCCATGCCAAATGAGATGAGGTGGGTGGCTACTCAGAGGGACATTTTGGTGGTGGCACCCCATTGTTCACTGCGTACATCAGGGGAGGCTTGTCTGTGGCTACCTTCATGTCGTCTGGTGGGACGGGCCTTCTCTGTTGTAGCCCCGAGACTTTGGAACACATTTCCCATGGGAATAAAAGTCTCCCTGTCTCTAGCGGCTTTTAAAAAGTATCTGAAGACTTCTCTTTTTACCCAGGCTTTTTACCTTTTTAACTTTAGATTGTTTATTGATTTGTTTTAAACTGTTTTTAGCATTTAATTGATTTTGATGTTTTGTTTAGTGTTTTGTTGTTGTGAACCGCCCTGAGACTTTGGTTTGGGGCAGTATACAAATATGTCAAATAAATAAATAAATAAATAAATAAATAAATAAATAAGATAAAATTTTATGAGCCCCTGGTGGCGCAGTGGTAAAACTGCCGCCCTGTAACCAGAAGGTGACAAGTTCGATCCTGACCAGGGGCTCAAGGTTGACTCAGCCTTCCATCCTTCCGAGGTCGGTAAAATGAGTACCCAGAATGTTGGGGGCAATATGCTAAATCATTGTAAACCGCTTAGAGAGCTCCGGCTATAAAGCGGTATATAAATGTAAGTGCTATTGCTATTGCTATAAAATTTATGAATTAGCCTCCCCAGTGAGGATCACTTGGCACCGTCACTTTCTTCTCATGGATATCAGGTGAAGACTTTGATATACAGCAAGGCCTTTTAAAATAGATTTTTTTAAAAAATGGTTTTTAAAATGTTTTGGCATTTTACTGTAATATTTTGTTTTAATTGTATGTTTTATTCCATTTTTTTATTGTTTTACTTTGTGAGTCGCCCAGAGACCAATCTGTTATGAGGCGGCCAACAAATGAAGTTGTTATTAGGAGAGAGAGTCTTTCAGAATGTGCAGAGTGACTTGCCTCACCATTCAGTAATAGCATCAGGGAGAGCCCTGCTGGATCGAACCAAAGGCCTTTTGGTGCTGAAAAATGTTTGTAGGAGCAATTTCAGCAAAATGTGAAGGTGCTCAAGGGTTGGGGGGCGGGGTGAAACTGTTTCAGGGGACAGAAGAAATGATCACAGAGCTTCTTATCCGGGTTCAAGGAGGTGGCTGATCACAGTTTGGTGGTAGCAACAGCGGGTATCATTCCCATCCATGGTGGAGCCACCATTGAGTGAACAGGTTCAAAGAACCTGGGCCGCCACCCCTCAGGGACTCTGCCTTGCGCCCCAGACACACACCCCATGTCTGACGACAGACCGGGGTGTGTGTGTGTGCGTGGTTTAGTTCCCAAATGGGCCCCAGGGCCCAATTTGGGAGCTAAACGACACCTCCCTGCATCTGACATAGGACACAGGGGCATGGCTAACCGCTCCCTGTGTCTGATGTCAGATACTGACACAGAGATCCGGGGGGGGGGCACCAATGGCCTTCCTCCACACCTGTTTCCATGCCTGCTTTTTTGAACAATTTATGCCATGCCTCTGCAGGCAGTGGTAGCTGCACTAGTCACGACATAGGCTAGATTCACACATAGCCACAGTTGGAAACCTGAATCCCAAATCTCAAGGTTTAAATTTTAAGATTTGGCTTTTTGAACATTGATTTTGAGCAGGGCTGCTCAACTTCGGCCCTCCTGCAGATGTTGGCCTACTACTCCCATAATCCTTGGCTATTGGCCACTGTGGCTGGGGATTATGGGAGTTGTAGTTCAAAAACAGCTGGGGGGCCTAAGTTGAGCAGGCCTGATTTTGAGGAACATTTTAAAACAAACCTAATGTTCTTTAGGTCACCTTAAGTGGCACAGCAGGGAAATGCTTGACTAACAAGCAGAAGGTTGCCGGTTCGAATCTCCACTGGTTCTATATCGGGCAGCAGCGATATAGGAAGATGCTGAAAGGCAACAGCTCATACTGTGTGGAGGAGGCAATGAGAAACCCCTCCTGTGTTCTACCAAAGAAAACCACAGGGCTCTGTGGGCGCCAGGAGTCGAAATTGACTTGACGGCACACTTTACCTTTAACATTCTTTAACATCTGCATGAAACCACTGGGAGAGATCATCGGGTGTTACTAATATGCCAATGACACCCAAATCTATTTCTCCATATGAACTTCAAAGGAAATGGCATAACTTCCCTAAATGACTGCCTGGATGCAGTAATGGGCTGGATGAGGGATAACAAGCTGATGTTGAATCCAAGTAAGATGGAGGTACTGATTGTTTGGGTCAAGACCTGAGAGATTATTGAGAACTGCCTGTTCTGAATGGGGTTACACTCCCCACAAAAGAACAAGTATGTAGCTTGGGAGTGCTCTTGGATCCAAAACTCTCTCTAGTTTTCTCAGGTAGGTTGAGGCAGTGGCCAGGAGTGCTTTTTATCAAGCTGATACGTCAACTAAGCCCATTACTGGAGGTAAATGACCTTTAAATAGTGGTGTATATGCTGGTAACATAGGAACACAGGAAGCTGCCATATACTGAGTCAGATCATAGGTCCATCTAGGTCATTAATGACTACACAGACTGACAGCAGCTTCTCCAAGGCTATAGATAGGAATCTCTCTCAGCCCTATTTTGGAGATGCCAGGGAGGGAACCTGGAACCTTCTGCTCTTCCCGGAGCAGCTCCATCCCCTAAGGGGAATATCTTACAGTGCTCAC
The DNA here is from genome assembly GCF_027244095.1 of Hemicordylus capensis. Taxonomy (NCBI): domain Eukaryota; kingdom Metazoa; phylum Chordata; class Lepidosauria; order Squamata; family Cordylidae; genus Hemicordylus; species Hemicordylus capensis. The sequence goes on from NC_069662.1 coordinate 34,638,836, forward strand.
ACATCAAGTCTCCCATTCATATGCAACCAGGGCAGACCCTGCTTAGCTAAGGGGACAAGTCATGCTTGCTACCATGGGACCAGCTCTCTTCTCCAAGGTAACCTCCAGGCTTGGCTACTGTAATGTATTCTCTGTGGGGCTGCCTTTGAATGTAGTTTGGAAACTACAATAGGTTATTAACTATTGAGCCCTGAATGGCTTGAGTCCCGGGGACTTAAGAGAGCACCTCCTTTCTCATGAACACTGTCACCTATTAAGATCATCTGGGGAGGCCCAACTATAGTTGCCACCGGCTCATTTGGTGGCGACTTGGAACCAGGACTTCTCTGTGGCTGCCCTGGGCTTTGGAATGCACTCCCTGTCAAAATAAGAGCTTCTCCCTCTCCAATTGCTTTTTAAAAGACCCTTAAGACACCCCTGTTTTCTCAGGCCTTTAATTAAAACTAACTGTAAACTGTTTTATTGTTTCAATTCTGTGAGATTGTTTTAATTGCTTTCATTCTATTTTGTATCTGTTGTGCTTGGATTGTGTTCACTGCCTAGAGATCCATGTACCAGCTGGTCTATAAACATTATTGATAAATAGAGATATAAAGCTAAAGACCTATGGACACATTTTCAAGCAAATAATATTAAGTACGGATGCCATGCAATAAGCAATCGTCTCTGTTTTGCTCTTCCTGTAATGCTCACCTGCCATAGGCTGGAACTGGGGAGGGGGCAGGTGCTGCTCGGATGGGATTGTAGATGGTGGCTCGGCCACGACCTCGCAGGGCCCCTCGGTATGCCAGGGCAGCTGGAGCCATCATGGGGTATGGGATGCTGGCCACTGGGTGGAGAAGAACAGAACAGAACGGAAGGCACACAAACCATCAGGGGTTGCAGGGGCGTAACTATAATAGGGCAAGGGGAGAGAGTTGTCTGGGGGCCCACAGCCTTGGGGGGGCCCCCCAGAGGCAAGTCACATGACTGAATCCCCCAGCCGCGGACTCGCCCGGGCTTCCTTCAGTGGTATTCATCCTCCGAAATTGATGTGAGTGTTAAGATCTGGAGCTACCAGAACAGCATGTCGTTCTCTAGGACCATTAAATGACAGTTTACAAAACCTTTAAAAAAATAATTTAGGATGATGTTCTATTGTGGCGCATAGGTTATATATATATAAATTTCACTATGCTTTTTGTTACCACTATTCAGCTTCGTTTAAGATTTCTTTACTTCATGAGCTGAGCTTCAGTGAGCGGGGGGTGGGGGACATTTTAAAATCTTGTCTCTGGGCCCACTCTAACCTTGCTAAGCCCCTGAGGGGTCGAAATGGTGGCAACAAACATGAACATATGGGAAGCAATACTGGTGGGAAACCGAAGGAAAGGAATATAGGAAGCTGTTTTATACCGAGTCAGACCATTGTTCCCTTTGGCTCAGTATTGTCTCTACTAGCTGGCAACCAGGGGCACTCTTAGGTAATTTTGGAGCCCGGACCTGAAGGGCCTCAGAGCCACCCCCCACTCCCACCATGTGCTTGGGCTGGTGGTGGTGGGGGGGAAGTCAAATCTTTTTTAAAAAAACACAACTTTTTTTAAGCACCGCTGTGCGGCAGGAACAGGGACTGCCAGTGGGTGTGCGGGCACTTGGGGGAGGGAGGTGGCAGCAAGAGCTCCTTCTCTGAACCCGCCTGCGGACAAAGGAAAGTGGGCAGGTTCCCAACGGCCGCCTCAAGCTCGGTGCAGTCTGAGGAGACGGTCTGCTCCAGAATCCTGATAAGATCCATGGAGGCCTGAGGTGAAGCCAGGAAGGGAGGGAGGGAGGGAGGGAGGGAAGTGAAAAGGGAAAGAGAGAGCCGCCCTCTCTGCTTGCTCGCTCTTTCAGTCGGCTGGGCTCTCCCTTCACACTCTTTACTTCTGCCTCAGCTGTGGGGCAGCCCCACCCCTGGTGGTAGTGGCTCTCCTCTGCTATTTCCCTCCCCCCTCCCCCTCCCCCTACCCCACCCACCCACAACTCCTTGTAGCAGTGGGCATGCCCTCACCCCCTGCCTGTGGGCTTCTCGGAGGCATCTGGTGGGCCACTGTTTGAAACAGGATGCTGGATTAGATGGGCCTTGGGCCTGATCCAGCAGGGCTGTTCTTATGTTCTAGAGGAGGGGAGGAAGGAAAAAGAGAAGAGGGGCTAAAAGAAAAAGAGAGAGCACGCACGGAGAGGTGAAATGAAGTGATTTAGTGAGCTCGTGTCGGGGTGGGGACTCAGAGAAAGCGCTCTTGCAACCGCCTCCCTCCCCTGAGTGTCTGCACACCTGCTTCCAGCCCCCATCCCCACTTTTTAAAAAAGTTTAAAAAAAAAAAGATTTGACTTGCCTGGCAGGCGTGGGCAGCAGCAAGGCTCTGGGGAGCCCCCCCCCCGAACATTTGGAGCTCCCCCCCACAGAAGACTGGAGGCCACAGACCAAATCTCCACGGTCCATGATTAAGTGTGCCTCGGCCAACAGTAGCTCTCCAAAGTTTCAGGCAGGAGTCTTTCCCAGTCCTACCTGGAGATGGCAGGGGTTGAACCTGGGACCTTCTGCATGCAAGCAGATGTTCTACCACTGAACTACAGCCCCATCCCCTAAGGGGAATATCTTACAGTGCTCATATGTAGTCACCCATCCAAATGAAAACCAAGGCAGACCTTGCTTAGCAAAGGGGACAATTCACCCCCACTGCCACAAAACCAGCTCTCCTCCAAATAGGATCACTGATATTTGACATGTGCTGTCCAAATCACTTGCCAAATATCAGTGATTGTCTCTCACCCCAGTGCATGACAGAGAAGCCACTGAAAACACAGATTACAGCCAGGGTGTAGTCACCTGGAAAAAAATATATAAATATAAGCCCCAATATGCCTCCAGCCTAGAATAACTGTATATTTTCAAAAGCCCAATTTTGGGATGCTCCAGTTGGCTACTCCAAACAGAAGACATGCCGTAGGGTCCTGTATAAGCTTGATAACACTGGCAGCTCCACCACGACTGAAGAGCAGCCTCTTGGGAGGTGCCATCAGTAGCAGAAAAGCGTTATGCAGGTGACAGAGCCAAACAACTCTCTGCCGCCCAGCTTATCCAAATTTTGCCTGCCACTTGAACACTGCACAAACCGTTCCCCCGAGGACCTTATCTATAAGCAGGAATGCTAATTCTCAGTCAGGCCAGGATGCTTTCCAGATTACACCCTCCAATGGGGTCACAACGTATCTCTGAAGTGTGCTTCCATACTTCCTGTGTTGTGCCACCGCAATCCCTATGCTGACAGCAGGGTGCTGTTCATATTTCCAATGCCTTGTTTCGAATTTAATCGCTGCAATATAGTGCTATAACATCGTATATCTGGTATTAAAAAGTTGCTGAGTTTATGGGTTGCTAGTTTCTGCGAGACTACGCCCCCTGCTGTGTGCTTTGCTATTTATATTTTGAATGCGATTTGCCTGAATGGAAGCATTTTGCTGCTGTTGAGCAGCTAATCTGGAAAGCGCCCAGGAGTGGTCCAACAGCAGTCTGCCCTGGGTGTGTGTGGGGGGGGGGGGCTGTCAGACCTTCTGAACAGGATCAGAGCCAACCCATAACATTTTGACCGCTGAGGCAATGACTGACATACTGCTGTTAGGGACGTCAGTCTAATAACATTGCATGCATGTGCAAAAATTGTGCAAACAGTGTCACAGAAGAGTAAGCCCATTGGAAATAATGGGCGTGATAGTGTATAATGTCATTTGTGCATTTTTTGCATTTGCACAACTTGCATGCCTGAACTTTTACTAAGCTGGCGTACCATTGCACAGTATGCCAGTCAATTTAGCCAACGCATGTACTGAATAGTCAACACACACACACGAACGAAACACAGGAGAGGAGAGCTGTTCTTTGTGGTAGCAAGCATGACTTGTCCTCTTAGCTAAGCAGGGTCTGCCCTGGTTGCATATGAAAGAGAGACTAGAAGTGTGAGCACTGCAAGATATTCCCCTCAGGGGATGGAGCTGCTCTCAGAAGAGCAGAAGCAGAAGATTTCAAGTTCCCTCCTGGCTTCTCCAAGGTAGGGCTGAGAGAGATTCCTGTCTGCAGCCTTGGAGAAGCCGCTGCCATTCTGTGAAGACAAGACTGAGCTAGATAGACCAATGGTCTGACTCAGTATAAGGCAGCTTCCTATGTTCCTATGACACCATAAAAATAAAATAGATGTGACATTTATTGTTGTCTTTTAATCATGGCAGAGATCTCACTCGGCCTTACAGTACAGTCAGGCCTGGGCAGAACTGTTAGTAAAAAACGGAATTTGAGCATAGATCTTAAACATTGTTGGACTCTACCTGAAGCATCTGCAAGCATCAAGGACTACTTTAAGTGGTATGCAAAGGTGGAGAAAAGAGGACAGATGAGACTTCATGGGGAGACTGAAAAGGGAAATAAGTCACAAGAATGGGCCACTCACCTGTGTACAGGTCAGGGGCATAGACAGCACCCATCACAGGATTGATCTTCCATCCTTAAAAAAAAGGGGGGGGGGACAGGCAGATGTGGGCAGGAGAATTGAAGAGAAACTTGTCCCACACACTTCGTTATTGTCCTGCCCACCCCCATATAACCATATTGGGACAGTCAGTCCAGCTCCACACTTAAAAACCTCCCCAGAGCACACTAAAACCTTCATGCAATGCTGTCCTCTGGCACCATACTTCAGACGCAAAGAATCAACTGAAGATTACGTAAACTCTTTCTCTTTATTTATAGAATGCTTCCGCAACTAATACAGCTACTGCCTGCTCTTTCTCTAAATCTTCTGAACATTCACTCCACCCCTTCGCTTCCTGTTCCTCCTCTAAACTCCACATCCCTGTTGCTGCTTCAAATACTGTACAGCATGTTGTTACAGACTGAATGGTCTGAATGAATGGTCCCCTTCATTCACCACCATCCTGCAAGTTCTGCATGGTGCCATCCCGTGTAGTTGTATTTAGGGATGTGCATGGTCCGGCAGGGTACCTTTAAGGAGCAGGGACGAGATGCGTGTGTGCACTGGCCACTTCCTGTACAACGCTGACCGGGGCAGCAAGGAGGTACGCTGCAGCTCCGTGCCAGCTATTTTGGCAACAGCGTCAGCAGGGGGGAAGTGGGGGCGGGGAGGGTAAGGTCACCCTCCCTGCTCCTTAAAGGTAACCCCTTCCCGCTGCTGAGCTGGCCGAATGCTGGACCTCCAAAACGGTTTGGAGGTCTGGAAAATGACCACCAAACCAGTTCGTGCACATCCCTAGTTGTGTTATGTGGACAATTACCACAGCCACCTGAGTGGAACCAAACACATAGGTCTTTCCCACCCATTCATATGGTGTTCACCAGCATTCAGTTCTCACAGACATACCACAGAACCCTTCAGGGTGGCGGCTTCTAGTGTGCATGGGGAGGATGAGGTGGCTGTGTCTGGCAGGCTAAGGCTGCAATCCTGAACATGCTTACTAGGGAGTAAGTCGCATCAGATGCAGTGCGAGTTCCTTGTAATACACAAGCATAGGATCGTGCAGTGAGATTCCAATATGGAGCCTACTATCCTTTGGTTTAAGGCAGGGCTGTACAACTTCAGTCCACCAGCTGTTCTGGGACTAGAACTCCCACAGTCTCCAGCCACAGTAGCCAATAGGGATGATGGGAGTTGTAGTCCAAAATCTGTAGAAGGGCTGAAGTTGTGCAACCCGGGTTTAGGGTCTTCTACATTCCTCTCAAAGCAAGCTGACTGAAGGGCTGGAGGAAGCATGGACTCAGCCAGGCAGCAGCCGGATAGGGTTAGGGTTAGCTATTGCTGCATCATGTCTGCATAGTGGGGCCAGGTGGCACAGGGCAGAGAAACAGCATTTTATTTAAGCCAAAGTTTACCAGGGTAGACCTTACCCCCCAGACTTGTTTCAGCATCAGTGTTGGAAGTGAAGGACTCCACGCTGCCTCATGCCTCAATGACAGAGGGGGATAGATTAGTGAGTCAGAGGGCTAGAGGGATCAAGACATTGGTCATCCCTCCTCTCTACTGCTCTGACACTATCCCTTTGAAATCCAGATTCCTACTCTCAGGGACTTTCTTCCTTTCTGCCTCTCTCTCTCTCTCTCTCTCTCTCTCCTTCCTTCCTTCCCTCCCTCTATCACACACACTCGCCTCTCTCTCTGCACCATGTGTGCAGAGATGCAGACAGCATCTCTCTGCATCCAGCTAGCTAGATAAATTAGAGATTCTATCTCCACTTTCCTATCTAGAATAGAGTTCTCCAATAAAGACTCCTTATATTGATTTGAAACTACTTTCTTTGGCTCTTAGCAAACATGCATGCCTGGGCAGACTCCGCTGTGTTTTGCCTCTGTGCACACTGCTGTAATAGAAGGGTATCTCTTACCAGAGAGAATTCCCAACAGTCAGGACTGCTCAGGTATGTGGCATGAACTCAAGTTTGAGCCAAACACCTTTCTTTTTAGGAACAATATGTTGAAAAGGAACTAATTCCTACCACTACATACCATTCACCACAGGTGCTGCTGGGGGCTTCTTGGTGACTAAACGGGCCGTGGCATTGTTGACCTGAATCAGAAAGGGAAACAGGAAGAGAAGTTGCATGCAAGACTGGTGGCAATGGCTTAGAGGATAGTGAGCAAACAAGAGACATATGCTTCTCCTGATATCACCCCCACCCAGTAACTTCCATATTAATTAACTACTTCTTCAGCATCCATGCACTAGGATTGTGCACCTGACACCTGCATGCCTATGGGAACTTCCCTTCCGTAGCTTGCGCACACACACACACACACACACACACAGAATAAATTCTCACCTCAATTTTCCTCCCTTCCACAATACTGCTGTTCAGCTTCTCTCGTGCCCGGTCAGCATCCTGGCTGTTTTCAAAGGTGACAAAGCCAAAACCCTAAAAGAAACAGAGACTTACAAGTTTGGAAGTTGGAAAGATGTTATTATGACAGAGAACTCACAATAAGCACGTTATGCTGTCAATACTGAATGCCTTTGAATGTAGCTGTGGTACATCTATAACATTCTGCTGCGTTAGGAACTCATTTGCTCTTTTCAAATGTCTTCCCAGTGGCACTGCATTGAAAAAAGAGCCGAATGCATTAAAAGCCTCTGCGAGTTTGCACTACACTGTCAACTTTCTGCAAAAACTTGCCCCCAAACACCCCCCCCCAACAATACTGGGGTATTTTAAATAACTGATTCTGTTCTACTAGCAAGGAAATGGGGGAAGAACGAAGGTCTCTCTTCTTTAGATTGGAAATTCTTCTCTGCCTTCTCCCTTTGGCTTCTAAGGGAGCTCCTCTGTTTCTGGGGCTCTCTGGATTAGAACTACATGCGGAAGAGAAACTGAGCTTCTCCATGAAGCGGTTCTTACAGATTTATTTTGCAATTTTGAGCGGGGCGTAGCTATAATTGAGTGGATGGGTTCAAAGAACCCGGGGCCCCAAGCTCCAGAGGGTCCCCCCCCCAGCTCCACCCCTCCTCCCTATTTCCTTCATTATCTCCCTCACTGAGGGGCCACCTGGGAGAGGGGTGATGAACATGGGCCCCCTCTCTTCTAGCTACACCCCTGGTGCAGACTATGCACAGTGCTGCCTGGAAGGCCCTCTCACCCCACTCTTTAGCTGCTGATAGCCCCATACCTTAGAGCCACGCTCATTAAAGATGATCTCCACATCCAGGATTTTCCCAAATTGCTAGGGGGAAAAAAGAGTAATGCCAGTCATTTACTCGGACAATTAGGGCGTTATTTGATCAGAAAAGCTGTCTGCCGGGAAACAGTTGATACTATTTCCTCTAGCATTGTTGCTATGATCAATTTCACAGCCCCCATCCTTATGTGGCATGGGGATTGGCCAGGTCGGGCATTGTCCAGCAGCCCAGAATTATCCTGCATTTTCAAGGCTACATGTGAAAATGATGGGAAAGATGTTGTCCATTATAATTAGTGGTGCTTTTGCTCCAGCTCACCCTACATTGCCAACCAGTGTTCCGTCTAACAGGGATTTCCAGATGTTGTTGACTACAACACCCAGAACCCCCAGCAGCAATGGCTTTGGCTTGGGGATTATGGGAGTAGTAGTCAACAACATCTGGGACTCCCTGTTCGAGGGAATACTGTTGTCTTCTTCCATCTCACCCAAAAAATGGCCACTTGTATCCATCCTCCAATGTGGGTATATGATGCTTAATTCATCTCAAGTCCTTCAGGCCTATCCTGAAGGATTTAATTCATCTCAAGTCCTTCAGGCCTACATGCAGAACCTACTCCCATTTGCCTCAAGTAGGGCCAAGCTCCAGGTCTCTAACCCACTGGATTTAGCATGAGAGCACCAACCTCCAGCAGCACTGCTAGACATTTGCTTTAAGAGTCCCACCAAGCTGAGCCTTGGGCCTGGCACCTTCCCTACTCTGAAGGCCAATGGAGAATGTGGATAAAGGGTCACAGAAATGAAAGAGCAACACTCTCTCTTGCTGGAGGACAAGCACTACTTTTTGGTGTGAATATCCAGCCCTCTCAACTCACCCCAAACATCTGTCGCAGGTCTGGGTCGCGGAAGCGGAAGGGGATGTTGGAGACATGTAGGCGTTTGGGCTGGGCTTTGTTCTCACTGTTTTCTGCTTCCTCGGCTTCAGGTGACAGCTCAGGCGCAGGGACCTCTTCTGGTTGCTGGGGAAGGGTGGGAGAAGAAACGAAGCAGGATCACACACACTACTGAGTCAGCCCTGCCATGCACCACTGCACAGAAGGCGTGTGGTACAACACAGCATGGAGCCTAGCAGGCTGGCATTCAAGTCCCTGTTCAGCCATAGAGGAACAAGATGACCGAACTTATGCAACTCCGAACAAAAGGGTATTATCCAAACCAGATCCCAGGCAGTTATGAGAGAAGGCACAGAAACTCAGAACATCATGACGTTAATCTGTGGGTCCAAATTTTGCAATGAGGCGGAAGAGTGAAGAGTTAAGCTGCCAATGGGAGCCCATTTTCTACAACATCCTCATGACAAACATACTGTGCGCTCCTCTGGCCCTTCTACTGGAGAAAGGGAGCAGGTTTCAAATCAGCAGAGGCTCTATACTGTGCTCTGCTCTATACTGTACATGTGTGCAGGGGTCTGTACACAGGCACATGTGCTTGTGTGAATAGCTGTACATGTGTTCATTTTAAGAGCGAACCCGGGGACATGCCCCTGAAAGGCAAGATATAGAGAGGAAGCATACTAGGATATAGAGAGGATGGCTTTAAAAGGGACAGGCAAATTCATGGAGGCCAGGTCTATCAGTGGCTACTAGTCGGGTGGCTGTGGGGCCTTCTCCAGCCTCAGAGGCACGATGCAACAGCAGGAGAGAGGGCATGCACCAGTGGCGGGGCCAGACTGCGAGTGGCCCGTGCCCGGCCGCCATCGTGGCCCGGACCGCTCCCCATGTCTGACATCAGACGCGGGGGCTAGCCATGTGGATGTGGGGGTGTGTGGTCTGGCTCCCGAACAGGGCTGCGCGGCCCCATTCGGGAGTTAGAGCCAGGCTGGCGCTGCATTTGCAGCACGGCCAAGAGCAGCTCTACCCTGTCTTAAAGTCAGGGAAGAGCCACTCCTGGCTGCACCGTGAATGCAGCACCGGCCATTTAACTCCCGAACGGGGCCGCGCAGCCCTGCTCGGGAGCTAAACCAGCACCCTCCGCATCTGACATCAGACGCGGAGGGAGGGTGCCTGGGCAGCAGCCTGGGTTCTTTGAACCCGTTCGCCCAATTGTGGCTCTGCCCCTGGCATGCACATACCTCTTGCCTGCGGGCAGAGGCGTAACTATAGGGGGGGCAGGGGGGCACGTGCCCCAGGCGCCATCTTTTCTGGTCACGTGGGGGGCGCCGCCATGACCAATTTTTTTAAATTTTTTAAATTTTTTTTGTTAATACAAATGTTTCCTGCTCAGTGCAGCAGCGTTGCAGCAGTCAAGGGAGCGCGTCGGTGCCCCCTTCCCCACGAGCGGTCCCTTCCGCGCCGCCTGCGCCCCCCCATTGCTTTGCTGGCGCCTGGCGGCCAGTCAGTGGCCTGGCTTGGCGGCGGCGGCGGGCGCTTGTGAGGAAAAACCTAAGTATAATGTAGTATGTGGGGGGGGGCGCGGGGGGGGCACCATTTCAGTGCTTGCCCCGGGCGCCGTTTTCCCTAGTTACGCCTCTGCCTGCGGGCTCCCCAGAGGCATCTGGTGGGCCACTGTGTGAAACAGGATGCTGGGCTAGATGGGCTTCCTTGGGCCTGATCCGGCAGGGCTATTCTTCTGTTCTGTTCTAATATACGTGCTCCACCCCAGTGCTGAGCACTTAAAGCTGCCCTATATTGCATCAGACCATTGGACTAGCAAGCTGAATATTGTGTTTTGACTGACAACAGAGTTTCAGGCAGAGACGTATGTCAGCACCTGTAATCCTTTTAAATGGAGAAGCCAGGGACCACCTACCAGTGAACTGTGGCCCTTCCCCATGTTGCCAGGGCTATGACTTTTGAGTGGACTTTCACATTGTGGTTATCATTCACATCACAGGGAACTTTATTGCCAACTTCAGTCATTGGTGGTTTGCCGACCGGCATAGTAGCCCCAGACTAAGTGGGACACAGCACATGTCTTTGCTCTGCCACATGGAGCTTGCTGGGTAACCTAGGGAAACCATTAGTTCAGGCATTCCTAGCCTTGGGTCCCCAGATGATTCCCATCACCCAGCTACCACAGTCTACAGCCACTGAGGCTCGGGATGATGGGAATTGTAGTCCAACAATATCTGGGGACTTAAGGCTGGGAACCCCTGTCTGAGCTAATCAGCCTCACAGGAATATATGCCTTGAAGAAGCTTGGGGATAAGACAAGGAAAAGATAGAAAAAATAAAGATTCAGTTCTTTTTGTGGAGATTAGGAGTAGGTAGCATGTGGCTCTCCAGATGTTGCTGAACTACAACTCCCATCACCCCCAGCCACAATTTATTACAGCTGAGGAGGATGGGGGATGTAGTCCAGCAGCATCTAGGGAGTCACATGTTGCCTGCACAGGCCTGTGGTTTTTGCATAGGGTTTCAGTTGTCACAGGATGGCTAGACTTTGGAAGCTTTCATTGCACGTGGCTCTTTCTATGGTTGCTTCCACACTAGAGCCCAGTAGTACAGCTATTCTACAATGCTGGAAGGAAAAATTACGATGGTAGTTCCACACACGGCACTCAGTACAGCACTATATTGCCCAGCAATGCCTGTCTCCATGGCCAAGATTGTTCTATAATGCTTACTGGTAAGTAAGCCCCATTCAAAGGCCCCCCTGCAATGTTATTTAGCAGCTTCTTTGCTTCCAGCTTCTGCTTATTTTGTTACTTCCTGATGAGCAGGGCAGCATTATGGATGAATGGCCTCTTAATTGCACCTTACTCCGTTCCTGTTCTCTGCAAGAACGAATCCCAGACTAAACAGCTGGTGTGAAAATGACCTGCAATCGCCTTTTCGCCGTGTGCATGGACTCAAAGACACCGTTTACTACCCAGATGAGCTGTCAGTCTTAAGTTACCCAGTTTCAGCTAGCAGACTGCTGCCCAATGCACTGAAGAGCGCAAATCACACCGATATATTATGGCTGAGATCCTCTGCATGGATGATGCTGATGTGACACAACGGTATTTGACTTTTCTGATGAATTTTGCTCACCACGGTCAAATTCCTTTAGAAAAGAAACCCAGTGGAGACAACACAGTCCTGAAATGGGTCCTTTGGGACCAAACAAATGCCAATCCACATGTGCAGAAAAATCTTAGGAGGGGGAGGCAAGACAGATCAGCTGGGACCAACTGCCATTTTAGCTCCTCCCCTCCCAGAATTGCCACCATCAGCAGACGGTTAACATGGCTGCCTCAGAGCCAAGGGAGTGGTGATGACGCCCAGGGACAGATCCGCAATTGAGCAGATGTGTACAGAGCACACGGACTGCCAAGTGGGACTGAGGGGGGCCACCAAGTTCATCCGCTGCTCACCTTTGTGGCCCCCCGCTTGGTCACTCACCCAACACTACCCTCTCTGACTTGCCTCCCTAGCAATGTGGCCCTACTGATGTCACCATCCGCCGGTGCCTGTTCTCACTGGGATGGGCTCACGCCGGGATGGTGACATCACTAGACTGCACCTATGGCAAGTGAGTGAGTGGCCAAGTGGGGCCCATGGAGACCAGTGGTGAGGGAGCCACCAAAAACATCTAGCAGTGGGACTTTACCAAGGTGAGGCCCCCTCCACCAGCTCAGCTGGAATCAACAGCCATCTGATTAATCCTTTTCAAGGACTGCCTTCATCAGTGGTCATCCTGGTCCTGATGTAACTGAAAAGGAATGTGTGTATTTCCTTCTTCCCTCTCTATTCCTTTTGTATCACGCCTCTTGGATTATAAACTATTATTTTAAACTGTAAACTACTTAGAACACTTTGGCAAAGTGGCATTGTACAAATATGGTAACTACCTAACATCTAGCACAAACTTTCTGGAATTGTGCTGCCTCTGTTGGAGGATCCCATGTGTCCACTCTCAGGGTGTGTGTGTGTCTTCACTGAACACAGAAAAGTAGCATGACAAAAATGTTTTCTGATCCAGGCTTCTGTCTGATAGGCTAGATTTCCATAACTATGAATATTTTTGTATGTAGAGAAACTTTTTTTAATTAAAAAAATTACATTTATATCCCACTCATACTCCAAGGAGCCCAGAGCGGTGTACATGGTTATGTTTCTCCTCACAACGACCCTTTGAGGGTTAAGCTGAGAGATATGTGACTGGCCCAAAGCCACCCAGTGAGTTTCATGGCTGAATGGGGATTTGAGCATGGGGATTTGAACTCAGGTCTCCCTGGTCCTAGTCCAACACTCTAACTACTACACCACACTATACCAGATTCAAATATGCACCTCTCCACTTGTGGTCTGAAGTGGTACTGAGAACTAGTGTAGTGGTTAAGATTTTAGCTACAAAACAGAACTTCCCTGGTTCAAAATCTCACCATGAACTCACTAGATGGCCTTAGGTAAACCTCTCAGCCTCAGCTGCATTATGGGGATAGTAATCCTTACCTTAGAGGGTTGTTGTAAGGAATCCAAGATAATGGATTCCTTACAACCGCCCTGAGCCATTTTTGGAAGGGCGGTATAGAAATCGAATGAATGAATGAACGAACATGAAGCACTTTGAACATCTGAAAGTGCTGTATAAATTCTGCATAGGATTATTGACCAGCAAGAATTGCACTGCAGGATTTCTCTACATGGGTAGATCAGCCACAAGAAAATGGCTGATGTACTATGCAACAGTCTGTCTGCGTTTTAACACAGGGGTTCCCAACCTATGGTACTCCAGATGTTGCTGAACTACAACTCCCATCATCCCCAGCCACAATAAATTATAGCTGGGGACGATGGTAGCTATAGCTCAGCAACATCAGGGGTATCACAGGTTGGGAATCTCTGTTTTAACAGAACATGTGCACAATTGTGCAAGAGCGCTCTTGTGCAAAATGCAAGAATTGTAAAAACTCAGCTGCACAATGGATAGCACAATTATTTACACATGCACATTCTATTAAAAGGGAGATGGAACATTGCACAGTACATCAGCCACTGGGTTTATTTTCTAAAGCTGATGTGACAGCCCCAAAGAAAAGGGACCGAGAACCTTATTTTCACCAAATTCCATAACCCAAACCAGATCAACTTGCTTTTCAAGGAAAGCCAGGCTTTCTTCTTCCCAACCTTGCCCCACCATCCAGAAAAGGAGACGTTCCAATGCACCAGCAAACATTCTGCCTTGGGTTAATGAACAGGACAGATACACACGAGCACGCAAAAGAACATTAGTGGAGAGAAGCAGGATTGGGTGCGAGAGGGCTCAAGTGGTGGGAATGTCTGTGGAGAAGATCGGGGATCAGGTGACGCAAAGAATCACCCCAAACTGGCACCTCTCTCTGCCTCTCCATGCAGATGGCTAGATTGAACTCACAATGCAATCACCACGATGCAACATTCCGAGGGCGAGGTGTGGGTGACCCTCTCTTGCAATGTCTGAAGTGCCGAGACTAGGGAGGGAGCCTGAGAAGCAATTAATCCAGCAGCCGGAAGGGGAAAGTTGAACTTGTCTTTTAATTTCCTGCTGCAGCCTAGCAATGAAGGAAGGGCCTGTTTGGGACATGTGCTTGTGCATATTTATTTAACACAAGGATGATATCCTATTTTTCCATTAACAACGACAAAAGTTCCACATAAAACAAAATGTGGTCCTGAAAAGACCACAGCAGATGATGAATGCGACAGACAAGAATGTACAAAGAAGCTTGCTGGGGCAGAATCAAATGTGGGAGAGTTTCAGTGTGTCTGAAGCAGCAGCACACGAACAGTTGCCACCACACAGAAGGTTAAACACGCAGCCTTGTTCTCCCAAACAACAGATAAGGTGGTAAGGCTGGATCTGGATGGTACCTCTTTAGATTGCAGGCTGGGCCTCACATAAGGGAAACTTATGCACATAGAAAACTAAGAGAAAAGGCTAGATCAGGCCATCTCCATGACAGTTGCCTTTCTATGTACAGATAATTATTTGTGTGTGGAGAAATATTTAATATATGCAAGCCGCACAACTGCAATCTGAAGTTGTACAATCCAGAGGCAAGTTTCACTAGCTCATCCGCCATTTATGAGAACCAGGCTTATATGGGGCTGTCAACCCTCCAGGATTGGCCTGAAGTCTCCAGGAGTCAGAAACAAGCTCCAGGAAACTATTGAAAGCAATGATGGAGATTTCAGCGGTTTGGTATTGTGAAAAAATATTGGAGGGAAAAATTATCTGGGAATAGCGTTAGTCAGAGCTGGCAACCCTAGGCCTATGTTAACCACACTGGGTGAAATGTATTACACTGCCCAACTGACCTAACTGGATATGTGTATTAACCACTGACAAAATACCGTATCTTGCTTCAGAGGCGCTCTTACCCCTGGACTTCTGGGTGGATGTCCAGGGCCTCCATACCCCCTGGGGGCACCCAAATCTGCTTTAGTCTATCCTGTGTGGTGTGGTGACCACACTGTCGGCCTGTGCTGCACTGGGCAGCCCAGTGTTTCTGTGACCTGTGCCGGGCGGCCAAGCATGACCTCTGCTTTGGAGATAGAGTGGGGTATGGGGAAAGAAATATGTGGGAAGGGAATATGTTATGTTGCATGTTGAATGGTTTCTGTTAATGCATATTTGCATAAATATACCCCTTTTGGAGTCCTATATCCATGTGAGCTCAGTTGCTGTTTGTGCCCTCAAGAATCCACATGTTAAAAATAGTGTGTGTGTGTGTGTGTGTGTGTGTGTGTGTGTGTGTGTGTGTAGTGGGATGATGCTTAATTTGCAGCTGGGGGCTGGAGGGAGGCTTTGAGTTTCAAAATTCTGACAATTCGTAATAGGTTTTGTTGTAACAATGGCAGGATTAAAGGTTATGGCATCTCCCCATCTGAAAGTCTGCCAACGTTTGCCAGGAAATCTACATTCAGAAGGCCAAATGGAAAGGATTCATTTGGGGCCAAACTAGACAATTCACAGCAAACATTTAACATAATTATTTCCCTATATATTAAATGAAAATCAGCTTTGGGAGGCATCAGGTTTGCTTAGATGAGAACAGGCTGCTTTAATCCAGGGATGGCCCTTCTGTGAGGCAAGGTGAGGCGATTGCCTCAGTAGCAGATTATTGGGGCACCAATGAGGTAGCAAGATGCCCTCCTCCTGCCCCCTGCTTTAAAAAAAGGTTTAGAGGGGGAGATGGGTGTGTGCAAGGCATTTGGCATCCTGCCTCGGGCACGTAGTGGGCTTGAGCCACTACTGGCTTAACCCATTTCCCCCAGCTGGCCCTCCCCTCTCAAAATCACCCTCCCTCAACTGCTTTTCCACTTACTGAGCCCAATCCCTTTCCTGTGAATCACTGGGTTGGGAGAGGGAATTGAGCTTTATCAATCAAGGTTGGAAGGAAATGAATTCTTAGACAACACACCAAAGGGATATTCTCCAGCAGCATGAACAACATTTGCCCAGGACCAATTTGGGCAGGGAGGTGAGGGTGGGAGATGAATAGGACTACCAACCTTCCAGGATTGGCCTGAGTTTCCAGGAATCAACATCCATCTGCAGATGACTATTAAAAGCAAGCCTGGAGATCTTAATGGTTGAATATTGTGACAAATATTGGTGTGTGTGTGTGTGTATAAATAATTATCCAGAAATAATTTCAGAGTTGGCAACCCTAGGGAAGATGTCATGCTGACACCCTGCCATTTTTATGAAAGGCATCTGCCAGTAGAGGTCCTCCATCCTCATTTAGGCCTTGGGCATGTCTGCAGCCAAACATTCCATTTTAATGTAGGGAGTGATACCTTGTGAGCTATTAAGCTCCACAATGAACGCAGCGAATGCACGCTTGCTGATAGGCTTGGAGGCTGTGCCACAAGAATGCCTGCCTGAACACACCGGGTCTACAGCAAGGAGCTCCAAAACGTTGCCATTAACACAACACACAAATTCCAGCCACTCACAAATGCAAACAATCCACCAGGCAGTAGCCAATCCCCTTTGCCCTTCAAATGTCCCACCCCCTGTCCCGTTGCATCACCCCACCCCAGTCTGGATGCATCCCTCAAATATAGGGTTGCCAACCCTCAAGACTGACCTGGAGTCTCAGGCAGTGAGCATCAATCTCCAGGAAAGATTAAAAAGCAGTCCTAGAGATATTAGTGGCTTGATATTGTGAACAATATTGGGGGCGGGGGGAGAAATCTCCAGGAATAGCTTTCCTCAGAGTTGGCAACCCTACCCTCAAATGCTATAGACTCTTTGCTCATAAAGACAAGTTCAACGGGGACTAAACTCCCCGCCAGGCCCAACATTTGCTAGGAGGATAAAATGCACAGAAGGGTGGGGTGGAGGAGGGAGGTGTCAGGCTGAGAAGACAGGCAGGAGCAGTTGCGCAGTGAGTAAGGGGTTAAACTACTCATGTATTAATGAGACTAGAACAAGAGAAACGTGATGGAGTCCAAGATGCCTGGGAGAAAACCTGAGCTTGATGGGAAGTCCACGAACGCCGCTGTTAACACCCCAGGGAAGGCCCTAGTCCAGGAAAGACACAGTCATTGGGAGGGGATTGGCTACAAACCAGGTGTTCTTTTGCGGCTGGTTCCTGGCAGCAGCCTTCCAGATGGAGAGAGAGAGAGAGAAAGAGAGAGAAAGGAAAAGGGGACACACATTACAGACGTGCTACTCTTCCCAACAGCCCCTGCTTTGTCCTCAGCGTCAGCAGAGATACCTGGAGCTACAGAAAGGACCACTAGACAGAGGGTTATAAAGCTGGACCCCCTATACATGGGATGCAGGTAACAGACTTTCAGGACCTCTGCAGATCTGGGCACAGAATGCAATACAAATTAAACATTCAGTGTACACAATATGGTCCAAGAGACAGGTAATCTCAGGGTGAACAGCAATGTAATGTAGGGTTGGCAATGTTTTTTTCTTGTCAGTTTCTTTACTGTGCCTATAACAGCAGCTTGATGCACCCATAGTAAGTGGTGAAAACTCAACTTAGAAGTTTCCTCTGCTTGCTGCCCATTCTTGAACACCAAGCTACTCTTCAAGAGGCACGGGAGCAAGCTGGATTTTTTTATTTTTTATTTTGTTCTTACCTGGAAAAGAGATCAAGGGTTAGGAAGAGCTTCCATTGCTAATGTATACATGTTAGGCTTCTCTTCAAGGCACAGGTGCAGGGCCAGGGTGGGGGGGAGAGGCAGCAATCCTAATTATAGTTGGAGGCAGATAGCCAAGCAGGCTTAAAATAGTTTCTCTGAGGAGGCATTTTGTATTCTGGTTTGTGTGAGGAAATCATAGATCAGATGATGTCGAATAGGCACTCACAGAATCAGGGATCTGATTTGGGGATGCCATTGAAAAAGAGCCAATTATTTAGCAGAATATAAACATAGGAAGCAGCCTTCTATCGAGTCAGAGGCTCTGTCCATCTAGCTCAATACTGTCTACGTTGACTGGCAGCAGCGTTAGCTCCGTAGGATTTCTGACAGAGGGGTGGCCTTTCCCAGCCCTGCCAGAAAATGCCAGAAATTGAACCTGAGGCCTTTTGCATGCAAAGCTGTCACAGAGCTGAGGTACCATTCCACCACCACTCCTATAGCTTACTATATTTTTACCACTGGAGAGCAGTGGCATTTGGATTTTCTGCCTCAGGCACCAGAGTGTCTTGGCCTTCCCTTATTTACTGTCTCACAGAGGACACAGTGTCCTTCAGATGGGGCTATCAGCAACACACCACTTATCCCATGTGGAGATAAACAGCTGCCAGTGAAGATGATGAAATGGTGGGGCGGGGGGGAGGGAGAGAGAGAACAGGACATTTGATAGGGGTGCAGCTGTCTTGGCTGAAGAAAAAGAGTTACCCAATATGGACACAGAGGCCAACTCCTCAAAGTCACTGGCTCCAGGGAGAAGGAGAGTAAATCAATTGCCCTGAAGGGCCAAAAGAAAGAGAGGAGAGAGAGCAATCCTGTGATGCTGAAGAAATGAGCCTCTGTTTCCTATTCCTTCTTACCAAGAATTCGGAGTTGCCTTTTATGGGGTGTAAAATGCAGGAGTCCTAATTAAAAACCTTCCAACTGTACTTGGCTCTTTCCATATTAAACTCTACAGCAATGTCACTACCAATCTGCTAAGTGTGCTTCCATACTTCCTGTGTTTCGACACCGCAGTCCCTGCACTGACAGCAAGGTGCTGTTCACATTTCCAATGCCTTCTTTTGGAGTTTATCTTTGCAATATGGTACTACAAAGTTGCATGTGCAGCACAAATTCCAGATTAGACCCTTCAACGGGGTCACGGCGTATCTCTGAAGTGTGCTTCCACCAGTGTTCCCTCTAACAGGGATTCCCAGATGTTGTTGACTACAACTCCCATAATCCCAAAGCAAAGGCTGTTGCAGCTGGGGATGCTGGGAGTTGTAGTCAGCAACATCTGGGGATCCCTGTTAGAGGGAACACTGGCTTCCACATTTCCTGTGTTGTGACACCACAGTCCCAACACGGACAGCAGGGTGCCACTCACATTTCCAATGCCTTGTTTCGAATTTAATCAATGCGATATAGAACTAGGACGCCATATATCCGGCATAAGAAAGTTGCTGTTTTTTCAGGTTGTTAGTTTCCACGAGACTGCTCCCCCTGCTGTTTATGTTTTGATTGTGACGTGCCTGAATGGAGGCATTTTGCTGCTGTTGAGCAGCTCGGCAGGAAAGTGCCCTGTTGTAGAAGTTTGTGATGGGGATTGTTTTCAATACAATCCTGCCAAGCCAAAGATTTTGCCTCTGTTGTAGCGTGTAATCTGGAAAGCACCCTGGTTCTTTATTTACTTGAATCCAAGACTAGGTTTTTCCCCAGGTTCTTTTATGTTAGAAATCAGGGGGTCATCTTAAATACAGAGTCCTCTTCCTTTTGGGTAAATAAGGATATTTTAACGTGTATTTAACCTCTACGTTTAAAGGGGCTCATCTTAAATTCAAAGTAGTCTTGTATTTGGGTAAATACAGTATAAAATACTATTTCCCCCATCAGGCTGGGGCTGGGAAACCAATTAAGAGAGTTGAAGGTGATAACATGCAGAATTGTAAATAGCCATCCACACAGAACATAAGTGTGGCCAACAGGCAACTAGCTAGAGAAGTTTTGTTCACCCTCTGTTAAACTAAAATGACTGTCAGATGTGTGTGAGAGAGGATTGTATAGTAAAATATTGTTATGGACTAGGAACTTTTAGAATTGGAATACCACCACCACCAGCTTTATATGTACACTTTAGAGTGTCCAAAGTGGTTCACATACATTATCTCAGTAATCCTTGCAAAACCTTTGCCAGGTAGATCAGCAGAGGCACGGTTACCCACAAGATACTCATTCAGCCCCCTGCTGTCGCTGGTGACCATGTTTGCATAGCACTTTAAAAAACTCGACCCATAAGAAGAAGACAACACCACGACAAGATTTAATATATGCACTATGGGCAATGCACAACTGTAGCTCCTTCAGGCCAGATGTGGCCTGTACAGATGCCAGGTCTGATCCTCTCAGGGTTGCCAAACTGGTAGAAAATAAAGACCAGCCTCCTGTGCTCCTGTCCCTTTAACAGAAGAAGTTTGATCTGCAGAAGTCAGCAAGCAAAACTAGTCATGATATGGAGCTAAATATGATCACCAGATAATTGCTGCAGAAGAAACTGCTGTAAAGGGACAGCAAGAAGGCTGGTTCAGAAGTTCTAGTCTGGGGGTGTGCCAGAAAGATCAGCACTGCAATAGTTATACTGAACCAAACAGCCCCATTTTCTTTGAAGTCACCATTAGCAGTTCACTCCAGTCTGGAGGAGCTGTAATTTGAAAGAGCTCAAATGCTGGAACTACTGTATCTACGCTACAGACATTTAGCCCCAAGGAATCTTCGGAATAGTTTAATGATGATGCTGAGAATTCTGAGTGATCTGAATGCTGTGATCACTCTCAAAACTACAGTTCCCAAAATTCCCTTGAGAAAAGGCATTATTAGCAAACCACTAAATGGTGTTATAGTTATGCACTAATGATTCCTCAGTGGCAAGCAGAATGCTAGATTTTTATTATTAGCTTCTTTTTGTGTATACAGATATTTGAAATTCACTCAACTTGGGGAAGCTGAGTTTGAAAGATAATTTACACTAACCAAGTGCAAAAATACAAAGCTGGCTCAATATTTCACCTTCTGCTTTGCAAGATATGGTTGGGCGTCACAGAATTGATCAAGTGTATATCCTTGAATTCCCTGTAATAGTACATATGATTCTGGGCTGCATTTTCAGTTTGCATGGGCAGCAGGCTATTCTCTGCTCTGCTTCTCCTGGAGCATTTCCAGATGGGGCTTTTAGCTCGGAGTGGAGGGTGTTCACTTGCACATCGGCCAGATTTGCGCCAAAGTCCGTGTGAGATATTGGGGAGCACTTCACACACAATTTGAGTTTCCCCTCCATGTTAGAGCCTAGCCTGATTTATTTATTTTGCATTTATATATTGCTTTTCAGGTGAACCTTCCAAAGTGGTTTACAAAAAACTTTAATAAAGGACAATACATCAAGCTGCACATTTACATGTTTACATGGGTCTTAGTCTCACTTCCTCTCTCCTCCCCTCAGAGCAAGAAGGTCCCTGGCTGCTCTGTGGTGGCAGTTATGTCCCCGGATTTATTTCCGGAGTAAAAAACAACAACACTTTTTGCCGGATTTATTTCCGGGGTATAAAAAAAAACAATCAACTTTTTGCATTTTGTCCAAATATTTTGGACAAATTCAAACTTGCAGTAAAACCTTGCAGTAAATCTGTGGTAAAGCCTGCTGTCTGGGAAAGCTCCTAGCACAGTGACTCAGAATCTCCTGCAATGTTGCAGAGCATTCAGAGATGGCTACTAGGTTCCTATAGGGCAGGCGTTCCCAACTTTAGGTCCCCAGATGTTGGACTACATCATCATCCCCAGCGACAGTGGCCAAAGCCCACTGGGAGCTGGTCCAACAACATCTGGGGACCCGAGGTTGGGAACGCCTGCTGCAGGTAATGAGCTATGCCAGAAACAGACATGAGAGTCCAGGTTTGCGTGATGCCCCTGGGACTGTGGGACTGTGCCAGCATTGTTGAAACTGATCCTGTAAACACAGAGAAATAGATGTAGCTAGGAACATAGGAAGCTGTCATATGCTGAGTCAGACCATTGGTCCATCTAGCTCAGTATTGTCTGCACAGACTGGCAGCGGTGGCTTCTCCAAGGTTGCAGGCAGGAGTCTCTCTCAGCCCTATCTGGAGATGCCAGGGAGGGAACTTGGAACTTTCTGCATGCTATATGCTAGACTGACTGATTTCATTACATCCTGCATTTTCTAGGTGGTAGACTGAAGTGGTAAGACAAAGTCCCACTTTGAATCTCACCTCAACTCCAAACTCAAACCAAGGTTGTGATCTTATGCATAGTTACTTGGAAATAAATCCTAAAGAGTCAAACAAGACAGACTTTTGATAAAATGTGTGTAGAATGGGCTGCCAAGTCGTCTTTGGCAAACCACTATTCTCTCAACTGGAACTCCTTGCCTCCAGCCTGCAATTAAAGTGTGCCATCAAGTCGATTTTGACTCCTGGCACTCACAGAGCCCTGTGATTTTCTTTTGGTAGAAAACAGGAGGGGTTTGTCATTGCCTCCTCCCGTGCAGTGTGAGATGATGCCTTTCAGCATCTTCCTATATAACTGCTGCCCGATACAGTACCAGTGGGGATTTGAACGGGCAACCTTCTGCTTGTTAGTCAAGCATTTCCCTGCTGCGCCAGTCTGCAATATTGGGGGGGAAAACACTAGCCAACTTTGCAGGGCTGTTGTAAGGTTAATGAGATAAAGTATATGAAGTACTATAGACACATTAGAAGTATTATTGGGGACACACACTCTCTGTGGCTGGCTAAAGTTTTTGAGATCTTCTTGGGGGGCATGCCAGCCACTAGACCCCATGAAAACATTTTTGTCTGTGAGAGTTGCTTTCTGCCCAAGTACTCAGACTGGGAGGACACAGACAGCAGAATGAGGTGGATAGCATCACTTCAGACTGGGGGTGGGTGGGCCGGGGAGGGAGAAACACAGACAAATCAAAATTCCCTGCCAGTAAAAAAGACTAGCACATCAGGGAGAGAGGTTCTAGCCCAGATTACTACCAGATACACTAGATTTATAGTTGCAGGGAGGTTTTAAAGAAGGATGTAGGCGAATATTTAAAAAGATCCTTCCCTATAGTCAGAAGTGGTATAGTCCATTCTACCAGCTCCTTCTGCTGGCTGTGTGTGCACTATGGACTCACATGGCATGTAATGAGTATGCCTTTCCCCATCTAATAAAGGTTTATGGCATGTGACTCCTGCTATCCCCCTGCCCAAAAATCACATGAAGTCCTCAAGAGAGAGCTTTTTGCTCTACCACTGGGGCTCCTATAGCAGCTGCCACACTTCCCTTTTGTTTGGGTAGCACATATGCCCAGTAGGGCTGCCAACTGGCCAAACCAGAAACAAAACCCAGAAGATAGTGGTTTGGACTGCTCTTGTCTCTTTAACAGGTGTGTGATTAGCAGAAATCAGCCAGTGATGTTTTTCCTTGGCAAAGAGTTAATTTACCATCTTCTCATTGCTGTATCTGGTCAAGGGACAGCTACGCAGGAATTGGGAAGAAGCGTCTGAGAAAGTTCTCCGATGTTTCTCCTTGAGAAGAACTCTGACATTCTCCTTTGAAATGCCATTTTGGAGAAATGCCAGTTCCAGCTCTGCAAAGGGGCTGGTTCAAAGTTTAGCACCCTAACATGCAGCACATCATTCTGGGAAGAAGCATGGCTGCTGGCACAGAGACATACAAGTTATCTTCACAAGAAGTAGGAACGTGAGAGAAGTGGCTACCCTACCAGCATGGCAGGCCACAGCCCATAACAAAGTTACATCATGGAATGATACTACTTTGCATAGTCATGGGGTCACCAGACCAACTAAATTTAGGAAGAATTTGGAGCTTCCTACAAAATTTCAAAAGCAAGACTTATAAGACAGATGACGTTTTTAAGGGACATTTCCCCACATCCATATAGACTCAGCACAGATGAACCAAACATTTGGACTTCTACTTCACTGCCAACCCAAAAGGGTTGTGCTCGAGGGCCAGGAGATCTCAAAGCATTTATACACACACACACACACACACACAGAGCTGTAACCCACTAGAGCCTCATCCTTTTGGGGGTGCATTCACACAGGAGCCCCCTATGTTTCCAGGCCAGTATTTTCATGCCAAATGCGGAATGCATAAACAAATCACCCTCCCTGCAACTAGGCAAGGGTGTGATACTGCCATTGCCACATTTTTAATTGAATGTTTTATGTTGTGGTGGTTTTATTGTTTGTGAACCTCTGTTTATGGGTGGCTGTATAAATGAAGTTTATTATTGTTGTTGCTATGCCCACCTGAAATACAAGCAGGCAGGAGAATACCAGCAGCCACAGCAGGGCTGGAAAGGAACTTGTGCACTGAACCCCTGTATCTGCCTGCCCTGCCGAGACCCCTGAAGAATGGAACCCATCTGAGATTTCAAGTGTTCTGGCTATTATTGCCTCATAATTTCAAAATATGTTTGCCTCAAACTGCATAGGGATTAGAGAGGAAGAGGGGAAGAGAAAGACACGCACACACACCGCTGCCCCCAGACCTCTGTTTGGTTAGCTCAGGGGCGGCCAACGTGCAATTATCCGGTTGTTGTTGGACTACAACTCCCATCATCCCCAGCCATGATAAATCGCTGCTGGGGATGATGGGAGTTGTAGTTCCACAACAGCTGGAGAGCCTCAGGTTGGCCACCCCTGGATTAGCTAGAGAGGAGAAGTATGTGCTAAACTGCTTGTGACATTAAATGCACCATTAGCCCTGATAGATTTTCTTTTTCTTTTTCTCAAAAGCAGCTGGGGGCGGGGCTGTCCAGAGTGGGACCATGCTGTGTGCGGTTGGGTTTTAACCCTTTGCCCCTCTACGGTTCTGATCCAGATCTCTCCCCTGCTCTCACAGCTGTTATTTACCTCAGGAAAAGAATTCCCATTGCTACCAATGGGAGCTTTCCTCCCTGGGAATAGCAGCCATAGGGTCCCTCCATAGGGTCCCTATGATCAGGCCAAAAGGTTAAAGCCCCCTCCCCCCATGTCACAGTCTCAGTCCTGATCACCTCATCTCCCCGCTCTCCTTGGGCTGATAGTGACAAAAGGAACTAAGCCTGTCTAGTTTGGCCCTTAGTGCCTATATATAATACATAGCCTATATCAGTAATATTGCAAAAGTGGCAAACGGGAACTTACCCCAGCTCGTTACCCCACCTCCCCCCAAGAAGAGAAGTCTTCATGCACAAAGTATCCCATGGGAATCGGGTTTTCACTCAGTGCTTACTTTCTAAAATGAATGCCAGAATTTGTTTCTGCCTCAGCAGGTGCACTTCCTTCCCTCTCTAACTCTACACATGTGGAATTGGGATTATTTTGCTGTGAGGCAAAAGGGTCTCTACACATGGTCAGAGGCACTCTTCTTACTTCACATTAGGGCTCAAACCTGACATTCCAAACAAATTCTGGGAGTGAAGAGCAATGGCTCAAACTAAGTCCTGTGTGCATGCGCACACACCCACACACACACACGGAGTAAGCTTTGCTTTAATCCACTTGTATCCTAAAATCCTTAGATCTGCCCACAAGACTCCCATAGATGTCACTCCGTTCCCAGAGAGCTTTGCTTACAATAAGAGCTTTGGTTACAATAAGAACCTACAAGACCCTACACTACACAACTCCTGTTTGGGACATAGGAAGTGCAAGGAAGAAGGGGAGGAAGTGAAACACAGGTCACTCTGTTCTCTGGGGTCAGTGATTTCTATGCCAGATGCTTGAGATTGCTCCAGAGTAATCTCAAAAACGCTACAGATTGGGTTGGGGCTTCTGGGACCCATAGCTCTGGCCCCCAGAAAAGAGGCCCTCATTCTCTTTTGAGGTCAGCGTCATTTGCCAGAGTGAGGCCAGCCCCTCAGCCAATCACTTACCGCAGGAGGTGGGGGCAAAGGCAGTGGTTCTGGTGCAGCGCTTCCCTGCTCGGGAAAGATGCGTAGGCCATGATCCGGCGCTGTTGGGGATGGGTACTCTGAAGACGTGCTGTGAAGGTGATACTGTGGAGGCAGCCGGGCCTGGGGTGGTGGCGGAGGATACTGGGCTGGGAACGTCTGTGTCATGGCATCAGCTGGTGGCACTGCAGCATCTGGGCTACCCTGCAGGGAGGAAAAGCAGAAAGGCAATGAAATTGGGAGCTGCAACCAGTGAACACATTTTCTAAAGTCAAGTAAAACTGAGAATAGAACAGGTCAAACAAGACCCCCTATTTATACCCCTCCTCAACCACCAGACACCAAATTGTTTCCCAAAGAATTCTGAACACCCTCACCCCGGCCCCTTCCCTCCAATATATTGACCTCCTCGTCAGGGAATAAGTCTCTCTTGCCCCCAAATGTGCCAGTATCACATTTTGTCGTGCAGCATCTCAGGAATCCTTTACAACACCCCTGAAAGGCAGGTTGGTATTTTCATTTCTATAGTGCAGATTTGAGACAGCGAGAAAGAGGCTTGCCTAAGGCCACCTCATGAGCTGGGCTATGGTAAGCGTTGGGAATGAGGGGAGAAATCCCCAGTTCAATACCCTAAGAACCAGAACTTCAACTCTCCACCCTCTTGCTCACAAAGAACCCGGGAGTCCAGCCCTCTATCTACATAACAATCCGAAAACACGATTACTAAGGAGGAAGCCTCATTGAGTTCAATGATTCCTAATTCTGAGTAAATGTGCTTATGATTGCACTGCAAGGAACCCTTGGAAACAGACAGGCTTCCAAGCCTTACCTTGTGTGCTAAAAAAACCTAGGCTCCCCTCTCAGAGGACCCAGAAGTCCTGTCTCAAAACCTCCCTTCCACTAGATACCTAGGCTCCCCCTTCCCCCAGACCCAGGAGTCCAGCCTTCTAGCCTCCAATCAATCAGAATGAGGAAACAGTCCCAAGTGAATTTCACCCACCTACTCCAACAGGCCCCATCCCCTGCCACCTTTCTGAATCTCTGCTTGGGTAGGATGCTCAGGAAAAAATGCACCCTTCTCTCCCGCTGGCCCAAGCCTATAAAGGCATCCCTTGTGCTGTTCCTTCAGCCAATGGGGAGGAATCAGAACAGTCACAGGCCTCGCCAATTGGCTACCCACTCCTCAGCCCCCCTCAGCCCTTATTTGGAGCTGCTCTGCCGTCTCTTTGTCTTTCAGCTGTTTGGGGCCTTTAAAACTGAACAGCGATAAAGGAGAGACAGCTGCAGATTTCCCTGGAATTCGCAGTTTGCCGGCAAGACTCAGCCCTGCGGCCCACACACCTGCCCCACCTGTCCAATGGCAGGGACAGGGATTAATGGGGGCCAAGGGCTTAGTCCGGCAAGGAGCCGGGTTCAGCCCAGGAGAATGCAGTTGTAGGAAGATAGTAGGAGTGTGCATAGATGCGTTGGCATCTTGGGCTAAAGAAGACAAATTTCAAGGCCTCTTTAAGAACTGATGCTGCCAGGGCACGACAGTAAAAGGAGTTTTAAACAGGGTTGCAAGCCTTAAGTGGCAGCTTAATTGGTGGGATTCATAATCTAAAGCCTTAGTTTAGGGGTTCACAATGGCCTTGGCCATTGTGGCTGATGGGACTTGTAGTCTAAAAACATTTGGAGACCCAGGTTTGAGAACCCCTGCTTCAGTTTATTATAACCAGAAAAGCTGAGAGCAGGGGCGTAGCAAGGTTGGAGTGGGCCCAGAGATAAGATTTTAAAATGCCTCCCCTCACTGAAGCTCAGCTCATGAAGTAAAGAAATCTTACATGAGGCTGAATAGTGGTAACAAAAAGCATAGTAAAATCTCTCTCTCTCTCTCTCTCTCTCCTATGTGCCACAACAGGACGTCGTTTTAAAAAATGTTTTGTAAATTGTGGACGCTGCAAGTCATTTAATGGTACTAGAGAAAGACATGCTGTTCTGGTAGCTCCAGGTCTTACCACTCACATCAATTTCGGAGGATGAATACAACGGAAAGAAGCCCGGGCGGGTGCATGGCTGGGGGAGTCAGTCATGTGACTTGCCTCTGGCCCCCCCCAAGGCTGTGGGCCCCCAGACAACTGTCTCCCCTTGCTCTATTATAGTTACCCCCGGCTGAGAGCTAAGGAACCATGTTTGCATTGACTTATATTTATAACATTTTCATCCTATCCTTCATCCAAGGAGCTCTAGGCAGCATACTCAGTGATTCCCCTTTTGTTATAGTAACTCAGAGAGAAGGTGACCAAGGTCACCCAGGGAGTTTCAGGGTTTGAACCTAGATCTCAGCAAGCTTAATAAAACACTCTGATCACAAAGGCTGACATTCAGAGCATGGAATCACTAGTACTGCGAAAAGAGCAGAGGTGTACTGTGGAAGAGGCAGTTTTTTATTATCTTCCCTTCTCCAGGAAGCCCTCTGTGCCACACAAAAATATGTCCCTGAGGGTTGTGCAGCTCCTTGGAACATATTTTCAGAGGGCTTCCTAGAAAAAGGGAAAATATCTAAAATTGCCCCTCTTTAGTGTGCTGGTGCAGATAGTCTAGAAGTGCTGTTAGGCTGATCCTTGCTCTCGCTTTACGAGTGCTTCCTTGCTCTGAATGACAGCCATGATTTTATAAGACAGACTTGGTTCCAATCTGGTAGTGTAATAGAGAATGGGAAAGGAACTCTTACAGATGGCCTTTATTTCTAACAGTGGGCAGTAGTTTCTGTAGGTCACCTCAGATTTCCTTCAGCATCTCGAAAAAGGCATCTATTCTGAGGTTTTGGAGATCAGGACAAATTTATTTCTACTGAATTAATTGGTTAAAAGTTAGAGGATTAATAAACAAACCATGTAATTGGTGGACAGCTCTGGTTCAGCGACGGGTCTCTGGCACCCTTGTTCAGAGCATCAACCCAGTCCCTGGAAGTCATACAACTCCTAGGCACAATCTGTACAGATATACACGCCCATGCTGTGAATTGTGGGCTGTGTGTGCCAAATGGATTTTGTACATCTCCTATGAAGGCTGATGCTTGAGGAGGTCTGAAGCTGAAAATCCCTGCACCAGATTGGACTTGATCTTCCAGGGCCTACTTCCCACACATCTTCTTTTATGCTAGAGCATGGAACAGATGGGATGTGAAGTTCTTACGTGGACATATCGCTGTTCGACAAGGATGTGCCAGAATGCAGGAGAGGATGAGGCCTGGTCTCCACAGGCAGCACAATGGGTGCTAAAGTGCGAAGGTGGTAGAATGGATTGTACCACTTCAGACTGAAGGTGGCAGATGCCATTTTTGAATGGTTCCCCCCATGTAAACAACAAAAAAGTCCCCCTGCAAAAAATAATTATTACTATCTTGTACACCCAAGAGAGAGGTTCTAGCTCCAGTCTGCTCCCTGATGCACTGGTTGCCTACCTGGAGGGAATTTTTACCAAAGGAAGCATTCAAATATGGTATCCTCCACCTGCAGCCTGAAGTGGTACAGTCCATTCTGCCAACTCAGTTCTGTTCCGCCACCTCAGTAACTGTTCTTACCGCCTCATACCCACCTCACTCAGCTGCCTGTGTGGGCCAAGCCCAAGCCTTAATGGTCACTGAGATGGGAAACCCATGTCTGGTCTGTACCACTTCAGTCGACAACTGGGGCTCACAGGGCTGAGCATACACAACAAAAATCTCTTCATATGGAAAAATAGTTCTTAGGAAGACGCTAGGGTTCTAGCCTCTCACAGATATAGTAATTTTATATGTATGGAATTTTGTGTGTGAAGGAATATACCATGTGAGCCTTCACCTGCAATATGAAAGACAAACTCCAACTTATGCTGGAGATCCATACAGGGGTGTAGCTAGAGGAGAGGCAGCCCATGTTCACCCCTCTCTCCAGCAGCCCCTTGGAGTGAGGGAGATAATGAATGAAATAGGGAGGTGGAACTGGGCGGCCCTCAGGACCTGGGGCCCCCGGGTTCTTTGAACCCATCCGCTCAATCATAGCTACATCCCTGGATCCATGATTCGACTGCCAAGCTCAGGGCTGCTCAACTTTGGCCCTGCACCAGATGCTGGCCTACCGCTCCCATAATCCCTGACTATTAGCCACAGTGGCTGGGGATTATGAGAGTTGTAGTTCAAAAACAGCTGTAGGGCCAAAGTTGAGCAGCTCCTGGCCTAGCTCTTTAAAAACCTGAAATGCAGCTGTGGGAAGGAGCTGTAACTCTGTTCACAGTGAGAAGGAAGCATTTAACCCTTTTCCTGGTGCCATTTCCCCCCATCAAAATCTCTACCTCACAGTTGCCCCATATAGAGAGGAATATCTATTTGCTTCTGTTGGTCTTAGCTACCCCAAGAGGACTTGGTCCTGAAGGACAAAGTATAAATATTTTAAATAAATAGTGTCATGTGCAAAAATTCCTCAGTGCTTTCTATGGCAATCCAAGATGTCTTTGTGCCTGCACCAAATGCTTCTCTTTTTTTCAAGTGATGGGGGCAAGAGACAGATGAGGCAGCCCAGGGGGCATTTTGTCACCCCACTGATGCCCCAATAATTTGCCCTTTGAGGCAACTGCTTCACCTCGCCTCATGGAAGGATTGTCTTAGATGCTATTAGTACGCAAGTGATATTAAATATACTTTTCAGGCCACTTTCACAAATAACACTTAAATATGCCTGTGCGGAAGATACACTTTTTGTATTAGAAGCCTTTCTCTTCTCGCCCCGGACACCCCTCCTGGTTGTAATTCCAAAATTAAGAAGATTAGTTTTGGTCCCCCACATATGTAACTCAAATGTTAAAAAGCAGCATTAGCTAGAATTTACTTTCAGTGGCTGACATCCAGACTGATGCTGCACCAGTGCAACAAATAAAGATGCACAGAGGCAAGATGGTTGCATAGCTGAGCAGATGCTCAAAGTTTCACAATCGCTTGTGGTCTTGAATAATTCCCTGCAACATATGGGGGCAGAGGAAAAGGCTTCATAGAAGGGGGTGCCCCACAGGCTGTGAAAGTGCACCCTGTTGCACCAGCACAACACTACTGTAGTTGGAACACAAGCTCCCACCTTAGCTATCTAGCACAACATCCATCAGCCACTATAGATGTTTCTCTTCTAATTTCCTTTCCACATCAACATTATTCGTTCGGACTAAAAAGGTGTTTATCATGTGTGAAAACACCCAGATTTGCCAGCACACCTTTGCAAACATTAATTTGGGATTCAGGTTGATGCTTTGACATATTCTTTACCCGTCTGAATGGATGGAAAATGGCCTAGCTTTTCAGGTGAGAGCCAACATAGTGTAGTGGTGAGAGTGTTGGACTAAGACCAGGAAGACCAGAGTTCAAATCCCCATTCAACCATGAAACTCACTGGGTGACTCTGGGCCATGTATCTTTTAGCCTAACCTACCTCACAGTGTTGTTGTGAGGATAAACATAACCATTGCCTTTGAGCAGGTCTCTGTACAGCTCTGCTGACCAGTTTTGCACCTAAGTTTCTGATATATAGTAACTTGGATGTAGGTTCATGCCTGTGCAGGTTATCCCAGCTTCTGGCTTTATGAAGTCCAGTCTAATCAGCCCCACCCCCTAAGCCACCATTTTGCATCTGGCTTAGCTTGTTGACTTTGGGGCTCTGGTAAAGAACAAAGTAGATCTAAAAAGCTTGAAGTTTCCCCATTTCTATTCTAGAAAAGCAGAACACAAGGGATTGCAGGAACAAAAGAGGCATCATAGCCACAAATTCTTCCCATTGAATGAATTTACAGGACCATATTGAAATTGACTATGGCACTACTCAGAACATTTTAACAATTGTCTTGAACAAACTTTCCAGAACTGGGTGTCCTTAGAATGTTAACAAAACATACATCTGAATGCAAACGAAAAACATTGTTGTTGTTGTTGTTGTTATTATTCTTCAATCATCCTACTTTATATTTATTTATCATATTTCTATACCACCTGATAGAGACATCTCTAGATGGTGAAAGATGCCTTATATAAAATCCCAAGGCCACTAACAAAAATTAAAATACTATTACAAAATACAGAATTATGGGGGGGGGGGAAGAGAGAGAGAACTGTATCTCACACCAAGAGAGAGAGGACAAGACAACAGTTTGATCTAGTCATATAACTAGATTTGCAGGAGAATGGAGTTGTTAAGAGGGGCTTATAGGGTCCTTCTGGTTGGAACAGGAGATTAAATTGCAGGGTGGGGTGGAGGTTGCTTTTGAGAGCCACCTGTTTCCCAAAAAGCTGTTTGCTCATTTAGGAAACAAAGCAAGTAAATACATTTCTGGCATTCCCCCCACTTTACAACTTTTCCCCAGTATTTCTGTATTGCTCTCCAGCTCCATCACCACCAGAGACACTGATAAACGCACACTCCTATCGCTGGATGGTTTGAAAATTAGCCCTGGGAGAACATTTCTTATCATGCTTGGCTCCACTTTCAGCCCTTATAAATAGCACCACTTCACTGCAGCACTTTCTTGTCCTTCACATAGCTCAAGAGGGGCCCACAGGGGGGGTGGGCAGGCATACAAGTTTGTAAATAGCCTGCCCCAGGTCCCAATTGGGGGCCTTCTCAGGCCCAGAGGCTGAGGAGGTGCCTTTGGCAAGAAGCCAGATTAGCCCTGTTTATCAGGACCATCTCCCCCCCCCCCCGCCACTTTTGCAGTCCTTTTCTGCCACCAACCCCCACTCCAAAGCACCAATTCCATTGAGTTCCATAAGGCTTCAGACTAAAGTCAAATTATAAGACTTTTAATAAAAATTATAAGGCATCTAAGACTTTTCTTGGACCTTCTGGATTATTCTAAGCTAAAGCAGTCCCGCCCCCACCATTTCCTGGGCAGCAGGAAGTTTTCTCGCTTTTGTACTAAAACTGAGCTGGATGGTGAGCAAAGATCTCCTGTATCCTCCAAGAACTGTCCACTATGTTTCTTACTTTGAAAACTGACAGAAAGTTGATGGCCATGGATCCAAGGAAAACCTCTCTCTCTCTCCCCCCACCCCTCTCTTTCTCTGAATCCAAATTGACTTTTGCAGTGGATTTGCACATATGGAGTTGGTCTTGCGAACAGACCAATACTTGGCCAGACTGAGACTGCCTGCATCCTCCTGACATGTGTTCTGATCCTGCACAGGAACATGCATGTAGGGAGAGGCTTTAATCAGCAGCAGAGCACCTGTTTTGCCTGCAGAAGGTCCTGAGTTCAATCTCTGGCATTTCCAGGTAGGGCAAGGAAAGATCCTTGTCTGAAACCCTGGAAACCACTGCCAGTCTGCGTTGCCAGTATAGAGCTAGATGAACCAGTAGTTAGTTAGTTAGTTAGTTAGTTAGTTAGTTAATTTATTTAACACATTTATATACCATCCAAAACCTGTGTCTCTGGGCAGTGTGCCGTAAAAAAAACAAAAACAAATTAAACAAAATTAAAATGATTAAAATATTACAATCATTTAGAGCCCAAAATTAAAAGAACTATTTTTTTATTTATAAAATTTGTACACCGTCCCAAACTTTCATCTCTGGGTGGTATAAATCTAATTAAACTAACTATAAATCTAATTAAAAGCCTGGGTGAACAAATGTGTCTTCAGTGCCTTTTTACAAGTTTCCAGAGATGGGGAGGCTCTTATTTCAACAGGGAGCCCATTCCAAAGGTCAGGGAAAGCAACAGAAAAGGCCCGCCACCCCACCCCACCCCACCCCCAGTATCCACCAGATGATCCGATGGCAACTGTAGAAGAACCTCTGCAGATTATCTGAACTGGCAATGGGGCTCCTGACAAAAAAGACATTGTCTTAAATACCCAGGGCCTAAGTTGTTTAGGGCTTTATAGGTAATAACTAGCACCTTGTATTTTGCCCGGAGACTTATTGCAGCCACTGTAGATCTTTTAGTATAGGAGTGATATGGTCTCCCCAAGATGACCCAGAGACCAACCTGGCTGCTGCATTCTGTACCAACTTCAGTTTCCGGACTACATACAAAGGCAGCTCCACAAAGAGCGCATTGCAGTAGTCCAGTCTAGAGGTTACCAGTGTATGTGCCACTGTTCTGAGGTCGTTCATCTCCAGAACCGGACACAGCTGGCATATCAGTCGAAGCTGATAGACAGTACTCTGGCCACCACTTCAACCTGGGACACCAGGGAGAGGTGTGGATCCAGAAGCAATCCCAGACTGCATACCTGTTCCTTCCGGGGGGTGGGTTGGATGACCCCATCCAGAACCGGGAGATCAAAATAGTCTCCTGAGTTCCCGCCCCGAACAACCTTATCTTATCTGGATTCAGCCTCAGTTTGTTATCCCTTAGTTTGACTCAATATAAGGCAGCTTCATCTGTTCATTTGGACAACTGCAATCAGAACAGATGCCAAATCATACTTGCTGTGTGCTGAAAATGTCAGTGATTTACTTTGGACTTTGAGAATGTTCCAAAGCTTCCCATAATGCCAAGAGCACATTGCAACAATGCTCCTGTGCACGCACTCCAGCTGTTGATGTTTACCAAAGCAAGTCTCTTTCTAATACCTGTCCCTGATAAAACAGTTCCCTCTATTTTGCCTTTTGACGTGGTATTGAAATGTAGTAAACACTTTCCCCAAGTCTCTAGAAGTTCAGAATCGGAGTGCTGTTGGTGAGTTGACTCTAATATGCATACACATGGCAACAACGTGCCAGCACATTACTTCCCAGAAATGCCTATCGAGATAGGAAATATTGCTCAGTATCTTGGATTTGCAACTATTTGTCCATAAGTACTACAACTCATTATGGGATTCTAAACTGCATTCTAAACTGTTGTAGTCAGTTTAGCAGCAGGGCAGGAAGCAGACAACAGTCCTCGTGCTTTGATTGTGGAAAGAATGTATTGTACTTCAGCTAATAAACCAATTCATCGGTTCAAGGCAAGCGAGTTTACTAGCTAAAAAGCTATCAGTTCAACTCTTGCTCCAGTAGCTCTTGCAAGGTTGTTCTTCCAGTGTTGACATAATGCATGCTGCATTTCTAGGGCCAAACCGCATATGACATGGGAGATTTGTGACTTTGTTCTATTTCTTTTTGCACCTGTTTTAAAATTTAGAGGGCTCCAAAATCAGAGCGGTGATGCTGGGAGAGGAAGTGTCTAACCCTTCCCCTCCTGCACTGTATCTCTGATCTAAATTCCCTCCCCACTGAATTTACTATTAATCCCACATGATTTTTAAAAATACAAGGTTCAGGAGAGTGATTCTGATGGGGCCAAGACACAGGCGGGTTACCAAGTGCAGAATCAGGCGGCAGCCAAGCTGAGGACAAGCCTGAAAGCACACAGCCAACCCCAGGCCCATAAAACGGGTGCTGAGAGGAGTCAGTGCCACCACAAGTCTCCTGCACCACTGCTGCCTTCATACCTATCTATCTCCACTCCTCCTCATATATATTACACACACACACACACACACACGTATGTATATATGTATGTATGTGTGTGTGTGTGTGTGTGTGTGTATATATATATATACATATGCATATATGCTGATGTCTATCTTATGTTTCTTTCAGATTGTGAGCCCTTTGAGGACAGGGATCCATCTTATTTATTTATTTATTATTTCTCTGTGTAAACCACCCTGAGCCATTTTTGGAAGGGTGGTATAGAAATTGAATAATAATAATAATAAATGTATATATGTGTGTCACATTTATATATAAACAAACCTCACCTGCTCCCCATCTGCACAGGGATTGCTTAGCCCACCCAGATTTCAGATTTCATTTAAATAATTAAAAAAAAAAAAGCTTGTAGAAGTGGAATTATGGAGCAAAACATGCAGTCACTATTCTACTGAAATATTATTTTCAAGCCAATGTACATAATAAGCAAATTAGGTGCCCAGATTTGGAAAGCCAGAATATGGTAACCCTAGAAATGTTCCCACCTCTGGAGGATATTTCCATTAGCCAATGGGAAAGTTGCTGGGAGAAGGTGGCAGCATTGCAAGAGACTCATGATGCTACCGCCTCTTCCCATCATCCCCATCAGCAAATTGACTTTCTCCCAGAAGCTCCTGCAATGACCCAGGGGCCTCTGGGAGGAAATCAACAGACATGGAGCTGGCCCCTGGATTAGATCACTGTTCCGTTGAAATTTGGATCCCCACCCCACCCCACATACCTGTTATAAAGTTTGGGTTTTTATTTAAATTTTTAAAGTCAGGAAAACAAAGCATAAATTTTCTGCCTCATGTGTGGTTTGGCCTAAAACAAGTTTATTTAGCCCTATTCAGATATTATGTTGTACACACATACATATTTTTGTGTGAATGACTGTATGTTCATTTTAAAAGTGAACCTGGGTGCTGACCTTGTCAATAACCACAACGGGCTTTCATCCCCCTGAGATGGTACCGACCACCCCAGTGCTATAGGGCTGGCTCAAGGATATAAGCAATTGCTTGAGGCAGTCAAGTTGCTCGTTCCATATTATTCATTTATTTCATTCCCAGCCTCTCTCTAAGGAACTCCAATTAAGAACAGCCTCTACTTTTATCCCACCTTTTCATTAAGAAGCTCAAGCAAGGTTGCCAACTCTGATTGAAGCTATTCGTTCTGGAGATTATTTTTTGCCCACTATTTTTTCATAGTTTGTCAATATTTTTCACTTAAATTTCCAAGGTTCTTTCCATATTTACCTAGAAATGGATGCAGATTCCTGGAAACTCCAGCCAGTCATGGGGGATTGGCAGCCCTAAATTTAGGATGGCATACATGGCTCTCCTTCCACTCGCATGTGATCATCACAACCACCCTGTGCAGTTGGTTAGTCTGAGAGATTGTGATTAGCACGCTGAACAGTATACCACACTGGCTGAAAGCACTCAAGTGTTAGACCATGGCAGGATCTTCTGAACCATGGTGAGACATATTAGAGTGCACTAGGGATGTCCACGAAGTGGTTCGTAGTACACTACCAGAAGGTGGGGTGGGGGGGCTTTAAGGGGCAGGGAGGGTGCCCTTACCCCCCGATTCCCCCCGCCAGCGCCGTTCCCAAAAGTATCGGTGAGGGGCTTCAGTGTGCCTGCTTGCAGCCCCAGCGAACGTTGTACTGGAAACAGCCGATACACGTGCGCGCCATGCACATGTGTGTCAGCCACTTCCGGCATGGCGTTTACAGGGGCTGCAAGCAGGCACGTTGCAGCCCCGCACCGACACTTTTGGCGCCGGTGCCAGCAGGGTGGGCAAGTGGCGGGGCAGGTAAGGGCACCCTCCCTGCCCTTTGAGGGGGCACCGCCTTAGAACCAGCTCGAATGCCAGACTTCCGAACCAGTTCAGCACTCCAGAAAAGGAGTGCCGAACCAGTTCATGAACATTCCTAGAGTGCACCTTTCATGGGAG
Organism: Hemicordylus capensis; assembly: GCF_027244095.1. Lineage (NCBI taxonomy): Eukaryota > Metazoa > Chordata > Lepidosauria > Squamata > Cordylidae > Hemicordylus > Hemicordylus capensis. Next base: position 34,676,021 of record NC_069662.1, read on the forward strand.
TCCAGCCATCTGGAGCATCGGGAATAGTACACAAGCCAGCTGGGGTGGTTGGTACTATCTTGGGGGACAAAAGCTTCTTGTGATTTTTAACAAGGACTAGACCCCTAGAGATGGGAGAGAGGTGATAGCATTGCAATCCTTCCATCTTTCAATGTGTTATCATGTTTTTATTGTCCTGACCATCGGGCCTGCAGTGACCACATTTGCAAAAGGTGTTTTAAAGGCTTTAAAAAGTTTTAGAAACACACCAAACACACACACACTTCTAAAATGTTATCAGTGTCAGAGGAATGGAAAGGAAAATGGGCAGGCAAGTCCTTTAAAGATTATCTTTTCGGCAGAGGCGAAGCTAGGAGAGAGGGGGCCTGTAATCGTCCCTCTCCCCGGTGGCCCCTCGGAGTGAAGAAGATAATGAAGGAAATAGGGAGGGATGGAACTGGAGGGTCCTCAGGAGCTGGGGACCCGGGCTCTTTGAACTCATCCACTCTAAAGGGGGCCAGTTTGTTCCCATGGCACTCCAGGTATTTCGTGCTAAGATCATGGCCCAACTACTTTCTGGAGTCCCGCTATGGATCCAGGGTGTAACAGCTGAACTGGAGAGAGTACAGTCTATTTTTCTGAGAGCAATTTTTGCAGTGCCTAGATGTGTGCCTTATTCTGCTCTATGTTTGGAATCTGGGTCTTTCTCTATTGTCTGTAAAGCCTGGGAGCTTACTTTCGCTAGATGGAGTAAACTCTGTTTTGAGATTCAGGAATTTTCTTTTTTCCAACATCTATGGGTGGATTCTTATCCTAACCCTTGGCTAACATTTGTAAATAATAAAATTATTCAACTGGGCCTTTCTCCTTCAGAACTCCTCACTTGGGAATATAATAAGGTGAAGGAAATGTTATTTCTCCGGTTGCACGATATTGAACGGCAGGAACTTATGTCTTCGGCCAATAGGACTTGCTCCCCTTTACATTTTGGGATTTTTCCACCCTGGGGAGATAGAGGTGCTAGTTATTTGACAACGCTACATTTTTCCAAATTTCGGGCTGCATTTGCCCGGGCCCGGTTCAATGTTTCGCCCTCTTCTCTTTTGGATCGGAGGTTTGCAAAAGATAATCCTGTTGCAGTTTTCTGCCCTTGTGGCGTTGGCCTTCTGGAAACTGTCACCCATGTGTTGTTGTACTGCTCGTTGTATCGGGACGCTAGAGAAGAGCTCATCTCCCCTTTGTTACTTACATTTCCCAGAAGGTGTGATCTCTTTTATACTTATTACTTCCTTGCGGATTCGAGCCCTGGCACTACAGCAGTTGTGGCTAAATTTTTCTATATTGCCATTAGGTTGAGGTCCCTATTAAGTGCCTAACTGCGAGAGCTGTCTGTTGTTTTTAAATAATGTATTATTATTGATTATAATCTGTCATATTGTGTTTTAGCATTGTTTTATTGATGTTTTGTGTATATTTGTTACTACCATTTCTGCTGGCCAATGGCCGTAATAAAACTGATGATGATGATGAACTCATCCACTCAATTATAGCTACGCCCCCTCCAACAATGGAGTTGTAAGTACTCTCTCCATTGTAAGTACAAAATGTTACAATGTTGTACTCTCTTCACGTAAGTACCATGTACTTACAATTTGTTCATGGAAACCGTTACCCTAAAGTAAAGTTGTCCTGTCAAGTCGGTGTTGACTCTTGGCCACCACAGAGCCCTGTGGTTGTCTTTGGTAGAATACAGAAGGGGTTTACCATTGCCATCTCCCACACAGTGTGAGATTATGCCTTTCAGCATCTTCATATATTGCTGCCGCCCAATATAGGTGTTTCCCATAATCTGGGGAACATACCATCGGGGATTTGAACTGGCAACCTCTTTCTTCCTAGACAAGTTACTTCCCCAGTGCACCATTAGGTGTCAACCGTTACCCTACCCTAACCCTTTCCTCTGTTCAAAAATGACTGCAATTTTACTCTAATAGTTTGTGGGTAGGCATAAGTGCAACAATACTATCACCTATTTCCATCTCTAAGGGGGATGACATTGCCAAAAATCTTTATGAGTGTTTGTCCCCTGAGTTGTTACTGATGGCCAAGATTTGTGGATCTGGCTCATGGACTAAAATGCCACTTGTTAACCCTACAAACAGGAGTTTATTTGCCCACTGACATTTACTTACATGTATACCCCAACCTTCCTTCCAGGTAGTTCACAGAGCCTGTAAAGTAGATCAGGGTCCCTACAAGCCGCTTATAACAGAACCGTTTCTTAACTAAGGAGGACTCAAGTGTCCCATTCTAAAACAGTTGGACGCCACTACCAACTTAGGCCACTACCAGTATCCCCCTAAGGCACTTAGGGGACCAGAGTTGGTATGGTGTTACAGAAAAACTTGCCAGGGAGGGGGAATGAATCTCCAACACGGAGCTAGATCCCAGAGTCCGAGTAGCATGTGCCCTCTCTTCAACCACATACAAAGTCTTTCCCTTCTATCAAATTTGCCCTACAGTCTGTCCAAATCCAGACAAGCTTTGGGGTACCACCATTTTAACCATGGTGTGTAAGATCTTACAGGGGCTTTTTCGTGATATTTACAGGGTCTGCCTGTTGACAGACAGTATGTGCTGAAGAGAACCCGCAGAATCTTCAACAAAAAAGGATTGATCTCTACATTCCCACAGGAGCTGTAAATATCTCTCCCCTTACAAGGAAAAGACTTTCTCTCTCTCTGAGCAATTCTGTAAAAATAACTCAGGAATGAAGGGATTTATCTGTGGAGGAAGCTTTATCAGCTGTCCCCTCAAGACCACCAGTCAGTCGCAGCTGGGCCCTGTCAGTGACATGGAGACCACACATACACACACATACACATATACACACAAATGGTCATACCTGAACCAGCCCGGAGTAACATTGGGGTGCCGGTGGGTAGACAGGCAGGCTGTAGGGGTGCAGAACGACAGCTGGAGGGGAGAGCATGGCACATAATAAAGTCTGGGCCAGGCCACCCAGTCCCAAAAGGAGTCAAAAGCACCTCTGTCGGAGCAGCTTTGGCACCAGCTGAGGGAGTGTTGAATGGCAGATGGGACGGTGCCATTGAAGGATGTCAACAGCTGTTGAGAACACAAGCTCCTGTCACAGACGGCAAAAGCATCAGCATAGGGAGAGCCTTGTCAGGGGCACGTAATTTTATGAGTTACAAAGACGAGGCAAGCACGAAGGTAAATGTGCTGATGCTCATCATACACACATAGAGATGGTGTGAAGAAATGAGTCTGGCATGCATGTGTGTGTGTGTGTGTACACACATGTTCATGTATGTACATTATGAGAAGTTACTATTGGTAGCTTTTCTTGGGATTTGCCATTTAGGGCAAAGATTCTCAAACTTTTTGACACTGTAATCCCCTAAAATTATATTTAAAGTTAGGTGATTCCCCCACCCCTGATTAAATCTAGTGCCAATTTTTGAATATTTAGCTTTTACAAATAATACTCCTATTTTCAAATTATTCTTCTGAATGTTGGAATTTGATTTAACTCAGAAATAAGAGTTTCAACAATAGTCTTATTGACACCTTGTGTTCAACGTGAGTACAATGAGATCTGTTGTACATAGGTACAGATCTGTACACAGATACAGCGATTCACATGTTATGTTGAACACAGGTACAACAGTTGCTATCTGAACCATGCATTTAAGAGGCCTGTACCCACATTCACTTTTAAAATGAACACAGCTATTGTCATTCACACAAACACATGTACAAGTGTACAGATTTCTTAATGTCTGAATAGGGCTAATATATTCTGTTTTTGTGTCCATATCCATACAAAGCTGAGAGCAGGCACAGCAGTGGTCTTTTTTGACCAACAGGCCAGAATAGGGTTCCCTATCGAGAGAGGAGTTCCTGGGAGTAGTCTTGCAGCCTATCCGTCAAAGAAGTACCGCTCCTGTGCAGTGTTCCCTCTAACAGGGATTCCCAAATGTTGACTACAACTCCCAGAATCCCCAGCTTCAATGGCTTTTGCCAATTGTATACATGTGTGTATACAATTGTATACAACACATGTGTGGTGTTCTAACCAGTGTCAACCTTAAGCGAGCAGACTAATATTGTTTATAAAAAGTCAACTTGAGCAAACACAGGTTTTACTTTTGTAACTAGAACTTAAAGAGTCTGCTTTGCTTCCTGAAAACTGGTTTTTCCACTCTTTGCAGCTAGTCAAGCCAGCTCAGTTTGCATTTCTAAAGAGCTATATCTGCATTCCTAAAGAGTGTTTCCTTCTTATCATCTATATCAGGCCTGCTCAAATTCGGCCCTCCTGCAGATGTTGGCCTACAACCCCCATAATCCCTGGCTATTGGTCACTGTAGCTGGGGATTATGGGAGTCATAGTCCAAAAACTGCTGGGGGGCCAAAGTTGAGCAGGCCTGATCTATATATTTAATCCCCGTAGACATGCCTCTGTGGGGATGCATTCCAGCAACCCAGCGGATTGGCTGGGCGAAGCAGGCTCTCCGGATTGGCTGGCCAACAGGTTGCCGCTGGGGGAAGCGCATGGCTGTCGGTGGCTTGCTTGGGTTAGGTGCCAAGGCGGCTAGGCGCTTTGGGAAGTGAGCGGCTGGTGGCGGGTCGCTTGGGGAAGGTGTGGGGGCAAGGCGGCTGCAAATGAACAGCGGTGGCAAGGAGCCAGAAAACAGCTGCGGGTGGGCTGCTTGGGCAAGTTTGGCGGAGAGTAAAGCAAGCGGAGTGGACAAGCAGTAAGGAGTTATGCAGTGGGGAGTGAGAGTCATGGCTTGCAAACAAGAGTGGCAATTGTCCGCTTCAGGAATGGCCACAAGACACAGGTGGCGGTTGGGCAGACGAGGGCGGCAAGGTGTGAGACAGGAGATGACACTTATTTTGCAGTTGGTTGCCCACTGTACCTGATGCAGGAGAGATGGAGACTGATGGATGGATGGATGTGCTTTCAGAGTGCACAAAGCAGTGAGGGGTGGGGTGGGGTGGGGGGACAAAGCTTGGGAATGCAAGACCTCACACCAAAAACTGGGGGGAAACCCTTAGAGACTCTGAGGGCCAATAACTGCAAGACTCTCCCCTCCAAAACAACAACAAACAAATGGTGAGGTCCAACAGCTGCCAGAATCCCCTCCCCTACAAAAAAGGGGGGACTGTGAGAGCCAACAGCAGCCACTCTGCCCACACACAAAAAAAAGGAGAGATGGAGAGAGCATGAGGGAGTGTGGGATAACAACCAAACAAATTCTCACAACAAAACTCCAAAAATTAAGTAAACTACTGCACAGATACTCTGGGGCAGAAGGCGGGGGTGGTGGTGGTGGCAGGCGAGACACTGGGGCAGAAGGTGTGGGGGGGGTGGCAGGCGAGACACTGGGGCAGAAGGCGGGGTGGTGGTGGTGGCAGGCGGGACACTGGGGCAGAAGGCGAGGGGTGGTGGTGGCAGGCGGGACACTGGGGCAGACGGCGGGGGGGTGGCAGGCGGGACACTGGGGCAGACGGCGGGAGGGACTGAAGGGAAGACAATGGGGCAGAAGTTGGGGGTATGGAAGGTGAGACACTGGGGCAGAAGGTGGGTGGATGGAAGGCGGGACAAAAAAAGACAAAGCGGGGGCGGGCTTTTAAGGACAACACTGAGGCAAGAGGTGAGGTGGATGGAAACCAAAACATTGGACTGTGAGGGACAAGGGTAGCCAGTCTTACCACCACCACCAAAATTAAAAATAATTTTAAAAATGAAAATTAGAGGGCCTACAGTAGCCACACTCCCCACAAAAACAAATAATATCTAGCTACTACCTGACCCTGCTAAGAGGGGAGAAAAAACCCCCACAAAACAGGGACAAGAAAAAAAACCTAACCAAATACTTGAAACACCAACCTCCCCCAAAGAGTGCACTGATGCTCAGAAAGAACTGCAAAAAGACAACGAAGACACATGGGAAAATAAAGAAACAACAACCAGCAAAATTCTCACAACACAACTCCAAAAAGTAAGTAAACTACCGCACAGAAGCTCTGTGCGGGTTCAGCTAGTGTTATAATGATTCTCCCCATTTGCTCTGGTGTTTTCAGAAAAACTTGCTTAAAACCAGCATTTTAAAAACCCAGAAATACAATGGGACAAGCAAGCTAGAAATCAGAAGCGAAAGCCCAATTTGTGCGTGGGGTGCTTCCAAAGATCTCAAATGGATTTCGGGGTAAGTCTGTCCAGTTTGTGAACGCACAAACTTTCTTCCGGAGAAGATTCCGGGTAATAGCCCTGTCTGTAAAGGCTCCTGTGTATTTTTCACACAGGGCTTTGTGTGAATGCTCCCAGCAAGGAGCGGGCAGGGAGCAGGAATGGGGGCACCTTTAAGATGTGAGTCTAGCCCCATTTGTGTCAGTGCTCCATGTGGACAATATAACATTTACAAAGGCCCACTCATACATGTACACTATTCACATTTCCAGTATCATACCTTGTGCCACAGATCTCTGGCATGTTAACACTGTGCATGCATAGGCTAGTGCTTGTGCTAAGCACTTTTTAAAACATAATGCTGTCTGCCTGAAACATCTACACCAGTAAATACTGCCCCACAGCCAGGACAGCATCAGACAAATCTGGCCTAAACTACCAGCCTTTGTTTGTACACAGAGATGACTAAACAAGAACCTTTGGGTGTGATACATGATGAGGTATGGACAACATAACTTCTCACATTATTGTCATTAGCAAATTGAATATATGCCATAAATCTGGGCACTCTCTCCGACTCTGCATACATATGCCCTGCTGCTTATCTTCAGCCAATCCCCTTCCATATAAACCTTCCTACCTTTTAAGATCCAGTGATGAAAATCTCTTGGCAGTCCTACCACCATTACAAACATATTTTTTTTTGGAGGGGGGCACCTAAATTTGGAAACCAGCTTCCTACCACAGTTGCAGCAGATTCAAAAACTTTCCCACTTAGAAAAGGCAGTTCAAGACTTCACTTTTCAGAGAAGCTTTTTCGCTTACTTCCCTTAAGTAAGCTTATGAGATCATGCAGCATTCTTCGTGTGTGTCCATGTGGTCCCCCTGCTCCATCAACTTCACAGTGCCTGGACCAATTTGAAATTGAACCAAATTTGCTGTAGTGGGTGACACATAGGGACACTTCAATGGCATAGTTTGTAATGATGTCATGCACCCCAATTCAAGATGGTGGACCTGTGAGTGTGTAAGGCACAAGAGGGCTAACTTGTGAACCGCCTAACCAATTTGAACCAAATTTGCTACAGGTGTAGGGACACCTACACCTCAAGGGCGTAGGCGTAGGCTCAAGGGCGTAGTTTGCAATGTCATCCATCGTGATTCAAGATTGCAAATGCATGAATGTTTGAGGTGCAAATGGGCTAACTTCTGAGGATGGTAATTATCACTTAAGATAATAGTGAAAGGGAAACAGGCAGATTAGTTCTTACCAGAACTTTAGTTAGTATTTGATTGTAGTTTAATGCAGGCTCTGTGTTTGACCTGTGCTAGAATGGAAATTCTCCATTCAGAACTTTTTAGTCAGATTTGGGAGGTCTCGGGGTGAAAATTCCTAGTCTTTCACGTTTTCGGAGATGGAGACACAATTTTCAGGAACAGGAGTTTAGCAACCCTCCCAGCTGGTATCCACGCCCCCCCCCCCCATATTAAGTCATCACTGAAAAGCCCTGCCCGTGATGGTCTGTAAATGGAACTGCAATCAATTGATTTTATTTGTATTTTTGAATTTCAAACTATACCCGTTTGGGAATCTTTTGACTGAAAGGTGGACTCAGAGTTTCCAAAGCAAATAAAGGCTCAGGACAGCAAACACAATGGCTGCCCAGTTTCCTATCTGTTTTTTTTTTTTAAAGAGTGTTTTGTATCACCTCCCTTGTTCCTTCTCCAGGAGGTAGCTGTATATGTGGATGGGAAATCAATCAGCACAACACCCTGCTGCCCCCTAGAGTCTAATGCAGATTCTGCAACATTCATGACTTGCTTTTTTCCACATTTTAAAGTTACATATTTTATAAATCAAGAGCACTTTAAATTAAATTTAAATCCCAACTTGTTCCCTTTGGTAAAAAGCCATATAAGTCGCCAGATCTCCATTCAGAAACCACAGTCCTAAACACTTACTAGGGAATAAATGGGTGGCACTTGGGAGGTTTTTTCCAGTGCTGCACACAAGCGTTAGCTTGTGTACATCAGACACTAAGCTTGAAGCGGGGGAAGCACAATGGAGAGGTCATCTGAAGGCAGAGAGAATGAGAACATTCTCAAGTTAAGGGGACTTTGCTTAAGATATCTGCAATCGAATATTCATGTGCAAGGAAATCACAAGACCCGTCAATTTAGTTTATCAGTTCTTGCTCTGCTGTCTCATACTCCCTGTGTAAATAAATTAATGTCTCTTCAGGAACTTTAGAATGTTTCCATTCTATCTGCCTTTAACGGATCCTTTTATCATGCTTCCCCCAGTTCCAGTTTAGCCTCTGATGCTGTGGATAGTTGCCTATGAAAGCTAATGCCTTTTTGTAACAATAAGAAAAAAAAATCTAGCATCAGTCTCAGAGTGCCATCTATTTATTCTAGGACTAACACAGCTATCAACACGTTCATTTATTAGGAAGTAAGCCCTACTAATAGCAGGGCTTACTTCAGAGTAAACAAGCTTGCAATCCTACCCAGAGTTGGGCACACCTAGCACTCCACAGAACTGAGCTACAGATTAAAGAACTTTACAGAATTATATCCAAGCTTTACATGTGATATTAGAATACACACCCCTAGACAGTGAAAAATGTCACCTGTCCAGGTAATCACATTTGTGGCTCAACTCTTGGTGTTACAACACTGGGAATCCCCAAGGTCGGAGTCTTAGAGTTGGATAATAGTGAGGGAGCCGTTAGATCAAGCCAGCTCCAAACAGGCTATAGTCAGAGGGCTATAGGCCACCTCCAGCCTCAGATGCAGGATGCCTCTGAATACCAGTTGCAGGAGAGCAACAGCAGGAGAAAGGGCATACCCTCAACTCCTGCCTGTAGGCTTCCAGTGGCATCTGGCAGGCCACTGTGTTAAACAGGATGCTGGACAAGATGGGCTTTGGGCCTGATCCAGCAGAGCTGTTCTGTGTATGGTAAACAAGAAAGTGTTGTTTCAAGAAACGGCATGGCTCCGACTTCCTGGGGGGACTTGAGTTCAATTCCTCTTAGCTTGCATCAAAAACTTGGCCTTTTCTTTAAAATTCCCTACCCCTTTTTAGCCTTTCTGCATGCATGGAAAGTATCCTTATGAGATTGCCTTGCTGTTCATATTTCTGTCAGAGTGTGTGTGTCCCAACAAGATTGCAATGCCTGTGCTGATTTGTACCAAATTTGGCACAGATGTGCCACTTAGGGGGCACCTGGATGGTGTGGTTTGTGATGTCATGCACCTTGTTCCAAGATGACAGCTGCAGGAAAAGTAGTCAATTAGTTCTTACCTGAACTGCTTATTTCCCTTCTCTCTACTCTTTGCTCCGATTATGGGGGAGTGGAACAGGAGGTCAGGAAGGGGAAATATGGGGGGGGGGCTTGCTGTTGAGAAGTAACAGCTGTTAATCATAAGCCGTTGTTGCTGCCTTTGAGGATAAAATTAAAAGTGCACAATGGCTTACACATCCAGACTAAATGACTCCCGAGTATTCCTACTGAAATTAAGTTATCCTTTGGAGTAACACCTAACTAGTACTATTCAGTAACTCTGGATGTCAGCCCATATGCACCATAACATGAAAAAGCAGAAATCAAATTGCAAGAACTAGTAATTTTTTTAAAAAAATCTTAAGAACACCACTTGTGCTGCTTTTATGCGAAAGTCAAATCAGTGGATCTTTTAAAAAAGAAAACGATTGCCTGTTTCTTCTGCCTCGTTGGGGTTGTCCTAGGAGAGAAGGGAACTTTACCTTGCTTTTCTGAAAATTAAAGGGGAGTGTTTTTGTTTGGAAAGGCTGGCTGATGGCTACTCAAATGTGGTAAGCCTGCCTGGCTATACCTGTAAAGCCCCCACCGCCCACATTTGCCAGAACCTCAGGCCCACTTCCTGCAGGCAACAAAACAGGACAAACGGGCTCCATAGGTCTCTGAAGAAGGCCAAAGAGTCTCCAGAGCAGGCAGAGTCTGTTTGGCCCTTCTTGCTCTCGGGCTTGGGGCCATTCTGTGAAGAGGATGCAACTATGAATACATCCCAGTATGGCCACCTTTGTTCCTTAACCAACTAATCACACTCCCATGTGTCACAACTGCCTGTTTTCTGGTACTGGCCAGTATTGGCAAAAGCACCACAGTTCTCAGGTAGGAAATGTTGGAGGGGGATATACTCCTCCCCCTGCCCCAGTTGCCACTACAGCCCTGCTTTCCCACCTCACATGGAGAGCTCTGAACCCTCTCCTCGGGAAGGAGAGCTGGTTTTGCAGTAGTGAGCATCAATTGTCCCCTTTGCTAAAAAGGGCCCATCCTGGCTTGCATCTGGATGGGTGACTACATGCGAGTGCTGAGATAAATGCAGAAGTTCAATTCCTTGCATCTCCAGGTAGGGCTGGGAAAGACCCCTGCCTGAAACCTTGGACAGCCAATACTAGTCAGTGTAGGCAACACTGAACTAGACAGATCAATGGTGTGATTCGATATAAGGCAGCTTCCTTTGTTCCACCCCCCATTCACCACCTGATTTTTAGCGGGAGCAAGCCTTTCCTACCAATATATCACCTCTCCAGACGCTTGGATCTCTCTCTCTCTCTCACACACACACACTCCTGCCTCCCTTCAATCACATTCCACGCAAGAGAAACAAGAACTCCAGCATTCTTTTATTTGGTTTGCATAAATTTGTCCCCCCCCCCCCCGCTTTCAGGTTTTCAAAGAACTTCAAGACTGATTTTTATTTTCCCCTCCAGGGAGAGGGCAGCAAGGACAAGGATAGCACAGGAGGCAAAAAGGCATAGCAATGGAGTGACCAGTATGGGAGGATAAAAGGGTTGGGCTGTGCACTAGACTCCCATTGCATGTCCACTGCGGAAGGTCTGTTCAGCCCCGCTGTTCGTTTCTGATCTTTCAAGAACACCTCTCATACACTTCCAAGCATTTCTTCCTTGGACAGGAGGGCTGCCATCTTGCTTTCTTTTTAAAAAGGGGAAGGGACTAAAGCAGTGGAGATTTTCACTTACATGGTGGACTAAGGTTGCTCTCTCTTCCCCACTCCCTGCTATTCAACAGCTGAACAACAGGAAAAAATTGAACAGGTTAAGATTTCCCATAAGATACTTTGCTTCACATTCAGAGTTTTGACCACCCAGCTCTTAAGGGCACAGAAGCCCTGCAGAGTGCTTTCAGCCTTAGGCCTCCACTCAACAGAGCCATGGCATCAGCCTACATGCATGGCATCGACCTATGTCACTTCTTCCTAGTCCCCTACATGACGAGAATAGACCACTCTGCTTTTTCTCCATTCCTGACTTCACTCCTAGCTGCTCCAGAGACCTTGACTGTCACAGAAGATCTTTTTTTCCTGAAAACACCATTGTGGGCAGAGGGTAACAAGCCAGCTTTGAGAAGGCAGAGATAGGCTGTTGTCCCACTGATTAAACCCACATTGACCTTAGTTCACGGACTCCCAAGTGCCTCCTAAAGGTTCTTCTCAAACATCTTTGGCTCTTGAGTATGCACCATCTCCTGCAGCCTCCAACCACCTTCAGAGCAGCCTCTCTCTCAAGACACACAAGCATCAAGTGTGATGCTGGTCAGGAGAGATGGTCTTGCGGTAGCAAGCATGACTTGTCCCCTTAGCTAAGCAGGGTCCACCCTGGTTGCATATGAAAGGGAGACTAGAAGTGTGAGCCCTCTAAGATATCCCCCTCAGAGGATGGAGCCACTCTGGGAAGAGCAGAAGGTTTCAAGTTCCCTCCCTGGCTTCTCCAAGATATGGCTGGGAGAGATTCCTGCCTGCAACCTTGGAGAAGCTGCTGCCAGTCTGTGAAGACAATACTGAGCTAGACAGACCAATGGTCTGACTCAGTATATGGCAGCTTCCTATGTTTTTTATGTCATCCCCTGAAATGAAAAGGTAGCAGGTTTAAAGGCAAATAAGAGGACATGCTGGCTAAACTCGGGAAATTCCTTGAAACACATGAGCAGAAATGGCTTTTTTTGTGAGAATCACGGAAGTGCAGGGATTTGCTAGGACCTGCTAGCATAATGGAGGCTGTCCTCCTCACCACGTCCAGACACGTTTACACCACTGACTGCCACGTGCTGGGGATTAACAGGGGATGGATCTTTGCCATCATCAGGCCCTGCTTGTACTCTCTTCCCACTCTCCAAGAGGTCTGGTTGTTCACTAAGACCCAGCACGGCTCTTCTCATGGTCGAACTGGCCATGCCAGGAGCAGACCCTCCACCATTTTGTACCACAGCCTTTATTCCGTAGTGCCTGGGGACAGGTCAGGTCTTGAAAAGCAAGGGGAGAGCTGGGAACCCTTATTTCCTGGGGGAAGGAGGAGAACAGAGTTTTTAGCAAGTCAGTTCCAAGAACGGCACTGTCCATGGGAGTGCACCACTCCTTCCTCCCCACAGCGCATGCAGATGGCACAAGACGGGTGGCGCAGAGTGCTTGAGGCCCAGACGGGCTTCTCGGCCTCGTCCATCATTTGACAGGGCTTAGCCAGTTCCCAGCTTCTTCGGCTTCATGAGGCACCACCAGCAGCAATTCACAGGGGCCCTGAGACAGCACTCCTTGCAGGAATACCCTGTGGGGAAAGGAAAAAATAGGTCAGGGGATGGACAGGAGCTCCTACAGACAAGTACAGTTACAGGCTAGAGTGGGCTCCCATCTTTATTTCTAAAGTTCCGTCATCCAAACAGCTGAAACTCAGAGACAGAACACTTGCTTTGAATACAGAAGGTCTCGGGTTCAGTCCCTGGCATCTCCAGGCAGGGCTGGGAAAGACACCTGTCTGAAATCCCAGGAAGTTACTGCCAGCCAGCACAGGCAATGCTGAGCTAGATGAATAAGTAGTCAGTTTATGGCAGCTTCCAGTCTCCTCCCTAAATGGCTGCTGCTCTCTAGACTCTCTCATGGACACCACTCCCAGCTCCACCCCAAAGGAACTGGCCCAGTCCTCTCGGCACCAGGAAGGCATTATTTGGGGTGTGGCATTCCAAAAGCAGTTGCAAAATCCCAGGAGCTGCCAGGCTGGTTTTTCGTAGCCCAAAGACAAGACGTGCCAGAGTGCCTTTGGAGTCACAGCTGACTTGCTACGGCTTTTGGGGCAAGAGGTTAACGTTGAGCCTTGCTGCTTCAATGCTCCAGCAACAGTTTCAATTATGCCAGGCATTCATGTCTCACACCCCAGATGCCAGGATATATTCTTCACACATTCCTGCTGGCTGGCGTCTTGACACCTTGTTAGCTTGGTTTATCCCACATAGACGCTCCAGCTGTCTGCAGGCATGCACAGCCACCCACCTCTTCCAGCCTTTGTCATGCTTCCAAACAGAATAGGTTCTTGCCTGCAAAGATTTCGGCCAGAATAAGCCAGTTAGCTTCTATTTAAGAGCTGATGTATGCATTCTAAAAAAAAAAATGCATACCCTGCCTTTTCACCATCACATCTTTAAAATGGTTTGCAATGGGTGGATTCCCGTGATCAGCCTCATGTTAGACAGGAATCTGAAATTCCCGAAGGGCATGCATTGCCACGGAGCATACTGTGCTTGACACTGTGCCAAACCCACATGAAGCCAAGGCTGGTGATCTTTGATTTTCAAGCTAACTTCAGATATGAGATTACCTATCTTGATTTCATGTCAGTTTGGTGCAGTGCCAATCTGAGATTGCTGGTAATGGCTGGGTTCACACAACAGCGAGAGCACGCGCACCTCAGGAATCTCATGTTCCCATCAAACTAACATGAAATTGATTGTATGAATCTGCCCATTCCAAAATAAACCATCAAGTAAAATCCACATAAATTTAAACAGCCATACACCCAAACAACAGTGGATACCCTAAGAAAGTGAGTCCTAACTAGTTCTACTGATTTCAGTGGGGCCAATTTAGTCATGACTAACAAGTCCCATTAATTTCAGTGGGACTCAGTCATGACTAACTTTCTTAATAACATTACAAAATGGTAATAAAACCAGCAGCAGCAAAACAAAACAGGCAGGCAGCAAGGAGATCATGTCATTACCTACCAAAACTTTGAGGTTTTAACAACATGGTTTTAACAACATGGTTTTAACAACATGGCAAAATTTAATCAATTAATTAAGCAACTGAAAAGATCAATCAACTAAAAGTGTGTATTTGATTAAATCAGGCAGCATGATGATGCTTTGTTCAGTTATTTTAAACAGTTTCATTTTCAGTATAGGCACTCATAAAAAATTGCAGAGGGCAAACATCATCCGGGAAGAGGCATTCCCTTGTGTGGCAGATGTAATTCTATGCCTCCTGCGACACGTGCACCCCCTCAGTGCTTTTTGCTTCATGTCAGGCCAATCAAAATTCACATAGTAAAGGCAACTATGAATAGTTTAATCAGGCAAGAGTTCTAATTTTAACCTGGCACCTAAAAGGGAGAAGGGTATGCATCAAGGCAAGCATCTCTGGGGAGGATATTTTTCAGCACCTGAGGTCGGCTTCCCCGCCGATTGGAGCTGGAGCCTTCAGCTTGGAGTCAAGGTTGTAGTAGGTGCCATCAAGCTGACGTACAGCGATCCAGTGGCGGCGCCTCATAGGGAGAGACAGGAAGCCCAAGCAGACGTTGGATGGGACATTAATGATTAATCCAAGAACCCCTGCCAGGGACAGCTGCTCTAGGGGCCTGTGGACACAAGAGAGACACAAGGGATAGCATGCTATTCTGGAAGGAGACATGCTTCTCAGGTGGGCCAGAACATGGTCTGGGGGAACACAAGTCCTGTTGTATTAAAGCTAAGCAGGTCTCAGTCTGGCCAGTGCCTGGATGGGAGACTCAACGCCCTACATTAGAAATGTACGAAACACTGATCACCAGGAAATTTAGGAACAACAAAAGGAAGTTCTTTTTCTACACAGTGCATAAGTAATCTATGGAATTTTCTACCACGGGTTGTGACCATGGCCAACAACTTGGATGGCTTTTTAAGGGGTCTAGACCAGGGTTTCTTAACCTTGGGCCCCCAGATGTTGTTGGACTACAACTCCCATCATCCCCAGTCATGGCCTTTGTGGCTGAGAATGATGGGAGTTATAGTCCAAAAACATCTGGAGGCCCAAGGTTAAGAAACTCTGGTCTAGACAAATTAATGGAGGATAAGTCCATCAATGGCTACTAGTCTTGATGGCTATAGGCTACTTCCAGGCTCAGAAGCAGGATGCCTTTGATCACCAGTTGCAGGGGAGCAACAGCAAGAGAGGGGGCATGCCTTTAGCTCCTGCTTGTGGGCTTTCCAGAGACATCTAGTGGGCCACTGCAGGAAACAGGAGCTAGACTAGGTAGGCCTTGGATCCAACCCAGCAGGACTGTTCTTAGGTTCTTAAATGTGTGTGAACACATGAAGCTGCCTTACACAGAGTCGGACCATTGGTCTGTTTAGTTCAGTGGCTCTCCAGGGTTTCAGGCTCAGGGGTCTTCCCCAGCCCTACCTGGAGATGTCAGGGATCGAATCTGAGACCTTCAGCATGCAAAGTTGATACTCTACCACTCAGCTCTGGTGATTTTATTCGGGAACCCGCCAGTTATCTATTGTCACTTTCTCTACCTAGCCATCACAGAGTGTTCCTCGGAAGAAGATATGATGCTTTACCACCACCGGTTTTATTTTGTGAAATTTCTGAACACACCTTTGGCCAGTCAGATCTGCTCGAGTGGTTCAGTTGAGGTTGAATATGTCCACCATGTGCTGTTATATTGCCCCCTTTTTACTCCCATTATTACATCTCCCCGGCTGAACTGATGAATTTTATGCCACACTTCTTCTTGTAGATAAGAAATCTTCTATCACTCATAATGTTGCCAGATTTTGAGTGGCTGCTGTCCAGATCCGCCAAGAGTTAACTTCTGGCTCTATTTCTTAGATGCCACTATAAACTGGCTATTGTGCTGGTGTGTATTGTATGACAGAACTCTTATCTGAATGTAGTATTAGTGGTTTGCTTGCATGTCTGACCAATGATTGTAATAAAGTCATTCATTCATTCACCACTCAGCTTCAGCTTCCGCTGCCCTACCCACCCCCCAACAGAACAGAACCAATCTGTGAAACAGATGAATACACCCATGTTGTTCTATTTGGGAGCGTATCTGGGAGCTGCTCTAAACGCTTCAGAGGACGAGCAGGATACACATACCAGAACAACAGACCAAGTCTGAACGCTGCTTCCCTGTCCCTCGCTGCCCTTGAAAGACCTCCAACAGGCAACACGTATCGTTGCTCCCCTGGATCAGGCTGCCCCCATGTCTAATCATTTAGTGCCTACCACAGAAATGTTTTTTAGAAATCACAGGCGTTAACTGGAGACATTCCGATGTTTCCTCTCACTTTGGCCTGAACTTAGAGAGACATTCCCTGTGTAGACTTGCTTTGAGGACTGCTGAAAAGCTGTATATGAAGATTTGTAGTTGTAGAAGAGACTGCGGGTGACTCCCTGAGTTGCGACCACCTTCCCGAGGACTCAGGAATACAGAGCCCCCTTAACAGTTTAATTGCCAGCAGCAATCCTTGAATGAGGCAGTCGCCTCAGGTGTGAGCACGAGCAGGGGCTGAGTGGGGTGGCAAGTGCGCCCCACTAGGGGTGTGCACAAAACCGGTTAGCCCAGTTCTGTTCCAAACCGGACTCAAACCGAACAGGGCGTGCTCGGTTTTGCCCCTGAACAGACCCCCATGGCTTAGCTTTGAGCCGGTTCAGGGCTCCTACAAAAACAAGATTTAAAACACACACACACACCTCACCGCCTCCTGGGGGGTGCTGCCACAGCCATAGGTAGGGGAAATCCTCTGGCAGTTCCCTCCCTCCACTAGCTTCCCCTTGGCCGGTCATGGCCCAGCCATGCAAATTGCCAGGGTGCAGGCGTGGTGGCCTTCAAAATGGCTGCCTCCAAGTCAGAAAGGGCCGGAACAGCCCAGAAACTCTCTGAAACGGCCCACGAGAGACCAGCAGGGGTGGAACCACCAGAGACCATCCTGTGGCTGCAGCAGCATTCCTTGGAGGTGGTGTGTTTAAACTTTTTTTTTTTTTTAAAAAGATTTAAACTGTAGAACCCCCCCCAAACTGGCCCCGAGCCAGCCCGAGGGTGGGGTTTCCGACTCGACCTCAAACCTAACTGAGCCTGGTCCAGCTTGAGGACAAGCCCTCGAGTCGGATCAGATCAATGGCAAACTGGCTCAAGGTCGAGCTGGTTCACACATCGCTACTGCCCACCCTCACTGAAAAGTAGATATAATACACAGCTGCTTGGGCTTCACTGACTGACTGACATGAAACTCCCAAACTACGAAAGACAGAAACACACCGTTTTCACTCCTTGCCCAGACAACCATAAAAAAACCAAACCCCAGAAAAACTTCATTAATGCCATGGAAAATGTGGGAAACTCTCCCACTGGAAACAATGGAGAATGAGACCTCACTGAATTACATGAAGATGGCAATCACAGACACCCCCTGGAAGCCAGCTTGCAAACTGCAAGCCTTTTACTGTAACTCTCTATATAGGCAAACCTCGTTATTTGCGGAAATGCTATTCGTGGTTTTGCGTATCCGAGGGTGTCAAATAGACACCTCACCTCCTTATCCACAGATGCAAAAGGGTTAAAATGCACGTATCCACAGTTCCTAGAAGGCTAGAAATGACTGCAGAGGTCATTTCTGGCCACCATTTTGTCCACAGGAGCCATTTTGTGGCTCATTTCATTAAAAAGAATTGGAAAAAATCAATGACGTTTTGGGAGCATTTGGGACTTGGCGGGGGGGGGGGGGGCATTGCTGGAGACCACAGATAGGACCACGATAGGACACTTTATTTGGCCCATTCCCCCTTTAAAAAAATGTTTTAACCACTCTAGGAACCACAAAAAATGTTTTAACCACTCAAGAGTCTAGGAACCGAATCCCAGTGATTCCATAGACTCAATGCTTCATTACCCGTGGTCTTGTTACCCATGGTAATCTGTGGGAACGGAACCACCATGGATAATGAGGCCCATTTGTAGTATAAAGCTGTTTGGGTCTCACTCACTGACATGAAACTTCTAGACCAAACCAGAAAAGACAGAAACCGTTTTTGCAGGTAGGTTCCAGACCTCACCCACCCTACCACAAAAATCCAAAAAAAACCACATTCATGTCCCAGAAAATACAGAAAGACTCTCCCACTGGAAAGCATGTGGAACAATACCTCATAGGCAGAGAAAAAGACTGGAGTCACAGTTCACATGCTTGCAAACCACAAGCCCTTTTACTATATTAAATAAATGAACAAAAGAGAGAGAGAAAGAACAAATAGCAGCCAGATCAGAAGTACAGGAAGCACTATGAGCCAGTGGCTGTCTCCAACTCCATAAGACCTAGGGCAGAAACCGACACAGCTTGGAAACCCTGTAATCATATCTGTCAAATTTTATTTGAAGTTCATTACTGCTTAAAAGCACTTGACAGTGGTGCTGGGGGGAAAGGTTGTTACCATGCCTGCTTGGAACTGTCTCCTCTGCACATACGCACCTAGCTGGTATGGCCAACACCTATTCGGGGAAATTTGCTTTGAAGCTGGAGGAATTACAGAGATGCTAGGGGGAACTCCTTCCCCATCTGCAAACTCCTTCCCCATCTCTACTAGCTGGCGAAGCAGGCATTTGTCTGTCCAGTATAGTCAGCCCAGATTTATTAGCACCTAGACAGCAAGTATGAATAACTTTGGATCAGGCCTGGACTAGATGTGTGAAAGCCTGGGAAAAAGTTAAAAAAAAACCAGGGGTTTTTCCATGGGGGGGCGGGGAGAAGAGTTTTTAGTTTCCCCCCTAGTCCTTCACATCTCTGCTCTGGACAGAGGAGTACCTCAGAGGGGCAAACAGAGCCAAGAGGAAAGAGTGTTGCCAAATAAGTTTTAACAAGAGAGCACAACACAGTAACTGAGTATTTGCTAACTTGGCAAAGAGGCACCTTTTAACGTGGTGATTCTCTTTATTTAGCAGGGAGAGAGTAACTGGCCCTATCCACCCCCAGCACAGTACCTCAGTGACTGTTGCTGGTATCTATCTTATGTTTCTTTTTAAATTATGAACCCTTTGGGGACAGGGTTCCATCTTATTTATTTATTCTGTGTGTAAACCGCCCCGAGCCATTTTTGGAAGGGCGGTATAGAAATTGAATAAAATAATAAAAGAATAAAAATAAATACCAGTAGCAAGATGGAAGGTTGTTCCAAGAGAAATGGGGGACTACATGTGATCACTGTAAAGATAGTCCCCTTAGGGAATGGGGCCACTCTGGGAAGAGCATCTGCATGTTTGCATGCAGAAGGTTCCAAGTTCCTGGCATCTCCCAAGACGGGGCTGAAAGAGATTCCTGCCTGCAAGCTTGGAAATGCCGCTGCCAGTCTGTGTAGATCAGGGGTTCCCAAGCTGGGTTCCTCCAGATGTTGCTGGGACAATGAGCTTGGGACAATGAGAGGGTTTGGGGAATCAAAGTATGATGAAAGAGAACAAAGGGGCATGGGGTCTCCTAAGTAGGGCAGTTCCAGAGTTTGCAAGATGGCTTTAAAAGAGGTTTGGATAAATTCATGGAAGAGAGATCTATCAGTGGCTACTAGTCTGAGGGCTACAGGCCACCTCCAGCCTCAGAGGCAGGATGCCTCTGAATACCAGTTGCAGGGGAGTAACAGCAGGAGAGAGGGCATGCCCTCAGCTCCTGCCTGCGGGCTTCCCAGAGGCACCTGATAGGCCTCTGTGTGAAACAGGATGCTGGACTATGTGGGCCTTGGGCCGATCCAGCAGGGCTGTTCTTATGTTCTTAAGATGAAGGTAGGTATACTAACAGCTTGTGCATGAGAGGCAGGGATGCTGCATGGATGAGTCAGCACTAACTGGTAGGAAACTCTCGGTATACCAGTTCACTCAGTGGCTGGGAGTTGCTCTGATGGCATTAGGGCATGGTCGGTCGGTCTGCTGGAGCCTCTCCATTGACCCAGGGCTGGCAACTGAGCCTAATTAAAGAATGCAAGGGCACTGGGCGAGGCTCCTGCCTTTCCCAGGCTCAAAGCATAACACTACCTGTCTGACAGTCTTGCTTGCCTGAAAGGGAGGCCAATCTTCAGAAGCAGAGGCTCATGCAGCAGGTTGCTAGGCTGAGATGGCAGCTAAATTCCTAGGGGGCAGGCTACATGGTGTTAAGCCCCTTTCCCCTCCGACCAGGGACTCAGTTCACCAGCCAGACAAAATATTTTACTCGTCAGATGGTTCCTCAAGCTATATGGGTACTTTCTAAACTCAGCAGACATCATTTTTCACTCATCACAGACTAGAAGACAAGTGAATTTCCTGAGCCCTGCCTCAGACCATTTCCTTGATCTAAATCCCACCCTCCTATTAGCCCTACTAGATAACAGTTATACAGACATGTATATACAGTTATACAGACCTGCTAACTTGGCAAAGAGGCACCTTTTAACATGGTGATTCTCTTTATTTAGCAGGGGGAGAGTAACTGGCCCTGTCCACCACCAGCACAGCATCCCTCCAGTGACTGTTGCTAGTGTCTATCTTATGTTTCTTTTTAGACTGTGAGCCCTTTGGGGACAGGGATCCATCTTATTTATTTGTTTTATTATTTATTATTTTATTATTATTTTATTTCTATACCGCCCTTCCAAAAATGGCTCAGGGCGGTTTACACAGAGAAATGAAATGAAATGAATAAATATAAAATAAATATAAAATATTTCTCTTCAGCAGGGCCTAATAGCAGCTTCAGGAGGGCAATTAACTCTCAGCCAAAATTTGGGTGGATCATACGCCAATTTGAGAAGGAAAACAATAAAACTCTGTGGCTAGTGTTCTGCAACTCCACCTTTCAGGTCAGGATCAGCCTTAATGAAGTTAAGTGCCCTGTGGTGTCTCAACCGCCATCCCCTCTTAATATTGTTTAAAAGTGCACTTTTTACTAATTTTATTTATTTATATTTATTTATTGTTGGATTTATATACCGCCTTTCATTAAAAACAATCTCAAGGTGGCAAATATGGATACTGGAGTATTGACAACCCCTATTGCACACATGTTAACCAAATGTACAATGCACATACAGCACTAAGGGTCAGCATAGCATAGTGGTTAGAGTGTTGGACTAAGACCAGGAAGACCCGAGTCTGAATCCCCATTCAACCATGAAACTCACCGGGTGACTCTGGGCCAGTCATGCATCTCTCAGCCTAACCTACCTCACAGGGTCGTTGTGAGGATAAAAATAAGCATGTACACTTGGAGGAAGAGCGGGATATAAATGTAAAAAATAATAAATAAATAAAATTAAAAAGACCCCTCCCCACAGAGTAGCAGAACATTGAACATGAACTTTTATTGGGGGGGGGGGTGTTCTTTCTCAAATGTAGTACAATTGACCCCAATTTTGGCCAAGGGTTAAGACGGGAGAAACCAACATGGGAAGAGAAAGGGTTAAACATCCCCCTCCCCCACCGCCCCAATCCAACTCAGTGGCTCCCAGAGCTGCTTTTAAGTTAGAAACCCAGTCATGGTTCTCCCATGTTCACATCCGTTTTGGCCCCTAAACCACCATTATTCAGCTAGCAAGGAGTGGAAGAAGGCGGCAAAGGAGAATGCCATTAGAAGGGGAAAGGGCAGGAGCCTGATGGGCCACCTTTTATAGAAACAGTAAGCACAGGGCTGGCTAGCGTGTGAAGCAACCCACTAGGAGAAGCAGACAGGGGGAGGTAGAGGCTGAGCCAACTCACCTGCGCTTGTCCCACCAGATGGCTTCCAGTCCAACACTCTGAAGAGCTGCCATGATGACATTGACATCATAGTTGCCTGTGCCCAGAAAGCTGCGGTGGGGATTCCACCTGGCATCTGGGGCCAGTCTGTTTTTTAAAAAGAAGAAGAAGATACTCGTCATAAAAGCAGAGGACTGGACAGAGAAAGGATAAGGATCGAGGGGCAGGCTCCATACAAGTCTGCCACTACCTAAAAATATGTATTTTTCTCCTGCCCCTTCTTCCTTGCTAATCCTTCAGTCTGGACTTGCCTCCCAGAATACCAGCATGATGGTACTTCTCAGTTAATTCATAGCCCTCCTCAAAAGCCACGCTTCCCATGAAGCCTTCAAGGCAACCTCTTAGCCCTCATCCTCTACTGTAACGAAGACCAAGCCTATGTCTAAGAAAGGCGTGTTCTCCCATTTACACCCATCTCTATCCCCTTCCATTACTTTCCCTGTGGCAGCTTTTAGACTGCAAGCACCCCAGGGCAAGTGAGTGTTTTCCTGCTCCTCTAAGCATTGATACACAGCAATGGCACTAGATTTTATGAACAACAATACTCTCTTCTTACAAATTCACTTGAACGTCATTCAGAATAGAAGAAAACACATATTTTAAGCTACTGATTCACACATTTTTACTTTGGATAATTGCAAGTTTATAAAATCTCATCCCTTGAGAGTTACCCTCAAAACACTGGGAGCAAAGGAGGCAATCTTACTGTGCTCATGGTTTGCCCAGAGAAAGACCAGGCCTCAGGGAGGCCTCATGGTTGCCTATGTTTCCCCAGGGACAATACAGTATGCGGGGATGCTAGGCAACAGATGCAGGAGCAGCTTTCCAAATGCTTGAACACTGGTGGAACTTCCAGCTGTTCTATTGAAGTAGTTACAGAATGCAAGTCGCTATCTGGATTGTGCGAATTCAGAGGTTCCCATCTGAATGAACAGCAAGTTTCCAGTGCTCGTGATTAGAGAACTGGGATTAAGAAAGAAACTGCAGAAAGCATGAACATCCTTCCAAGCCAAATGGAATTCCCTACAGACACCACTACCTTTCACCCCTTCCTACCACATACCTAGTCCAGTAGGGAGGGAATTATTTCTTTCCCCAGAATTATAAGCCTCATGCTGACCATGGGTGAAATATACTGTATTGTCCAACTCTATCCTTCAGTCCTTGCCCACTAACTGGGACCAATACATACACAGCCATCAACCCTCAAAATTCCTCAGGCTTGGTTATCCGTCCATCCTCATGACTTCAGCCATATTCACCAGTTCAAATAAAGCTTCCTCCACCACTTCCCAACACACAATTTCTAAATTCTGAAACACTAATCTACTACAGGTTCAAAATACTATAGCTACACACACCCATTGGCATAGATATTATTGTACACTTAATTTTGAGTTACCAATACTGAAGGCTTTTAAAGGACAAAATTAAGATGCATTTTTTCCTAAGGTAAACGTTTAGGTATTTTTCTCTCCAATGTGTTTGCTAGGGGATTTTGGAAGGGGGCTTTAATAGCAACAGAACTGCTTACAAGGCTCAAAGGACTTTGAGGATACACAGGAGGATCTTGTAGCCAGATTACGTCTCCTTCGAGGATGGAAACATGCATTCAGAGATACCAATGAGAGACAAAGTACAAGATGTTCCAGCTGCTCACCTCTTGCAGATCTCATCAGCTGCCTCTTGGGTGAAAAGTCGATCCTGCAGAACGTTGTTGAGGGCATGGACGGCACACAGCTCCAGGCGCTGCCGCTCATGGTAAAGCCCAGGTGCTTCATTTCGTGCCGAGTTCCCAGACATCATGCCCACCTAGGCCTGAAAGGCCCAGCCCCAAAAGATCAGCTCTGGAGAAAGACCCAGCAGTAGCATGGATGGAGAAGGCAGACAAATCGATATGGTTGATTTCATTCATTCATTCCAATCATAAACAAGTCTGAGAATTCTGTTGTTGCAAAGCAGTGTGGAAACTATTCTAAACCACGGATAGGTAACATGTGGCTTTCCAGATGTTGCTGAACTACTACTCCCATCATCCCCAGCTATAATTCATTACAGCCACATCTGGAGAGCCGCACTTTGCCTACCCCTCATCTAAATCAGAATTATTAGCTTTTATTGGCCTGCAACCAAAGATCTGCTTGGCAATGTCATATCTCCTCCAGCCTTCCTCCACTCTGCACTTCCTAGCCCAGGCTTTGACCATTTTTCTTTGGATCTGGGAGCCCACCCAAAAGATTAAGAGCCAGACACATTTTCAGAGTTCAGAGTTTCAGTGGCCCAGTTTAAACAAATAGCCCTCTCTCCTCCATAGTTTTCTGTGTCCATTAGTTTACAGTTTTCATTCATTCATCATTTTGTGTGTGCACATTAATCCATTATGTCTCCATTAGTTTTGTCTGGGTGCCAGCATGGCATCTGGCCAACCAGAAACGCCCTACACTCTATGGGGGACGGACTTGTCGCTTGTCGAGAGCAGTACCTTCTGCTGCATGGGGTGGCACACTCTGACGGATGCCACCAGGAGGAGGGGTGACCAGACCAACTTGCTTGCTGCCTTCTGCTGTGCCCATCCATCGTCTGGCTCAGGTGCCACACTTAAATTGAATGGGCAGCTGGGATTTGTCAAGCCCTTCCTAGCCACAGGCAACTCTCTTCTCCGCCTATTCCCTCCCTCCCATCTTTTCTCTCTCAGATTCTTTTTTTGGGCCATCGCCTCTGCCTCTCCCTTCTCTCGGCCACACACTTCTTTCAGAGGCTTTTCGGTAGCAGCAGCAGATTAACTTCTTAAGTCCCGGCCTTCGCCTTCTTCTTATCCCTCTCTAGGTTCTCAGCTCAGTCAATGGAACCCAGGGACCTCTCCATCTGCCCAGCTCTCTCCCACTCACCATCAGAGAAGTTCACTCAATTTCTGCCTGATTATTTAATAAGATATTAAATCACTATCAAAAGGGAGAGAGAAAAAGATAACCCTTCCAATTGCACCATCACATCACGTGGTACTCACTGGGCAACCTTGGGCCAAGTCTAGTGTTCCCTCTAACAGGATTCCCAGATGCTGTTGATTGCAACCCCCAGCATCCCCAGTTGCAACAGCCTGTGCTTGGGGATTATGGGAGTTGTAGTCAACAACATCTGGGAATCCCTGTTAGAGGGAACACCGGCCAAGTCATTGAGGTCATTCACACAATCAAAAACTGTGTTCTACCCGGGTTTGGGAGCTGTGTGTGCTCTCAATTTTCAGTTGTGTTGAAGCAAGGTAGGAGGAAAACCTGGGTAGAAGTGATTGGATGGAAGCAAGGTAGGAGGAAAACCCAGGTAGCTTTTCCTACCTTGTTTCCCCACAACCAAAAGTTGGCAGCACACACAGCTCCCAAACCCAGGTAGAACACAGGTTTTGATTGTGTGAGTGACCTCATTATCTCTCATCCTAACCTACCTCACAGGGTTTGGGGAAGGATAAAAGGACCCCAAGCTCCTTAAAGGAAGATAAAAAGGAAACATAACATTGGCCCCACATTTCTCCAGGAGTTCACAGCATGTCATACAAACCAGCACACCCTTCAAGTGTGCTGGTTTATAAATTTGAAAAATAAATAAATTAAATACGTCTAGGGGGAGAGGAGCAACACACACTACTAAGCTACACAGAAACCAACACATCTAAAGAGTGGATTAAAAAAACCAAAACCTGGCAAGATACATTTATAGACAGAACAGATTGCCAGCTATGTAGGTGGTGTGGTGGAGGTGGTACTATGTTGGTTTTTACAAGGAGAGAACCAAAGGTGGCAGTTACTGTAAAATAATAATAATAATAATACATAGTTGCAGAATATTAATAGTATAATCATCACCACTCTTCTCCCTTCTCCCAAAAAATCTTCTGATCCAGTATATCCAAAATAGGCACATCCCCACAACCCCAAAAACACTTCTATGTAGATGATAAACATTTTAGTACTTTTTTTTCAACAGTCACAAAAGAGCTCAACTGAAAACATTATTAATATACCACTCAACACAAGAGTTCTCAAGAATAAGAAGTAATAAAAATAATAATAAGAAAATTGTTCCCTGTTGTACCCAAAGGGGCTCATAACCCGGAAGAAGAAGAAAAAGACAAAAACCAAAACCCACAAAGACAACACCAGCAGTAGTCACTGGGGGAACACTATGCTAGATTAAATAGGTGCTATCCCTCCACCCAACCCATACTTATAAGAAAGTCACGACTTTCAAAAGTGCCTCTTGGCCCAATTAGCACATTCCAGGCAATATACACTCGCTAAGCTATACAATCCAGTAAGCAAGTAAGATAGGCAGTACTGTATCAGCCAAGGAGGTCCAATCCATTTCAAGATTAAAATGAAGAAAAGCCACTGCTTAAAAAGTTAGTAGCCATCAGCATACACAGACCAAGAAGCCAGGCACTGGAGCTGCTAAGAGGGATATGCATGCAAACGGATCCCAAAGCCCTCGCTTTAGTTTCTAAAGACAGACAGGATCCTACAATTATGCCTTCAATTTCTCACCAGGGACTGGTTTCCCTCACAATCCTGTTTCATACACAGCTGAAGCTGACGGCTTCAACTTACTAGCGCATCCAGCCTTCTGTACATGCTCTAGCGTGCTATTAGTCACTAGGGAGAATCCTGGTGAATAATATGGCTGACCCACAGCATTCAAAACACGCTCCGGGGAGGAGCTCCAAACTCCCACTTCCCCCCTGACCTGTTTTCTAGCCCTTCTTCCTCACTCAGCCAAGCACGCAAGCACCCGCTTGCCAGCCCGGGCAACACCCAATTCGCAACTTGTGGAAAGAACGAAAGAGAAGCAAGTTCGAGCGAAGCATCTCCTACTGCCTGTCCGCAACTCACCCGCGGGGAGCCGAAGCTCCAACTGCAAAATCTCACCTCCATGACCGCGCCAGAAACGTCTTCTGCGGCCGGGCTGACTGTGCAGTGCTGGGTGAACTACTATTCCCAGCAAGCACGAGACGCGATGGTAGAACTATGTCTCCCAGCAGGCCTCGCGGGAACAACGGAAGCAGCGACTGGACTACAATTCCCGGAATACACCATCAATGGCAGCGAGAAAAATACAGCTCCCCGAATGCACTGCGAGAGGGCATGGGCATGGTGGGGGACCTGGGTTTTGAGAGAGTATCGGTGCTTCAGCTTAATATTGCCCCAGCCAGGGATGCAGAAAGAACCAAAGCTTGCTTTGTTACTCAGAGAGTAATGTCGCTCCCAGTGTGTGTATGAGAGAGAGAGAGAGAGAGAGAGAGAGAGAGAGGAAGGAATTCAACAGGTGCAGCTGCAGCACATCCTTCCCCTGTATCTCCATGTACGTAATGCTGCCTCAGTTGATTTTCTTACCGTCCGGCAGAAGTTAATGGTAGACTCTCTGGCAGCAGAAAAGGTGACAACCCTTATACTCTGTGGGGATATGAAACTCTGAAACGAGGCATATCCTTTATGACATATGACATAACATTGCTACATGTATTTAGCACTAACCATCTGGTAAGCGCAGAAGGTATTCTCAGTATGTTTGCAGATTTAGCATTAGACTTCCAGTAAACATTGCTCCCCATGCGCAGTAGTCTCAGAAATAAGGATAACTATTCTGGTTTGTTTGTTTGTTTGGTATTTATTTATTTAGCATATGTGTATTCTGCCCACTACCGAAGTCTCTAGGTGGTTTACAACATAAAACAACCAAGAATTTAACAGTTAAAACATATAAAATATGTTTTTGAAATACCCATAAAAAAACACCAATTAACTAAAAGGCTTGGCTGAAGAGATGTGTCTTTAGTTGGTTCCTAAAAGCCAACAGGGATGGAGCAGCAACAATCTCAGCAGGAAGTGCATTCCACAGCCCTGGGGCAACTACAGAGAAGGCTTGCCTTTGAGTCGCCACCAGACGAGCCGGCGGCATCCTCAGACGAGCTTCCCCTGAAGATCTTAATAGGTGGCGGGGAAGAAGGCGTTCTCTTAAATCCCGTGGGCCCCAAGCTGTTAAGGGACAATGGTCTGTTTTATATGATTGATTGATTGATTGACTACCTAACATATGCATCTCTAGGCCATTTACATTTTAAAAAATTAAAATACAACAAAATTTTTATAGATAACAACAGTACAACACTTCTGCAGAGGCAGGCTGAGTGTGAAGATGTCCTTTCTGCACCATACCTGGTAGCACGCTGCCTGACCGTTCACATCACTTTTTGATGTATAAAGTATTGCTCTGATGATGTATAGTATGAAGCATGGACATGCACATTGCCAATAAAAGATGACCATTACTTCTTATGGACACTGGGCAGCATGCAGACTAACTTAGTCATTACTACAGTGAGGGAAATAAGTATTTGATCCCCTGCTGATTTTGTCCGTTTGCCCTCTGACACAGAAATGACCAGGCTATAATTGGAATGGTAGGTTTATTGTAGCTGTGAGAGACAGAATAACAACAAACAAACCCTCAAAAGCCCAGTGCCCAAAAGTCAGTGATGGATTTGCATTGTAGTGAGGGAAAAAAGTATTCAATCCCTTCACAAAAGATGTCTTAGTACTTGGTGGCAAAACCCTTGTTGGCAATCACAGAGGTCAGACGTTTCTTGTAGTTGGCCACCAGGTTTGCACACAACCCAGGAGGGATGTTGTCCCACTCCTCTTTGCAGATCCTCTCCAAGTCAGAAAGGTTTCGAGGCTGATGTTTGGCAACCCGAACCTTCAGCTCCCTCCACAGATTTTCTATGGGATTAAGGTCTGGAGACTGGCTGGGCCACTCCAGGACCTTCATGTGCTTCTTCTTGAGCCACTCCTTTGTTGCCTTGGCTGTGTGTTTTGGGTCATTGTCATGCTGGAATACCCATCCACGACCCATTCTCAATGCCCTGGCTGAGGGAAGGAGGTGCTCACCCAAGATCTGACGGTACATGGTCCCGTCCATCATCCCTTCGATGCGGTGAAGGTGTCCTGTCCCCTTAGCAGAAAAACACCCCCAAAGCATAATGTGTCCACCTCCATGTTTGACGGTGGGGATGGTGTTCTTGGGCTCATAGGCAGCATTCCTCCTCCTCCACACACGGCGAGTTGAGTTGATGCCAAAGAGCTCGATTTTGGTCTCATCTGACCACAACACTTTCGTCCAGTTCTCCTCTGGATCATTCAGATGTGCATTGGCAAACTGCAGATGGGCCTGTAAATGTGCTGCCTTGAGCAGGGGGACCTTGCGGGCACTGCAAGATTTCAGTCCTTCACGGCGTAGTGTGTTACCAATTGTTTTCTTGGTGACTATGGTTCCAGCTGCCCTGAGATCATTGACAAGTTCTCCCCGTGTAGTTCTGGGCTGCTTTGTCACCGTTCTCATGATCATTGCAACTCCACGAGGTGAGATCTTGCATGGAGCCCCAGACTGAGGGAGATTGACAGTTATTTTGTGTTTCTTCCATTTGTGAGTTATCGTGCCAACTGTAGTCACCTTCTCACCAAGCTGCTTGGCAATAGTCTTGTAGCTCAGTCCAGCCTTGTGCAGGTGTACAACCTTGTCCCTGACATCCTTCGACAGCTCTTTGGTCTTGGGCATGGTGGTGAGTTTGGAAGCTGAGTGATTGCTTGCTTCTATGGACAGGTGTCTTTTATACAGGTACTGTAACAAGCTGGGATTAGGAGCACTCCCTTACAGAGGGTGTTCCTCATCTCAGCTTGTTACCTGCATATAGTGAAAAGACACCTGGGAGCCTGAAATCTTGCTGGTTGATAGGGGATCGAATACTTATTTCCCTCACTACAATGCAAATCCATCGCTGACTTTTGGGCACTGGGCTTTTGAGGGTTTGTTTGTTGTTATTCTGTCTCTCACAGCTACAATAAACCTACCATTCCAATTATAGCCTGGTCATTTCTGTGTCAGAGGGCAAATGGACAAAATCAGCAGGGGATCAAATACTTATTTCCCTCACTGTAAGTCCCATTGAAACTTCACTTGTCTCATTGATTTCAGTGCTGCTTAGTCATGACTAACTAGTTTGGATGCTGTCCATAGTCATGGGGGCTGAAGCCACAGTGCAGCATAGTATGTCCTAAATGCTACAATACACACCTGCATTATTTTAAGTTTTTGCAACATAAAACAAAAATAACATTCCACATCTCACCTGTCTGTTGACCCACAAGAGTAAAATTAATAATTAACATAAGAGCTGCAGTGCTTAGTAAGTTAATATGTTAGGTTCTGTTAGACTCATCACATTAAAACCCTTTTGATCAATTAAAAAAAGTGCCCCTGATTAGCCAGGCACCTGATGTTAAACAATGGTTAGTCATTTTTAATTTTAAAACTTTGTGAAAACTATGGGTGGCAAGCAGAAGCTTAGAAGTATTCCTCCTCCCTCAGATGAGAAAATTCCTCTCCTAAAATGGGATGCCCATGTTCATCCTCTAAAACTAATCAATGTATTGATTTAGTCTTCAAACCATGTAAATGTCCATAAAGTCAATTAAAAATGCACAGCTTCAAAATTACATGGATCAAATAATAAAACCACAAAACCTCAAATGTGAAGTACACATAATGAAAGCAAGGGAAGTGTTTTTCTTCAGAAAATTCATTCCTTTGCCAAATGTATTTAGCTCATTAATTGGCTAAATCTCATGCAGTTAAATCGATACAAGATTTTTTTTTCATTGGGTGGCAGTCGCTTATCAAAGTATAAACAATGTCAAGGCAAAAAATACAAATGCAAATTAAAGTTTAATGACTACAAAAAGAAAGAGGCCAGGAGAAAAGATGGAGAATAGATGTTCTTCTAAAACCTCCTTGTATTACAAGAAAGGCTTTCTTGAGATTTGTCTCTAATGAGCATTCTGACTTGCTCCCAACAAGGAAGTGTGTATAACATTGTAGTCTTAAGAT
This sequence comes from Hemicordylus capensis, assembly GCF_027244095.1. NCBI lineage: Eukaryota > Metazoa > Chordata > Lepidosauria > Squamata > Cordylidae > Hemicordylus > Hemicordylus capensis. The sequence goes on from NC_069662.1 coordinate 34,706,998, forward strand.
GTTTTGTGCAGATGGATAGTGGGAGGAAGATCAGAGGACTGGATGGAATGAAAACTGGATGGGTTGGGGATTGAACGGGCTTGTTTGTCAGTTGACCAAATTCTAGGCAGGTGCTCAAGATCAAACTCAGGGTAGGAGGAGCATCCAGCCAGGCTCCATGCCTTGTGTGTGCTCCAGAGAATGGTCGTGAATTGGCAAAAATCAAGGTGGGAGGAGGGGGAAGTGATCGTGGCTGTGATCTGGATAGAACAGTGTAGGACATGCTTTCCCACCACCCGTGATACAATGCTGGGTAAACCAGGTTGGTTGGCCCCGCTGTCCTACCCAGTTCGTGGCTAGTACACAGTCACTTTCCCTCCTCCCATTTCAGTTTCTGCCAACACATGACTGTTTTTCAGGAGCGCACACAGGGCTTGAAGCGGGCTGGATGCTCTTCCTAGCTGGCTGTCGTTCTGGAGAACAAGCCTGAATCCAAGACAAGGGGGCAATTCACACAACCTACTAGGCAGGCGGGCAGGCTTCCCAAACCTTGCCTTCCCCCCAGACGATCCTTCGTTGCCTAGTGAGAGTGTGTTCTGTTGTCCCACACAATCAGCCCTGCTCCTTGCAGTGTGGTACAGGGAGGACTGATCTGAGGTCGGTCCTCATCCTGGCCTCCGAGAATCCCAAAATGCACCATGTGACATGTGCGATGCATTTGGTGGATTCCCCTGAGAGAGCTCCCATCTCTGTGTGTGGCCATGCTGGAAACAGCCCCTACTCGCACACGAGCAGGTAGCCGAGAGTAAGGGAGCGCTTTTACCTGAGTTGGGCTGCGCCTGGATTGGGCTGTGCATGAGAACAGCCTCAAGGTTTTCCCCAGTTCTTTGATGTTAGAAATTGGAGAGTAATCTTAAATTCAGGGTCCTCTTCCTTTTGGGTCAATACCGGTATTTAACCTATTTTTTAAGGAGGTTCAGCTGTGATGGTACAGTGGAGAAGCAGCTTGCCTAGAGTGCAAGAGGCTATTAGTTCAAATCCCTGCTGGTGTGCTTCCCAGACTGTGCCTAGTAAATATATCTGTAGTCACCTATATTAGTCAGCAGAGATACAGGAAGGGGCTGAAGGCATCATCTCATACTGTGAGGGAGGAGGCACTGGTAAACCACTCCTGAGACCAAGAAAATCACATGGATAGACAAATCTATGCGATCGCTAGGAGTCAACACCAACTCAATGGCACAACCTTTCCTTTCCTTTCCTTTCCTTTCCTTTCCTTTCCTTTAGTCTTCTATTCGGGTAAATACAGTATTTGACCATGACCAAATACTCCATGAGGCTAAGGTGGTTACTACCCTGTTTCCCCGAAAGTAAGACCTACCCCGAAAGTAAGACCTAGCAGCAATTTCTGATGTACTGCTAATTGCCCTAGTGCATTTTGGGGGGCTAAAATTAATATAAGACACTGTCTTATTTTCGGGGAAACACGGTACGTAAATAACAACTTAACTTCCTGCTGGGGAAACGCCATGCCTCCTCCTCCTCCTGACTTTTGGTGGCAGAATCATCATGAGAACCAACCTAGTGCCTTTCTGTCAAGAGCACAGGTATTAAAGCTGTTGATAAATAAAAATACCTTTTTTGTTGTTTGAATAAAGCAAATATTTTTAAAATGCTTGACTATTAGGTGGTCAGTATTTAACCAATATGTTAGTGGCTGGTTGGCTGAATCTTTTTTTGCACAGTCAAATGTTCCTTCCTAGTTGTGGAGAAAGGCCAGCATTTCAGAATTAGATGGAGTGGTAGTTGCAGACATTGCTAGATGGATGCCTGTAGAATTGTTGGATTGATGACAAGCAGCAAGATACAGGGGAAAGCTTATCCATCTTCTTCAACCAGCTGTTGCTGTCTGTTCCTGCCTTCTCAATCTCTGTCATTGCCACAGTCAAGAGGTATCTTTTCTGTATCCTCTTGAGAATATAGGGAGACACTAGGGCTCAGCAAAGATAGACTCGGCCTCCATGGCCCTGACATACTGCAAGGAGGAAAGGAGGAAGGGAGAAAAGATCAGGTCCCAGAGAATGGCCCCCCACCTCTAGCGGAGGCATTCAAGACACTCAGATGTTTGAAGAAGGAATTTGTCTTCAAAGATATACTAAGCTGTCAGTTATTAGTCTTACTGCATATATGTTTTCCTCTATCAACCCCTCTGACCATCAAGACTTTTTGTTTGTTTGTTTTGTTTTGGTAAGTCATGTATTTTATTTATTGGCACTTAATATAAAAGTTATTTAAAACCTTATAAAAATTAAAAATATGTATATATGAAGCAGCCTTAATATAAATCATATATTGATCCTATGATCTCATCTAACCTTTTAAAAAAACCCCAAAACTATATAATGTTGAGCACTTCCTATCTTCTGAATATCAAGTTCTGAAGCACTGAACACATTATGAATTTTGTCTGCAGTTGCCACTGGCTATGCAGGGATGGGTCTTCTCTGTTACTGCCTCGAGTCTCTGGAATGTGCTCCCTGCTGAAATAAGAGCCTCGTCATCTAGACTCTGACAAGTTTTAAAGAGTTTCTAAAGACTTCTTTTTTTTTCACCCAAGCTTTTTAACTGGACTGTGGCTTTAAATTGTTGTAAGGTTCATTTTAAATCTGTTTGATGTTGTTGTAAACCACTTAGAGACGGAAGTTTGGGGTGGTCTACAAATTTGAAAAATAGATAAATAAATTCATTGTGGGGAGTGGGATCACACGCCCCTGGTTTCCCTCCTGCCCCAAACATTCAGCATAACATAAAGATTCAGCACAACATCTGAAAGAGTCTACATTCCATGTGTATAAACCTTGCAAGCTCTGTACTGTATGTGCGATCATGGACCTTGCCTCCAATTTGTACATTTATTTTATTGTTAATTGTCTATACCCCCTTTCATTAAAACAGTCTCAAGGTGGTATAGGCTCTTTCAGAAATGCTAGCCCTATTCAGACATTATATTGTACAAGAGTCTGTGTACACATGTACATATGTTTGTGTGAATGACTGTACATAAGAATTGTATCTAAAGGCTGCCAAATAACAGTTCTTTTGGGGACTCACAAGATAAAATGCATTGCATGCACTTACTTTAAAAGTAAACCTGTCTCTTCAAATGCAGGGTGCAGATAGGAAGTGTGCTACTGTACATGTTCAGTGTAGCATATGAATGACACTATGTGCATACTGATCTTTACATGCGTGCACTGTACACATTGTGTAGGTGCTGAATAGGGCTTCTGGATGTGTGTAGGGACAGAGGTGGAGCCAGTGAACAGATTCTGCTCCCCACCACATGCACATTCAGGAGTAATGTTTATCTGCCCAATCCTTACATTGCACCAACCCTTTTCGGGGAGGTACACATGCATATTTCTACTGGTTTCTCTTTATTTATTTCACTTGGGGTGTGGATCAAAGTTCAGCGATGCCTTAAATGAAGAGTGCTTTCTTCTCTAGGAGGTGCAGAAAAGTGCTGCAATTCGGGCCAAGATGAAAGGCTCAGGTACTGTAGTTAAGACAAAGGTTATCTTCTCCTGAAGAAGCCATGGCAAAGGATTGGGCATGTGGTTAGGGACAGAATCATGCAGACACGGGAAGCTGCCTTATACTGAGTCAGACCCTCGGTTCATTGAACTCCGTATTGTCTACACCAGGCCTGCGCAACTTTGCCCGTTTTTGGACTACAACTCCCATAATCCCCAGCCACAGTGGCCAATAGCCAAGGATTATGAGAGTTGTAGGCAGGAGGGCTGAAGTTGAGCAGCCCTGGCCTACACTGTAGACACGAGAAACAGCAGCTCTCCCAAGGTTTCAATTAGGAGTCTCTCCCAGCCCTACCTGGAGCTGCCACTTAGTGAACTTGGGGCCTTTCGCAAGCAAGCATGCAGATGTTCTTCCAATGAGCTGTGGCTGATCCTCTAAGGGGAATATCTGACAGCACTCACCCATCCAAATGCAAACCAAGGCAGACCCTGCTTGGCAAAGGGGGCAATTTATGCTCACTACCACAAGACTAGCTCTCCTCCTCAGTCAGGATGGAGAGTTTGGGAATCCCAGAGACAGAAGGAATTCATCCTCACCCAATAAGCTGCTCCAGAAAGCCACAAAGGTGGCCGCCCCCGTGACAGCCCCGCAGGCAGCAGGGTTCTTGCGCCTGGTGCTGACGGAGAATCCACCTGGCCCGGTTGCCTCAATCTCCACCACGTGATAGTCAGGGAGGCTGCAATGGAGAATTACAGTCAGGTGGGAAGAAAGATGGCACCAGATCACCAGCTTGTCGACATCCCCCCATACCAGACAGGGTGGGTCAGAGACTTACTTAGGATCAGCTACGAGACAGCCTTTTACGCCATCAAATCCCAGGCTGGGGGCGGCCATACAGGCGGCCGCCATGGTGTTGACATTATTTGGGGCCAGGGGACACAGTCCGCGCACGGGGCCATAATAGAGCACCTTGCGCTCCTGCTGGGCCCCCTGCACAAGCTCTCCCAGGTGCCCCCCCAGCCGGAAACTGTCTGGATGTTTCACCATGGTGACGGTCAAGGCCTAGAACAGGCAAAATGGAAGTGAGAGAGATCACAAATTCTGAGGCTTCCCTTCCCTCCCTCCCTGTTCGAATGAAAGACCCTTGAATTGAAAAGCATTGTAAATGAGGTTAGGGGAATCATGGTAGCTAAAAAACCTAATAAAGAAAAAATGACCAAAAAAATCACCCGGAATCCCTTTAAGACCCCAATGGACAGCAAGAGGAGTGAGGGGGGACCCACAGAAATCACCCCAAATACTCAGAAATCACCCCCCCCCAATTATCAAAAAATCTCACCAAACCGCGAATACTTGAGTCGCAGTTGGCGAGACAGGTCACAATTTCCCCATCGCGGATATTCAAAACCACGGTTTGGGGGAAACTGCGATTGGTGAAGGATGACTGTATACCACTCTGGGCTTCTTGGAGGAACAGCAGGATATAAATGTTAAAATAAAATAAATAAACATATCATAAATACATGATACTGGCAGGACCTGAGGATCAGCTGCCCCACACTACTTACTCTTCATCTCTCTCTCTGTGTCTGCTCTTCCGTTTATCAGTTCACATTCTCATACATCAATAATTATAATTGTTATAATTTATTTAAAATATATATATTCCACCCTTGCAGTACACTACTGAATGGGTCACCTCACAACTTCAACAAAACAGATACAAAACAGATGCAAAGTCAAGTAAAAGATTAAAGAAATTAAACAAGTTAAAAGACCAGGCTAAAACCACATTTAAAATTACACATTTGAAAGGTTTCAAATTAAAAGTTATTAATCAAAAGCTAAAAACTGAGAACTAAAAAACTAAAAAAACCACAACATCCTACCCTATATAAGCAGCAGATGAAACATTAAACATAGTGACTAACATCCAGACTAAATTACTCATGGGCAGTTCCAATGAAATTAATGGGACACGTTCATGTCTAACTCGTTCCATTAATTTCAGTGGAACTACACATAGTACTTTAGTCTGGATGTCAGCCACTAAAACCAACACCACAACAAAGAGATAGGGCAGGATGCACACTATGTTAGTCACAACTAAGCATTATTGAAATAAATGAGACAAATGAGAGATGATTAACTTAAGTCCCATTAATTTCAATAGGACTTAGTCATGACTTAGTCTGTGTCCCGCCCACTGAAATGCTTCCCTGACCCCAAAGAGCTCGCAGTATAAAATGCATGCGCACACACACACACACACACCACCGAGAACATAGTGGAGAGAAGCTATGCTGGGCTGAAAAGGGACAACTCGACTCCCCCACTAAATATAAGAAAGCCACCACTTTAAAATGTATCTCTTTGTCCAAGAGGAGAGCTGGCGTTGTGGTAGCAAGCATAAATTGTCTCCTTTGCTAAGCAGGGTCCCCCTGGTTTGTATTTGAATGGGATACTACATGTGTGAGCACTGTAAGGTGTTCCCCACAGAGGATGGGGCTGCTCTGGGAAGAGCCCTGCATGCTTGCATGCAGAAGGTTCCAAGTTCCCTCCCTGGCAACTCCAAGACAGGGCTGAGAGAGATTCTTGCCTGCAACCTTGGAGAAGCCGCTGCCAGTCTATGTAGACAATACTGAGCTAGATGGACCAAGGGTCTGACTCAGTACATGGCAGCTTCCTATATTACTATGACATAGGAAGCTGCCTTTTACTGGGTCAAGCCATCATTCAGTCATTCATTCATTCGATTTCTATACCGCCCTTCCAAAAATGGCTCAAGGTGGTTTACACGGAGAAATAATAAATAAGTAAGATGGATCCCTGTCCCCAAAGGGCTCACAATCTAAAAAGAAACAAGATAGACACCAGCAACAGTCACTGGAGGTACTGTGCTGGGGGTGGGCAGGGCCAGTTACTTTCCTTCTAAATAAAGAGAATCACCACGGTAAAAGGTGCCTCTTTGCCAAGTTAGCAGGGGTAGTTCAGTTCATTATTAATTAGTTCGGGGTAGTTCAGTTCATTATTAATTAGTTCATTATTCAGTGCAGCCCAGCCCTACCCGCCCTGGCAGAGCTCCTGGCAGAGCTCTTTCCCATCACTTTCTACTCAACACTTCTAACTGGAGATGCCAGGGACTGAATCAGGGGCCTTTAGGTGGTTCTGACCACATGCTTTATACTGAATCAAGCCATCGGTCCATCTTGGTTAGTGTTGTCTACTACACTGCTGACATCCAGACTAAGTAATGCAATAGTTCAACTCAGGAGTTACTCTAAAGAACTACAGGTTGAGTATCCCTGATTCGGACATCAGAAATCCAGAATGCTCCAAAATCTGGAAACCACCACGGCTTTTTTTTAGTAAGTACAAAACATTATTTTCACATGAAATCTGAATTTCATCTCCACCTAAAATGCCATGTTTGAGTCTAACATGACCAGCAACATTATTGCGTTGAAAAATGTCTCGCAATTAGTTTTCATTACATTTACAGCTACCTGTAGTTATCGTAAATCCAATGCTTATTTGTTTTTATACTTTAAATAAAAGCTAAACAAATAAAATACAGTGTACAGTAACCTTTCGTGTTTAGACTTGGATCCCATGCCCAGGATATCTCATTACAGTATGCAAATATTCCAAAATCCAGAAAAATCCAAAATCCGGAACACTTCTGGTCTCAAGCAGTTCGGATAAGGGATACTCAAGCTGTACTTAATTTCAATAGGACTACTCAGGAGTCATTTAGCCCGGATGGTAGCCACTGACTGGCAGTGGCTGTCCTGGGTTTCGGGCAGGGGTCTTGCCCAGCCCTACCTGGAGGTACCAGGCTTTGAACCTGAGAATCTCTGCCTGCAAAGCATGTTCCCTACCACTGAGCTATGCCCCTTCCCTGAACAGCAGGCTTCGCTGAGATCTTACCTGGAGCATCCCTCCATCATGCAGCCTTTGGATGTCTTGCCCACCCCATAGAGCCCCACTGGGGATATACAGAGTGTGCCCAGCTTGTCTTGCCGCTTCGCGCAGTTTAAGCTCTGTGCCGAAATCTGCCAGAGCTGTTGGTGACCCCACCTAGTGGACAGAGAGATGTTAGCAGTTATTGGTCCTGGGAGTCTGAAGGAAGGAGCACTGTTGTTGCAGGGTAGGCTGAGGGTGAGTAGGAACAGACACACTTTAAAAAAACAAACAAACTACTGCTCTACATTTAGTTAGTGGCAAAGAACTGATTTCAATTGCTTATACACTAGAGCCCTTGAGAACTCCTGAGAAATTGCTTTTCCATAATAAGCTGGAAGTGGAATTAAAATGCAAGTTCTACACACATTTTAACATAACAATATTATCCAGCAAAGCCCCTTCTCCATGGTTAAGATCTTTCTGTTATGTCTATAAGTTCTATTCAGCAAAGTTCCTTTATAATGCTAATTGAAAGATTTCTGCATGCAGGCTCAGTATCGCGGAGGTTTTATTTCTTCGGCGTGGTTAGGGGATAAGTGCCGAATTGCCCCTGAATTGCTCCTTATTTAATCAGTTTTGATCCACTGTGAATGGGTAAGGTAAAATGTGCCGTCAAGTCGGTGTCAACTCCTGGCACCCACAGAGCCCTGTGGTTTTCTTTGGTAGAATACAGGAGGGGTTTGCTATTGCCTCCTCCCGCACAGTGTGAGATGATGCCTTTCAGCACCTTCCTATATCTCTGCTGCCCGATATAGGTGTTTCCCATAGTTTGGGGAACATACCAATGGGGATTTGAATCGGCAGCCTCTGGCTTGGTAGTCAAGCCTTTTCCCCGCTGAGCCATTAGGTGGCTGGTGGGGGCATTAATTAGTTACATACATATTGCACAATGCAGTGTGATTGGCAGGAGCCCCACCTGCACTGCTGTGTCATTGTAAACACTGTCGACAGAGTTGTGCATCAGGGCAGCTCCACTCTGGCATAACGTTGCGCGTGCACACAGTATCCCCATTTGGGTGGCTGGTGGGAGAGTTTCCTTTCAAAAAAGGCCCAGCAAAAGTTTTGCATATTTCTCATACTGCCTCAAGACCACTCATAAATTAATATTGTTGAGGTTTTTTAAAATTATAATGGCTAACAGCTTTTTGTCATTTAAGACGGGACCCAAGAGTTCTCAAAAGGTAACCTTCATCCTAATTGGGTATTTGGAATTTTGAAGGTGAAAGAGGGCAACACTTATTTGAAGAACCCTTCAGGTAAGTGGAACCTGATCATTCCAATGGTCATCTGTGTTGTTCTTTTTGTATGTCCCATCAAAGAGGGCTGGATGCAGATGAGCATTTCTAGAGGAGAGGGAAGCAATCTTCTTCACACAGCCACAAAATATACTGAGCAGACCTGGGCAGGACACTATCTCAGGGTTGTTATGGCAATAAAATGAGATAGGAATTCTAAAGCACTTTGTACACTGACAGCTGCATCCCTGTACGTGTTTGCTCAACAGTAAGCCTATCTTTGTTCAATGAGATTTACTTCCTTAGAAGTGTGCATGAGATTGCAGTTGAAAACAGTGCTATAGACATTGACTGGCATCAGTGTTCCCTCTAACAGAAATTCCCAGATGTTGTTGACTACAACTTCCCAAATCCCCAAACAAAAGCCATTGCAGCTGGGGCTTCTGGGAGTTGTAGTCAACAACATCTGGGAATCCCTGATAGAGGGAACACTGGCGGGCATCCAGATTAAGACTGCACTTGTGCAGACATGTTGCACTACGACGGCGAATATTTATATACCACTTTTCAACAAAAGTTCCCAAAGTGGATTAGATAGATAGATAGATAGATAGATAGATAGATAGATAGATAGATAGGCAGGCAGGCAGGCAAGGCAGGCAGATAGGCAGATATAAATAAATAAAGATGGGTTCCAAAAAAAGAAACATGACACAGGCACCAGCAACAGCAGCCACTGGAGGAATGTTTTGCTGGGGCTGGATAGGGCCAGTTGCTCTCCCTCTGCTATATAAAGAGAATTGCCACTTTCAAAAGGTACCTCTTTGCTCATTTAGCAGGGGATGTTGTGCTAGTGCAAGGATGTTGCGCTAGCTAGTTCCACTAACCCGGGAGCTGGTGTTCCAGACTAGTGTTTCACCAGATCCATTTGCACAACCTGTGGCGTGCCTCCTGCAGTGAGACCTCTTCCTCAGTCCATATATGCTGCAAGGGAAAATACAACGCTACTCACTATCCTTGGACAACACTGAGCTAGATGGACCAAGGGTCTGACTTGGTATAAGGCAGCTTGCTATGTCCCTATAGGAGCATAGCAAGAGATTGAGCAACTTGGAACCTTTTTTTGTTTGTTGCACAAGTGCAGTGTTAGTCTGGATGTCAGACCCTATGAATAAAATCTCAAGCCAGAGCACAGAACAGAGACACAAAGAGAACAGCAGCAAGTTTATAGCAGTGGGCAAGAGATGGTTTTTGCCAAAGCAAGGAAAGCTCCTCCTTCGCCCCAACACACACAAAAAAGAGAGGCTACTGACGTATCTGGAGACATCTGGAGCCCTCACCATGAAATCTGCCGCTTTAAGGAAGGACTCTCCATGGTCCTGGGCAATGCAGGGATGGGCCACTTCAACAATGATATCAGCACGGCTTGGAAGAGAGGAAACAGAAAACTGGATCAACAGTTATGTCAGGGACACTCTAGACCAGGACTTGAGCCAAACTATAGTGGTAACCATGGATAATAGGTGGGTGGCATGTCATTCCTCCTTGATGGCATATTTTATTGATAGTGTATACTCCCCCCCTGCCCCCACACACACTTTGTGGATCACTTTATGGATTGATCCCAAGTTCCTAATGAATACTGAAAGATATACTGTACAACTGTACCTATGATTGACGTTCAGTAATTGTGTATCCATGGAAAAGTCATGTTCCAATGAATACATTGTGTAATCTTTCTGGGGAAAGTGTCATAAGGGATCCTAGCAACCTACAACAATTCAGCCCACAACATTTCCTCAGCCCAAATGGCAGCAGTGTGAGATCCAGGATCCTTTGCATTTCCACAGAAAACACGGAAGATGTGCATAGCTTGCTGCTTCAAGTGACGGGCGCAGAACATTGTCCAGCACAGAGCATTGCTACCGTAGATGCTGGGATCTAATTGGATTATCCTGTTGTCCAAGCTATGTGGAGAACTCATCCTGCAAACTTTTTCATGTGAATACACTTATGGGGTCACTTCAGAAAAGGCATGCGATCAGGAGCAAATACAATTAAACACTTATGTCCAAATTGGGCTGGGCGGACTTCTTTGTCTGCCCAAAGTGGATGTGCCTGTGTTTGCATGAATATTTTGCACCAAGCATGTGGTCCGATATGCCTGGGATGAGCAGCATGAGATGATCCACACAGTTTGCCATGGGCACGGAATTGACTTGGGCTGCTCAACACATGTATGATCATCATCTGATGACTGCAGCATCCCATGATGATTTGCACATGTGAATGGGCCATCGCTGTCATAAAACAATGGGTAGGATATTTATGTCACCTCACAGGACCAGCATTAGAAGTTGGGCAGCTGTCCAGGGCCCTCAAAAGGACCCACTGTTGACCCCCAAGACCATCTCTGTGCCCTTAGTTGCTGTTTGGTGGTAACAACTGACACTCTGGAGACCCATCCAGACAGGAGGGAGTCCATGGTGGGCAATTTGCTGAGGGCCCCCTGAAACCTATCACCTGACACATATTACTTTTCAATGAAATCAGTCCACATGTTCAGCTGCTGGTCATCAAGTGTAGCACAATCCAGTGAGGACCATGCATTTGTGAACCATCCCTTGGCAATCAATCATTTCAGAACATAGGAACATAGGAAGCTGCCTTCTACTGAGTCAGACCATTGGTCCATCTCGCTCAGTATTGTCTACACAGACTGGCAGCAGCTTCACAAAGGTTGCCGGCAGGAGTCTCTCTTGGCCTTATCTTGGAGATGCCAGGAAGGGAACATGGAACCTTCTGCATGCAAACCTGCAGATGCTCTTCCCAAAAGTGGCTTCATCCCCTAAAGGGAATATCTTTCACTGTGCTCACACATGTAGTCTCCCATTCAAATGCAAACCAGGGTAGACTCTGCTTAGCAAAGGGGACAGTTTGTGCTTGTTGCCACAAGACCAGCTTTCTTCCACATGCAGGCAAGGAAGTTTGCACTAAATGAACTAAAAAAAGATTTGTAATTGTCTCAGTTTGCGTGAGGGTTAGGCAGGTACACATGGTGTACATGCACACATGGTGAACTGAACATTTAATTGAATACAGTATTTGGGAATTCAGCTGTAGCTCAGCGGCAGGGCATCTGCTTTGCATGCAGAAAGAGCCAGTGTGGTATAGTGGTTAGAGTGCTGGACTAGGACCGGGGAGACCCGAGTTCAAATCCCCATTCAGCCATGAGACTTGCTGGGTGACTCTGGGCCAGTCACTTCTCTCTCAGCCTAGCCTACTTCACAGGGTTGTTGTGAGGAGAAACTTAAGTATGTAGTACACCACTCTGGGCTCCTTGGAGGAAGAGCGGGATATAAAATGTGTAAAAAAGAAAGGAAGGAAGGAAGTCCCAGGTTCAATCCCTGGCATCTCCAAGTAGGCCTGGGAAGGATTCCTGCCTGAAACCTTGGAGAGCTGCTGCCAGTCAGTGTAGATCAGGGCTGCACAACTCCAGCCCTCCTGCAGATGTTGGCCTACAGCTCCCATAATCCCTGGCTATTGGCCGATGTAGCTGGGGATTATGGGAACTGCAGTCCAAAAACAGCTGGAGGGCTGAAACTGTGCAGCCCCTGCTGTGGAGAATACTGAGCTAGATGGGCCAATTATAATCTGACTTGATATAAGGGAACTTCCTGTGTGTAGCAATCCTAGCAGATAAAGCTGCCATATACTGAGTTGGTCCTTCCCACTCAGTAGTGTGTATTCTGACTGGCAGCCGCTTTCTGAAGGCACAGACAAAGGCTTCTTTGCCTGATATGCTTTTTCAGTGGAGGCCAAATCCCAAGCCTTCTGCATGCCACACACGAACTCTCCAGCTGAGCTACAGTCCCTCCTCTGGGTCAGATCGTTTATCCACCTAGCCCAGTTCTCCAGGGCTAGATGGCCTTTCCCAGGGGTCTTTCCCAACCTTGCTTCGTGGATCCTTTAACTGAAGTTGCTGGGAACTGAACCCGGGACCCTCGTGTCCTCTGCCATTGATTTATAGCCCCTCTTATGACATGCCTTAATGCCTGCCTGCAGATTTGTGGTGTGTCATTCTGCCCATCCTGCCATGCCAAAGCAGCCCCTGGCTGGGCTGGCTTGCTTACCGCTCCAAGAAATCTGTCAGGTCTCCCAACTGCAGCTCCGCTGGCACCGTCCCCTCCAACTTGCTGGCATCCCGGTTCCAAACAAAGGCCAGCTCCAAGCCGTGTTGGGAACCATCTTTTTGGAGCTGTTGTACAAGATACTGACCTGGAGAGAAAGTGAGGCAGAAAAACACCAGGAATGCTGGAACCAACGCTGTTTCTCCCATACCGATTGCCCTCCAAATTTGTCTCCTGCAATGCAATTTAATGAACACAACCCAAGATGAACACAGTTGCAGCCCAAGCCCCTGCGGTGGGGAAGTAATATGCTGTCTCTTCCTGTGGTGTGCAGTGGGTGAAGCGCAGTCAAAGTCGCCTCCTCCCCCCAAATCTCACTCACTCACTGAGGCCATACACATGACTAAAGTAGGGTGAGCTATGGGGAAGGCAGGTAGGATCCTGCCTTCCCCCAGACTATCAGAGCCTCCTATGGGCTCTGTCGCTCGTGCACCCACACGACCAGCATGGCAGCAACCTCATGAAATGGGATTGGGAGGAAGAAGTCCTCCCATATCCCACAATGCACTGTATGAGCAGTGGAGAGGCAGCCCTCAGCAATGCAGCAGCATGCCTCTCCCTGGCCCTGCTTTCCTCTGGACTCGCTTGTGAACATGGCTGCCAGCTCCTGGGAACTGCAGAAGTCCCTCCAATCACCCACATGATCAGAAGCTGAGATAGGACGGTGGGGGGGGGGGCGGCTTCTGTCTTACCTCAGTTAAAACATGGGTGCAATAGCTGAGCTACCCCATTAGGCAGGCACTGGGTAGGAGATGAGCCTCTGTTCCTCTCCTATCCACAAAAGGGTGGTCGTGAGAACGACCTCACTCACTCTCCTTCCAGTTCACTGCCCAGCCCTTCTTACTTACACACACACACACACACAGCCCAGCCCGCCGCCTCGCATCTCCACTTACCCCACCAGTAGCAGTGTCAGTTGCCATCACTTCCCTCCATCCTCTTCCTTCACTCCCATCCTAAGTTTTGAAAAGCCAGGGAGGGGAGCAGAAGGAGGAAGTGCTTTGAGCCAGTGAGTACAATGCTGGTCTGGAGCGTCTCTGCAGGAACCCTCTAGGCAGGGGTGTAACTACTATTAGGCAAGGGGAGGCAGCTGCCTGTGGGCCCCCACGACTCGAGGGGCCCCCCAGAGGCAAGTCACATGGCTATATATTGTAAAGTGTGTGTGTGTGTATCAGCAAGGGGCCCATTTAAAAATTTTGTCTCTGGGCCCACTCCAGCCTTGTTACTCCCCTGCCTCTAGGCCCACAGTATACCGCACCAGTCCAATTCCTTCTGCTCCCTTCACCAGTTTAGCAGAGTGGGAGTGGAGGTGGTGGAGGAGGAGGGCTGTCTTGGAGCAGTCACTAGTGCTACCACAATTGGAGTGTTGGTGAGCCCCATCCCGGAAGTGCCATTGAGGAAGGAAATTGAGAGGAAGTGCTACCTACCTAAATGTCCATAGCCCACAATTCCAACCCGTCTCCTGCCTTGGCTCTTGGACATTCCTCCTGCTGTTTTCACTGATGTGAAAAGAAAACCAGACATATAAAAGATGTGGTTCACCACAAGGAAGAATGGATCTGAAACTGATGGGAGGACATTTAAAGTTTTGAAGGCAGGAGATAGATAGATAGATAGATAGATAGATAGATAGATAGATAGATAGATAGATATGATTAAACTAACTGGTGCTCATTCTCACAATCCTAAATAGGGTAGGAGGAGTGCCCAGCCAGGGGCGGAGACCCATGTGGTTTGCAACAGTTGCACAGTTGTGTGAATGCAAAGGTAGGTGAAGAGGGTGATCAAATGAGCCCCTGGTGGCGCAGTGGTAAAACTGCCACCCTGTAACCAGAAGGTTGCAAGTTCGATCCTGACCAGGGGCTCAAGGTTGACTCAGCCTTCCATCCTTCCGAGGTCGGTAAAATGAGTACTCAGAATGTTGGGGGGCAATATGCTAAATCATTGTAAACCGCTTAGAGAGCTTCCAGCTATAGAGTGGTATATAAATGTAAGTGCTATTGCTATTGCTATATAGGAGCCAGAAGCTGTGTAAGACCATTTTTTGCCCACTCTAGATTACATGTTGGTGACAGAATGTGGGTTGGCCATGCATGTCCCGCTCAGCTTCCCGGCTTGGTGCTCATCCCACTCTGTTTAGGGTCATGAGAACAGCCCTAATCTTGGGTGACTTGCTTTTGGACTAGAACTCCCATCATCCCTGGCCACAAGGGCCAAAAGCCGGAGATGATGAAAGTTGTAGTCCAAACGCAAGAAGTTACTCCAAACTGTAAATAAATAATGAATAAATGTAAAATTGGGCAACACACTCAGGGTTTCATCCTCGCTTGGGGTCACAAAGTGAAGACTTGGTAATCATTTGTAAAATGCAAACTATAACCATCCATTGCAAATGTCATTGTAAATTGTGCTTTTCTAGTACTGTGCATTGTGCATTAAACATCTGCTTGCAACTCTGTGTTCATGCATATAAAGTGTGCAGGGAGAGAAAGGAAAAGAGCAGCCATGTCAATGTCATTATGCCACTTGAGCAAACAAGCTCTTTGATTTTCAGAGCAGCCGGTTCACAAATGTGTGTCCATCACATTCCAGAATTTGGATGAGATTTCTCCGTAAAGAGCTGCACATGGGCCTGGCCCTCTAGCTCCCTGCCTTCAGAAGAAGAGTGGATGCTATATGACAGGGGTGGCCAACCTGAGGCTTTCCAGCTGTTGTTGGGTTGCACCTCTCATCCAGTGTTCCCTCTTAAGAGGAATTCCCAGATGTTGTTGACTACAACTCCCAGAATCCCCAGCTGCAATGGCTTTTGCTTGGGCATTATGGGAGTTGTAGTCAACATCTGGGAATCCTGTTGGAGGGAACACTGCTCCCATCATCTCCAGCTACAATTTGAAATAATGGCCGAACTGTTGCACAACTGCGTTGGTGCAGTTTTTGTATATGCACAAGGGTGCACTTGCGCAACTGTTTGCACATTGTGTTACAACATTCACGGCAGCTTGTGCTGTAAGTGAGCCTGTACATGCTTTTTAAACTTTGTTGAAAAAGCAGTATACAAATATTCGAAATAATATCCATATTTTTTTTGCTTCCATCTCTTCCCTGCACCACCACCACCACCGACTATTTACTGTTATAAAGATCTGTTTGTTCTGTGCTTCTAGCTACAGGGGTGGCCCAAGGTATTGTGGGTGCATGCGATAAGGCGTAACATTTATTTATTTGTTTATTATTATTTTATTTAACACATTTAATATAGATGATATACTGGCGATGCAATACGCATGATGGATCTACACCAAGTTCTTCTCTCTAGACCTTTTTATTGCGCTACTTAGAATAAAAAAATATAAAATCTGCAAGTAAAGAACAAACATTTCGATGTAAAGACATCAACTTTAGCGTTTTATATCTCAGTGTTTAAAAATCCACACTCTTATATCCCAAACACTCTCCCTAAATCTAATCAGGCACCTAGTTAGCACATGAAGAAAGAGGGGAGGAGGGGAAGGCAGAAATTGATGACTCACCACTTTGCCTGCTTATCAGTAACTCTAACAGAAAATTTATTATTATTATTATTATTATTATTATTATTATTATTATTAAATATAATTAATAAATAATTTATACACTGCCCTATAGAAAATCTCAGGCTCATATACTACTAGTACTACAGATATTTATATACCGCTCTTCAGCCAAAGTTTTCAAAGCACTTTACATAGAAAAATAAATAATACATAAATAAGATGGTCCCCTGTCCCCAAAGAGCTCATAATCTAAAAAGAAACATAAGGCAGATACCAACAATAGCTGCTGGTGGGGTGCTGTGCCGAGGTTGGATAGGACCAGTTGCTCTCCCCCTGAGCCATTTTTGGAAAGGCAGAATAGAAATCAAATCAAATCAAATCAATCAATCAATAAAAGATAATCACCACTTTAAAAGGTGTCCCTTTGCTCAGTTAGTAGGGGTATATTATATTTCCCTATGTAACATTTTATATATTTCTAAATAAAAAATTTCCATGGCTCAGATGAGAGCCATTTTCTAAACATATTACAGACACCTCATATATTCATACAATTAATAATTGTGTTTAATTAATTAACTCACTCACTTATATACTGCCCTATATAAAATCACAGGTTGGTTTACAATTTTAAACAGCAACTAAAACCTAAAAATCACATAAAACAGATTAAAATTACCATAAATGAAACTTTAAAACATCATAAATTATAATAATTATTATTATCATTATCATTATGATTATTCCTTGCCCCAGGCCCCTGTTGGGGGCCAGCCCCCTTTGCAATGTGTATTAGGGAAAGTTGTTAGCAGCCTTCTCTTTCTCTTTCTCTTTCTCATGCTTCCTGAAAGCTTTGCAAGGAGTGTGAGGAAAGGAGCTTCCTGCAAAGTTTGCATGGGTTAGATCAGTCCCAAAGAGCTGGTCCAATGGCGATAGCAAAGGGCATCTTGCTGCCCTGTTGGCACCCCAATAATCTGCTGCCTGAGGTGACTGCCTCACCTTGCCTCACGAAAGAGCCGCCCCTGTCTGGGTACAGAGCCAGCTGTCTGTCCTCAACATTCATTCCATGCCCCTCCTATCACTATCACCCTAAATTCCCTTCTACTTTTCAAGCTGACTCACCCGAGTTTACAGCACTCTTTCTCTGGTTCTTGGACAGCTCCAGGTTCCCAGCGAGAAGCAGGAGTATTATGTGCCTGGCTGCCCTTTGGCCGATCCATCCCTGTGAGAGGTTAATTATTACTCTGGGACCTGTAACCCATCAGGAAGTCAATGGTTTTAGACAGTTAGCAGGCAGACCATCGTGAAATTGCCTCGCAACCACAGCTGAGTGATTTGTCAGCTGCAACACCCAGTAATGACTTGGATGTGTGAATGAGCCATCACACCGATCTGTCGCCACAGGTAGACGGTTAATGTTGCTGCTACACATTCCACACTTCTGAGCAGCAAGAAGTTCAAAGGGCAGTGCCCCGGGGTTTGATTTCCTTTGGAGGAGGGAGTTCAGATTTGACACTCCAGATTTGCAGTGTCTTTGTAAATATTTGCTTTAGGAGACTAGCAGTGGTAGCAAGGTTGGAGTGGGCCCTGGGACAAGAATTGAAGATGGGCCCTCACCTTCTTCCCCTCCCCAGCCCCCCAGGCCCAACCTTTGCTGCAGAAGAAGTGAAAGGACATAGTGGCGGGGGGGGGGGGAACATTCTCAGCATGCCCTTTCTCTCACTGCTAGGCAAATAATACCATACATGCCCCATGCATGCAGTCTCTCTCTCTCTCTCTCTCTCTCTCTCTCTCTCTCTCTCTCTCTCTCTCTCTCTCTCACACACACACACACACGCACATATTTCCCTGGCTCAGAAACGTTTTTAAAACATATTAAAGACACCTCATATATTCATTGAGAATTCACTATATGTAATAGTTGAAATCACTATAGTTGAAATCACTATAGTTGAAATCAATGAAAAGCGAGCTGTCTCTACCCTGGGGCCCAGGGACATTTGTCTTCCCTCATATTCCATTATAGCTCTGCCCCTGAGCAGAAGGAAGCAGAGTACTATAAACATGGAGCAGAACCCCAGAGACAAGCCCCCAGCCCCACCCTAAAACTGCACCCACAGTTTCAGCTAACTCTGGCTAAAATCTCTCCCCTTCCCCACCTCCCCCACCCCCATTCAAAACTGGCTGGATTGTTTCTCAGGGCCAAATTACACAATGAGGTCATTTACACAAGCGGAAACTGTGTCCTATCCAGGTTTGGGAGCTGTGTGCAATCCCAAGTTTTGGTTGTGTGGGTGCAGACAACTAGGCAGGAGGAGAGAGAAGTGATTGTGTGGAAGTGAGGCAGGAGGAAAACCTGGGTAGCTTTGCCTCCTACCTTGTTTCCACACAATCACTTCTACCCAGGTTTTCCTCTTAACTTGCTCCTGCACAACTGAAAATTGAGAGCACACACAGCTCCCAAACCTAGGTAGGACACAGTTTTCACTTGTGTGAATTGTGTGAATTGTTCAATGAGGTGAATAACCTCATTATGTTAAGTCAGGTTGCGGACTTGGACTGAAGCTATTCCTGTCCCACCATCTTTTCCAATATTTTTCACAATATCAAGCCATGAAAATCTCCAGCATTGCTTTCAACAGTCACCTGCCAATTCCTGGAGATTCCAAGCCAATCCTTCAGGGTTGGCAACCCTACACCAAGTAGGTCATTGGCTCTCAGGTGCCCCCCTCCCCCCCCAATAGAAGTTGGGAAGAACCTGATCTGGATTAGGATTGTGGCAAGGGGAGTTTTGTCCCCACTATGGAGCTGATGCCCCCCAATAGTTGCTATTTGCCCCAGAGGGGAAGCATCACTGGCAGCTTCCCGCCCAATGCAAATCACAGCCATGGAGGGGAAGATCTAGGTCAAGGTTGCTCAGAGGTGATATTATTCCAGGGCTGAGCTCCAACTCCAGAGACAGAGTATTTGCTTGGCTACTCGGGGCCTCCTTCCCGATGGGTCTACTTGGAAGGAAGGGGAATCCAGATCAGACACCAACTTTGAATTGGGGCTGACCTGAGATCCAGGAAGTGAGCCTTCCAGTCCTGGTGTGAATCTCAGCATTTCCCCACACTTCATGTCATCTTCCTCTTGTAGTTACACAAGCTTGGATTGTACACGTTCTCTGTTTTCCTTCAGATAAATGCTGAATGTGCACAATGACAACATAGGAAGTTTTCTTATACCAGTCAGACTCTTGTTCCATCTAGCTCAGTCTTGTCTTACATTGACTGGTAGTGACTCTCCAAAGCTTCAGGCAGAAGTCTTTGAAACTAGAGGACACAAGCAAATGGCCATGCTGGCAAGATATCTAAAACTATAGCAAAGAAAGTTTGAAAGTTTGTTAATTGCACATCAAACATTTGGCTCCACAAGAGAGCATAGCTGCTACTTGGGGAACTACAACAATTGCTTTATAACAATGCCACTGAGCAAGGCCTATGATAGGCTGAAACACGTTTGGCTATAATAGGAAAGGAAGGACATTTTTTATAGATGATCTGCAGTTGTCCCATAAGACACAGAATTTATCTGCAATTGTTGCCCCATAAGACACAGAACTTATATCTCCATCTGATTCAAGGACAACTGGATCCTCCCTCTATTCATATGGAACTTCCAGATAGGTTAACTTATGGAGGACTGACTTGCAGGTGGTATACGGTATTTATTTGGGAGCTCTTAGGAGCAAGGCTGATTGTGAATTTTCACTTTACAAACTGGTGATTCTACATTTGTTTACCATTGTTAAGTGTTTGTACATTTTTATATGCATTGTCAACATTTATGTGTTAGAAGAGAGTGTTTATTAAATATTTATCTTTACATTACTTTTCTAACTTTATGATATTTGGAAGTATTGCATACTTCCACCATTTACAAATCAGATAGCTTCCATGCATATTTTAAAAAGAATTCATTATTATTATTTGTTAATCCAAATCTTCAGGCAGTCGTATGGTGGTGGGCTTTTGTTGAGTGCTTTTGCACATTGTGTTGAACCCACCGAGGTCCTTTTCAGCTTTTTAGTTTTTAACAGAAAAGGTTCAAACATTAGTTAAAACAAAATAAATGACAACAGAAAAAGGTAAAACATGACCATTTAAAAATTTAAAAACAATATCTTAAAACTATGTTAAAACTATTAAAACAGTATTTAATTAAAAGCCTGGGTGAACAGATGTGTCTTTAAAGACTTTTTAAAAGTTGTCTGAAATGGGGAGGCTCTTATTTCAGCAAGGAGCACATTCCAAAGCTTCAGGCCAGCAGCGGAGGCCTGTCCACAAGTAGCCACGAGACGAGCTGGTGGCAACTGCAGACGGACCTCTCCTGATGATATCAATGTATGGTGGGGTTCATGATGAAGAAGACGTTCTCTTAAATACCCAGGGCCTAAGCTGTTTAGGATAGCCACCTTAAGTGGTGCAGTCAATGGGGAAATGCTTGACTAACAAGCAGAAGGTTGTTGGTTCAAATCCCCACTGGTATGTTTCCCAGACTATGGGAAACACCTATATTAGGCAGCAGCAATATGGGAAGATGCTGAAAGGCATCATCTCATACTGCATGGGAGGAGGCAATGGTAAACCCCTCCTGTATTCTACCAAAGAAAAACACAGGGCTCTGTGGGCGCCAGAAGTCGAAATTGACTCGACGGCACACTTTACTTTTTAGCTGTTTAGGGCTCTATAGGTTATAACCAGCACCTTTTATTCTACCAGCATATGTACCACTGTTCTGAGGTCATTTATCTCAAGAAACGGATGCAACTGGTGTATCAGATGCTAGAGATTGAACCTGTGACCTTCTGCATGCAAAGCACATGCTCTACCACTGAGCTAGAGCCCTTTCTCCTTCTTTCATAGTCTGGATTGTATTCTGCCTTGTCCCACAGGTGGGTGGGTGTTGGACTAGATGATCTTTGGATATCTATATGAATAGGAAAATTACATAGGGGGCTGCCTTATAGCAAGGCAGACCATTGGTGCATCTAGCTCAGAATTGTCTACAGTGGTTGGCAGCACCTTTTTGGGTTTTCAGATGCGTATTTCCCAACCTTATCTGGAACGCCGGAGATTGAACCTGGGACCTTTTGCATGCAAGGAGTTGCTCTACCGCTGAGCTTCAGTCCCATCTCCTAAAGCAGCGGTTTCCAACCAGGGTGCCTCCAGATGTTGCTGAACTACAACTCCCAGCATCCCCAGCTACACTTTATTGTAGAGCTGGTCTTGTGGTAGAAAGCATGACTTGTCCCATTAACTAAGCAGGGTCTGCCCTGGTTGCATATGAAAGGGAGATTAGAAGTGTGAACACTGTAAGATATTCCCCTCAGGGGATGGAGCCGCTCTGGGAAGAGCAGAAGATTCCAAGTTCCCTCCCTGGCACCTCCAAATATAGGGGTGAGAGAGATTCCTGCCTGCAACCTTGAAGAAGCCACTGCCAGTCTGTGTAGACAATACTGAGCGAGATGGACCAATAGACTGACTCAGTATATGGCAGCTTCCTATGTTCCTAATGTCTGGAGGAACCCTGGTTGGGAACCACTGCCCTAAGGGGATATCTTACAGCAGTCAGTGCTCACATGTACTCACACATCCAAATGCAAACCAGGGTGGACCCTGCTCAGCAAAGGGGACAGTTCATGCTTGTTATCACAAGACCGGCCCTTGGCGGAGAAATTCTGGGAATTCTGGGTTCGTTTAATGAGCAGAGGCCATCACCGTCCATCAGGTCCAAGCTTTTATTGATCATGACATGCTGGGTGTTTCTCTTCCAAGAGCACACACTCAGCTACTTGGCACGAGTCTTTTATACTGTGTTGCATACAGGCTATAGGAATGAGTACAGAGCCTATCAGAGGCCAAGGTTTCATGGTATACACTCAGGGGTACACCTAGGTGATTTTGACACCTGGACCAGCCCTTCTGCGAGGCACCCCCCCACTGCGAGACCCCCGAAATCTACTTGCAGGGGGCCTCCTGCGGTGAACTTACAGGGTTTGTTTATCAAAGCCGCCACGCGGCTGAGGGGTGGCTGGCAGGGGGTGTTAGCTGAACAGTCCAGCTTCTCCCCCTGCCACATGGCGGCGGTGAGGGGAGCGACCGCTGGGCACATCCTCTCAGCCCAGTGGCTGTAGTGAATTATGAGGTGCACCTGAGCAGTTCAGAGGAAGATTGTTGCAAGCCTCTGATGTCACAGGTTTGTGACGATCTTCCTCTGAACTGTGCAGGCACGCCTCGCAGTTCACTACAGTTGCTGGGCTGAGAGCAAGCCCAGCGGTTGCTGCCACCGTGGGGTGGGGGGAGGACAGCTCAGCTACCCCCCCCCCGGCAGCCACCCCTTGGTTGCGCGGCGGCTTTGATTTTTTTTACTAAAAAGCCATGTAGGTTCGCTGCGGCAGGCAGGTGCGGGTGGCTGTAGGAGGCCCCCTGGGCATTTGGAGGTCCCACCCCAGACCTTGGAGGCCACAAACCGGGGCCCCAAGGTCCGGGGGTTAGAGCGCCTCTGTATACACCAATCATACTAGTACAAGCAGAATAAAGCTTAGCCATTGGTAGACAAGGTGAACCAATTACAAGGCAGACACCAGCGATAATGCACCAATCAGCTTTCGTTGTGCTTATCTCTGGCAAGGTATAGTCAACAGGTGCATATCTCTAGTCAGGCAGGGCAGAGTATTGTTTCCAAGAAAAGGGGCCCTCTAACAGCAGGGTGCAAAAACCTGTGACCTTTAGGGCTTAAGTAGGTGACACAACTAGGTGAAATGGGATAGTGGAATTTCCCTTCATCACCCTTCAAAAGTGAGTGCAGCTAATAAATTAGATGCGGTATGCCAAAAAGGGTGCACACACCCCCCGCCAAAAAAATAATAATGTTGAGGTGAGGCTTGAAAGAGAATCAAGCTCAGATGGACTGAGCTTTGGCTAAAAGAAATCAGCAGTGAGATTAACAGTATTTGTGAAGGAGTGTAATACTGGGGCCTGGGCACAGGGTGATGCCAAAGGCTTGTGATGCAAGAATAACGAGGTTCCCTTTTATGGCATGAGGTTGTAGGCAACTTTTCCTTCCGTAAGAGTTTCACTCCAGGGGGAGTCCATGTCACTTGAAATCGAGACTTATACGTTTCTCAAAAAAGAAGGTGACAGGAGCAGGATCAGAGCAAAAACACAGGCTGTCAAATGTAGATGCTGGGAGTGGGATGAGGAATCTCATGAACTTGCATACTGGAAGCGAGTCAGGACATCTATGGGAAAAGCATAGGATTTAAAAGAGAGAGAGCAAAGATTGTTTTTCCTAGAAGCCAACTCTGGCTCAGTCTGTTAGATGAAGGAAGGCTGGTCTTTAGGATACACCAAATTCTGCTCCAAATGCCAGCTGAGAGCTGGTCTTGTGGGAGCAAGCATGATTTGTCCCCTTAGCAAAGCAGGGTCTGCCCTGGTTGCATATGAAAGGGAGACTTGATGTGTGAGCACTGTAAGATATTCCCCTCAGGGGATGGAGCCACTCTGGGAAGAGCAGAAGGTTTCAAGTTCCCTCCCTGGCTTCTCCAAGATAGGACAAGATTTTTTTTGATAGGACAAGATTTTTTTATTGAACCAACAAACTACCAAAGCATACAGTACGTTGCCAAAGCACAATTATATACAAAGTGGTTGTTTGTACATGATATATCTACAAAGATTTACACACAAGGATTTGGAAACCCACAAGGTTATGAAGTATATGCAGGTAGAACTGTAACTCGGGGGTGGGGGATTTCAAGGCACATCAGGTAATGGGGGGGCGGGTTTACGTCCGACGTCCATTTCCACAATTTGTCCCATTGCTGTTTAGAAGAGATACACTTGTCTCTTTGCACATAACCATACAAACTTTTCCAGAAGAGATTTACTGTCTCATCTGCGTGAACCTCTTGGTCGCATCTTCCCTCCCTATTCCTATGCAGGAGCATTGCATAAATGACATACAGGTTTACTAACCTGATGGCGAGAAGGGGAATGTTTCAATTCCCTAGTATGAGGGCACCTGTTCCGTCCCGTTTCCTTGAAGGTTTCTTTCTGGGACCTCGAAAGGAGGTTCTATCGCTCAAACCCTAGGTTAGTTCTTCCCAAATCTGTTTTTCCAAATCAGGCCACTCTAACAGCTTGCTTACTCCCTGCCACACTCTTTTGGCTACCGCACACTCTTTTAAGAAATGTGAGTGGGTTTCCCTGAATGTTTTACCTAGCTCACTAGCTTTCTGTTTGCAGGTGATTTTAGGGCATTCTTGCTGGTCCTCTGGGAGCCATGGCTTAGCTGCATTAAGTGGTAGTACTTGATGATATAAGCGCCACCTTGTTTCCCATAAATGGAAAGGGACTTTTTTCTCTTTAAAGAGAGCGATAGGGTGATCGGGTTGCAACAAGTACTGTGAAGTGCAGTGTTTGTACCGTTTATGTTCTAAATCAGGTTTTAAGAAACCCGCTTCTAGAATCTCTCCATAAATTGTTTTCCTTAGCTGCTTAACTGAGGAGGATCTTTTAAATAGAACCGGTTCAACCTTCCATTTTTTAAGTGTGAATAACAAATCTCTCAAGTAGTCCGGGTGTTCTCTTTTTAATACCTGTGTGATATTACCATTGAAAGATCCTTTCCCCCATCATGCTATGCCCCATGCTGACTTGCGTCAATGCAGAGCGAAAAGCGAGACCCAGGTTTTTTGCAGGAGGTTGGACATATTATGGACATTCATGAAAATCCAGTTTCCAAAATTGTAGGACATGAATTCAGTTACAAAATACGGTTGCAGGGCAGGTAGGGCTAGGCCTCCCCGCTCAACCTCCTTAAATGCTACCGCACGGGCCAAAGGGAAGGACGCTGTGTGCCATACTAGACGGAAGATCTGGCTTTCAACTCTCCGAAGGAGATCGAGCGGGGGAGGATAGACTACTGCCAGGTTATGCATCGGGGGTATCAGGTAAGTCCGGATGTAACTTTCTGGTACATGGCGAGGCTCCATTTTTTCCACATGGTGATTTTAAGCATCACTTTTTCTTCCCAATCTGTCCAATTCCCCCCCCCCCCCAGAATTTTTCCTTAATCCCATATTCAATCCCCAAAATGTTTACTGTATCAACCCACTTCAGTTTGGACTCTGGGGGGCCCCTTCGCTTTTACATTCAGAGATGGGTAGGCATGAGAGTTGCTGGCGTCCGGGGTCCATTTTAACATATACACTTTTGTCAGCATTTAATTCTGAGCCCGAGATCCTGCCATATTCCCAGAAGAGGTCTAGTATTACAGAGATTTCATTTTCATTCGATAACAGTAATGTAACATCATCGGCATGAGCTACAAATTTTACCCTAAACTCAGAATGTGGTTCTGAGTGGACAGGTGGTTCGGCTATCCCCTCACTCTCCAAGATAGGGCTGAGAGAGAGTCTTGCCTGCAACCTTAGAGAAGCTGCTGTCAGTCTGTGAAGACAATACTGAGCTAGATAAACCAGTGGTCTGACTCAGTATATGGCAGCTTCCACTTACCCCCATTATTTATTTATTTTCTGGCTGTAAGCCATAATATGGCTTACAGTGAGCAAATAAAACCATTGAAAATCACAAATGAAGCACCTTTGCATCTATGCAAAACAATACAAATATCTCTGTAGCAGAGTGAATTAAAAAAAAATCCAAGCAAAATCAGTTCTGCACAGGACTTAACTTAAAAGAGAAGTCCTCAACCTTGGGTCCCCAGATGTGGTTGGACTTCAATTCCCATCATTCCATGCCACAACAACCTTTTGAGGATAATGGGAGTTGTAGTCCAACAGTATCGGGGAACCCAAAGTTAAGAACCCCTGACTTAAAAGCTTTCTGGAACAGGAAGGGCTTCAACTCATTTATTTTTTTATTTTATCAAATTTGTACACTGTCCCCAACTTTCATCTCTGGGCAGTTTACAACAACATAAAACAAATTAAAACACAGAAAACAAAAACCTTAAAACAATTTAAAGTCACAGTCAGATTTGAAAAGCTTGGTATGTATGTATGTATGTATGTATGTATCAAATTTGCATTTAAAACAAGGAACTTGGAGCCTAGATGCTCTTCCCAGAGTGGCTCCATCCCCCTGAGGGCAATATCTTACAGTGCTCACACTTCGAGTCTCCCTTTTGTATGCAAACAGGGCAGATCCTGCTTAGCTAAGGGAACAAGTCATGCTTGCTACCACAAGACCAGCTCTCTTCCCCTAGACCAGCTCTCTTCCCCTAGACCAGCTCTCTTCCCAAGTGATCTTGCTGCTTCCGAGCCCCTTTAAACCCTTCCAGTGCGGCTTACGAAGGCAGGGAGGCTCTGTGGCTACTCAGGAGTGCGTCTTCACCCTCCCACTTCTACTCCCATGATTCCCAATGAGAGCAGCAGCAGGAGTATGAGGATGCATTCCTTAGTAGCCATGGAGGAGCCTACCTGCCAAGCTGCACTGGTGGAGTTTAAAGGGGCACAGAAGCCACGAGATCACTTACTGTTTAGACAGGCGACTTGCTGCGCAGTACATAAGCCACAGTCACGCTCTGTTTTCATTTGAGAAATGCTGATGGGTGCGTATGTGTGGCCTCGTGCAAGGCGCAACCTAGAAAGGCTTCAGATATCCCCAAAGGCTTCAGATATCCCCATGAGGTCACACTGCATAATATGCTCTCTTGACATGGTGGATGCCTCTACTCTGTGCTTGTGCAGAGGCCCTTTCGGAACTTGGAGATGGTTATAAATGTGGCCAGGTTTTGTTTTGTTGCATCCAGACTTCGTAGAGCTTGTATTAATAATTTGAATATTTTGTAAATCATAAATGTATTATTTTAAATGTTAAGCTGGTCTAAGGACTGTAATAAAACTTACTTACTTGCTGGAGATGGATGCAACTTTCACAGCACTTTCTGCTTCACCTTGCTGTGGATCACGTGGAAAAATGCCACGGAAGATCCACCACTACACGAATACAGGGATTTGCACAATTGCAGCAGTTCCTAAAATTGCAGAAATCACGGCACTGTAGAATAGCACATGTCAGTTCACTTTCAGTTCCAGTGCTACATTTTTCCATGTCAAATCCAGATTTGGTGGATTTGACATCATGAGAAGGTAGGGAAACATCCAGTTTGCTCAGTATGTGAATCACCCCCACCTACCCACAAAAAACCCAACTATTCCTATTTGCAGTATCTTCTTATCAAATGCAGTATTTTCTCAGAGGCAGCAAAGCAAGGTAAACGTTGAAGACTATACTCCTCAATGGTGCAGCCCTTCAGATAACATAAGAAAAGCCCTGCTGGATCAGGCCCAAGACCCATCTAGTCCAGCATCCTGTTTCCCACAGTGGCCCACCAGATGCCTCTGAGAAGCCCACAGGCAAGAGGTGAGGGCATGCCCCCTCCCTTGCTGTTGCTCCCCCTGCAACTGGTATTAAGAGGCATTCTGTGACTACGATGAATATTTATATATCGCTTTTCAACAGAAGTTCCCAAGCAGTTTACATAGAGAAAAGTAAATAAAGATGGCTCTACTTTGGAGGCTGGAGATGGCCTATAGCCACCAGATTAGTAGCCATTGACAGAACAATCCTCCATGAATTTGTCGAAGCCCCATTTAAAGCCATCCAAGCTAGTGGCCATCACCACAGATTTATTATTGATTGATTGATTGATTTGATTTGATTTGATTTGATTTGATTTGATTTGTATACCGCCCTTCCAAATGGCTCAGGGCGGTTTACAGTTAAAACAAACCACTAAAACAGTAAAGAGCTAAAACAAATTAAAAAACAATATAACAATTAACAATTTAAAAACATTTTAAAACAAAAATTAAACAATTACAGTGATTAAAACCCCCGAAATCAGCTTTTGAATTTTAAAAATAAACCATGTGCTGTGTGAAAAAGCACTTCCTTTTGTCAGTCCTGAATTTCCTAGAAGCAGCATCCTCATGCCACCTGCTCACTGTTCCAACATGAAGGACTGTCCTTGGATTTGATGTATATCAAAATATACCAGTTTTCATCTGGTCAACATCAGAGAGCCAGTGTGGTGCAATGATTAGAACATTAGACTAGGACCAGGGAGACCCAAATTCAAATTCCTGTTCAGCTATGAAGCTCACTGTGTGACTCTGGACCAGTCATTTCTTTCTCATCCTAGCCTACCTCACAGGGTTGTTGTGAGGATAAACATCGACTCTGCTCTTGGAGGAAGCATGGGATATAAACGGAAAAATAAATAATAGGGCAAGTTTCTGCTTGCATCTTTGCTTCAGCTTTTAAAAAAGGGTAAGTGGTAGTAGTATTATCCCTACTTTTGCCTTTTGTGGATGCTTTGTTAAAATACCACAAGCTGTTAGTGTCATTCTTCATGGTCTAGCTGTTGCAACTTGTGATTGTTTAGCAAAGCACCAAGAGGAAGCTGCCCACTCCAGTTACAAAGTAGGGCAGAGCCTTATTGTTGCAGTTAGTCAAGAACAAGCATGGAGATTGTAGTGCAGTATAAAGTGAATAAGATTTATTAGGTTAAGTACATTTGAGTCAGGAAAGACCTATCTTAACTATGAGCTACATAGTGAATAGGAGGGGAGAGAGAGAGATGCTCCCATCTGCTCTCCAAGGAGAAAGGAAGTAGAACTGATTCGCTACAGGAAGTACCTGAGGAGTCAAGGCAGGGGTCATAGAGTAGAGGCGAAGCAGGGACAGGTAAGGGGAATCTCACTAACTACCTCTACTCCCAATGCCCCTAGTGGTCATTAGGATAGTTCGTGAGAAAGGTCGATGCACTGGAACTCCATCCCCAACACTAGCTCCTTCCCCAGGGTCTCTAGAAGTTCAGAGTCTAAGTGGATGAATGGATGCTTGTCTCTCATGTACATGCATGCCGATAACTGCACATTAACTTTAAGGCATCAAGCAGTTCACAGCCTACTATTTATTATATTATGCTATTTGCACACAGTCTACCAGATGTTATTGACTGGATTTGGTACTTTAATTAATTTCCAAGGGTGTAGGATAACCAAAGAAAAATTAAAGATATTGTCGTAGTATTCATGCTGTCCTGAGTAGTGTGGGCTTGATGTATACACTGAGTAGTGTAGTTGATGTATTGTAATTTTATCGATGCCCAAGCTGTTGAGATGGTGTTCGAGTTCTTTTGGTACTGCACCAAGGGCACCAACAACTATTGGCACCACTATTGTTTTCTTTTTCCAGAGCCACTCAATTTCAATCTGAAGGTCCTTGTATTTAGTTATTTCCTCCAACTGTTTTTCATCGACTCGTCTATCCCGTGGAATTGCAGTATCAATTATCAGAACCCGATTCTTATCGATGACTGTCAGATCAGGCGTACTGTGTGCTAAATGCCTATCAGTTTGTATTCAAAAATTCCAAAGGATTTTTGCCTCTTCATTTTCTGAGACCTTCTCAATCGGATGATTCCACCAATTCTTGCTTGCTGGCAATTTGTAATTCTTGCAAAAGTTCCAGTGGATCATTGCAGCAACTTTGTCGGGTCTTTACTTATAGTCAGTCTGTGCAATGATGATGGTGGTGGTGGTGGTGATGATTTATTTCTGCCCTGCTCTTCCTCCAGGGAGCTAATTTCTGTCCTCCAGGAAGCTCATGGTGGCATACACCCCTCTGAGGTAGGCTAGTCTGTGAGAAAGAGTGACTGGCCCAAGATGCTTCCAGAGAGTAGCAAGGCAGAGCAGAGCTTTGAACCCAGGTCTCCAGGTCCTAGTCCGACACTCTAACCACCACACCACACTGGCTCACTTCAGCATTTTGCACCACTGAAAACACACTGTATGTTCATTATTTTTCTAAATTATATCTTTAACCAAAACAACAATCCACCTCTTGGCCTTGTAATTAAGGGAGGCCACAGCCTGTAAAGTAAATGAATTCAGCATACAGCAGGTGGAGTAAAGCCCTTTGCAATGTGTAATGGAGAGGAATGGGAGGGCAGCAATCCTTGGTTTGGGAACTGAAGTGTTACAAGCATGTCCCTATTTCCATCTGTGAAATGTTGAAGGGCATATAGTTTAATTCACTCAGCTTCTGTGGATGTAACTGCGGTGATGTATCTACCAGTCGTTTTTCTTCCCTGGCTCTCACCCATCTTTGACTAGTGCCCTCCTGCCACCAGGGGGAGCTGTAGCCTCCCCTCTCTACCAGTCCATGGCACAACCATCTCCAGATGTTGACCAGCATTCCCACAGCACTGCTAGAGGGGAGGCCACAGGGCAAGCAGGTGCTGCTCAGAGATCCTGCCTCCCTTGCACTGCTGTGGCTTTGCAAAGATGTTAATTGTCTCTTTTCAGCCTCACAAAACCATGATCTCATCAGCTTAAACAGGCAGAAAACAACAAACAGATGGAGTTTCCAAAAGGCACTGCTACATTTACCAGAGCAATCATTTTGCTCCAAATGGTAGGCTTGGAAGGGACAGCACCCTGCATTGAGTCAACATCTGCCTGACGCTTGAATGCTTTTCTCTAATTAAGCCAGGGGTTCTCAGACTTGGGTCCCCGGATGCTGTTGGACTACAGCTCCCATCATCCCCAGCCACAAGCAAGAGTGGTTCCCAAGATTGGGTCCCCAGATGTTGACTACAACTCCCATCATCCCCCAGACACAATCAGTGTTCCCTCTAACAGGCTATCCCAGATGTTGTTGATGACAACTCCCACAATTCCTAGCCAAAGGCCATCACAGCTGGGGATGCTTGGAGTTGTAGTGAACAACATCTGGAATTCCTTGTTAGAGGGAATGCTGGACACAATGGCTTCAGCCACTGCATGTGGGAATGAAGGGAGTTGTAGTCCACAACATCTGGGAACCTAAGGTTGGGAACCCCTGGATTAAACTACATCAACACAGGCTACAATTACACCAAGTTGCAGCAAGGACAATACATATTGCTCTTGCTGCAGAATAGGACTACCTTGTGATTTCACGTTTTGGGTGTTTTTACTTGATGTTTTAATGCTGTGTTGTGAACCGCCCAGAGAACAATTTCTTATGGGGCGTCTAACAAATAAAGTTTAGTATTATTTATTATTACATATCTGCACATCTGATTTTGCATGTGTTTTTTTAAAACCATACTAAAGATGCTACAATCTATGACCGAAAGTGGCAGACTCAGAATCTCAGCTTTTCTTTTCCTTTCCTTTTTTCTTTTGCATTGTCTAGATTAGTTTATTTCGTGGCACAGAAATGTTAAAATACTAGCCTGCCTTTAACCCTAGATTAGGGCAACCAATGTACTGAGCTCCATAGCATGGATTTCCTGACTCTAAAAACATCTGGGTTACAGCCAGAGGTGTTTTAAATCAGTTATATATATTACCGACCTCTGTTCTATATTTCAGACATGCCCACATGAGCCAAGGTCTTTGAAACACACTAATGAAAAAGCCAATAACCCCTGCCAGGACTGTTGTCTCAAATGTTACAACTCCTTATGTATATATGTTTCCTTCTTCAAAGGGAAGATACGGGTCAGGACCAGCCTTAACATGAAGCATCCCCAGGAGGTTTTACACACAAGGCTTTTATTTCAAATCTCCTCTGGAATAGTGTGCCAGTCCACATATTAGCTGCATTTCCCCTGAAGTCCCTGCGGGCTATCAGGGACCAGTACAGACAGGACTCTGTTTCCCCCTGAATCAAGGCTCTGCATTCTGGCTTGGCCCAAAGTATGTACGGCTTATAAAAAATCCTCTCGTTTCAGTGGCTTTTGGAGAAAAAACCAAGGCTTCTGTTATGCCCCACTGCTTCTCCCTTGATGTGTGGAGTGGCCATGCCAGTAATTCGGAGTTTTTCAAAACTCAGTGAAGGGGAGTTTACATAGGCTTTAGATATGCAGAATGGATGTAACCTGGGCCTTTGTGTCTGAGCAGCTGATTCCATTAGCCTGCAATTTTCTTCACGACAGAGGAGAAAGTAAAAGAATCTCAGCTTTCGGTAAGGAACAAACCCTCCCAGGTTTCTAGCACGTATGGCTGCCAAGAAGCACTTGGGAGCAGTGTTCCCTCTAACAGGGATTCCCAGATGTTGTTCACCACAATGCCCAGCATCTCCAGCTGTAATGGCCTTTGGCTGGGGATTGTGGGAGTTGTAGTCAACAACATCTGGGAATCCCTGTTAGAGGGAACACTGCTTGGGAGAAGAATGGGTGTCTCCTCTCCTTTCTGTCCCACTGAAGGCAGGTGCATTGCTAGGTACTTAAAAGAAGGAGAGATGGTCTTGTGGCTGGGGATGATGGGAGCTGTATTCCAGCAATGGAGTAACCAAGGTTGGGAACCCCTGCTCTATACCTCACTGGTCGTCTGTTGCAAACATAAGGATGAGAGAGAGCCCTGAGCCAAAGGCTTACAATGCAAAGCCGGGCTGCACAACTTCGGTCCTTCAGTTATTGTTGGATTATAGCTCCCATCATCTCCAGCCACAGTGGCCAGTAGGCAGGGGTGATGGGGGTTGTAGTCGAACAACCGCTGGAGGGCTGAAATTGTACACTCTGATCTAAAGTAATATCTGTGCCAGTGGGTGGACAACGGAGCTGCAAGAAAGCCCAGAGTTGTCATGATTGGGGTCCACAATCTGGTGGCCTCACCTCCCACCTAAACATTCCTGCTGTAGTCAGGTTGGCACACCATGAAATACAGACTGGAAATCTGCAGCTCGTCTGGACCCTGGTCTGTCAAAGGCCTGTCCCTGGGTATGGAGAAAAAAGGAAGGAGAACAACAGAAGAGGCAGAGTATTGACTACCTTGTGTATATAATAGAGTAGACCATAGTAGTCTATTTGCCTGTGAGATGACACGCATGCAGACAGACAGACAGACACACACATCACTATTGGCAGAAGACAGCTTATGTTATGGAATGCTTGTGAACATTCTAACCGGGAAGAGGAAAGTGCCGGTCACAGAACACTGACAAACAATGCAGCTTGTGTGGAGGAAGTGAAACATCAGAATGTCTGGTGTGGGCGGGGGGACTTCATACAGTTTGAATACAGAGCACCATGTGCTGTTGCAAGACAAACAGGCTGATGGCTGGGAAACTCCGTGTGAAAGGGGCAAAAGGAGAGCTCCCTCTTGCCTTTTGGGGGACAGCATCTGACCCACCTAGGAGGTATTCTCATTCCAATGTGTGTTTGGTTTCATCTATTTGCTGTCTGATATGCCATCTCTGCCCTGACAGCAGGTGGCTTCACAAGAATTCAGTGTCACCTCCGCACCTTTCCCCCTTTTATTTTATTTATCTACAAAGTCTCTCTTCTCTCTGTGTCTCGTTCTGTTGCAGCAGCTTCACAGCTGGTTCATATAAACTGCATGTTCCTGGAGAGTCCCCCTGGACCAGCTGAGGAACTGCTGGTCTTTAAGCCAGCTCTCTTTGGTTCAAAGCCCTGCCCAGCTGCAGATTTTCTAGACAATCTTGCATGGACCATTCAGCCACAATTCCACCATTTAAAAATGAGAGAGAGAGAGAGAGAGAGAGAGAGAGAGAGAGAGAGAGAGAGAGAGAGAGAGAGAGAGGAAAAAGAACAATTTGAAAACTGCTCACCCTGAGATTTTTTTTTTAACATAAGTACATATGACCAGATATCATTTATTTTTATTTTATTTATTTAAAAGATTTCTATACTGCCCAAAACATGCGTCACTGGGCGGTTTAAAATTAAAATCATTTAAAACATTAAATCAATTAACAATTAAAATCATTTAAAAGATTAAAAACATGTAAAACCCAGTATTAAAATGATTTAAAATTATAAATCTAATTAAAAGCTCATGAGGGAATAGCAATGCCTATTAAGGTGGATGTATTGGAGGTGGAGCGTTGCTTAGTACGGAGAAAGCTTAGAGAGGCAATATATAGAGATAAACTCAAACCCAGTGTAAATGGCAGGGAAGAGCTAAAGGAGACCGTGAAGTATATTGGCTGCTAAGGAGTATGTAATATAGGACCACAGACACAAAGCTGTATGACCTTGGTTCCCTTTATCTCTTGTCTCCGCCCCCATCCACCTTTTTACCTCATTTGTTGATTGAAATTACTGCCAGTGTGTGTAATTAAAGTTGTGTGTGTGTAATTAAAGTTGTGAACAATATAAGCTGGCAATCCACAGAAGATGGAAGAACAACACTGAGACTGGCGTTTGACGCTGAAACATTTGTTTTGTTTTGACTATGCTTTTAACAACATTTGTTTACAAGGTATTGCCATCTGCTTTTACGTAATAAATGTGAAGGTCTTAAAGGAGTATTTGGGAGTCACCTTAAATATGTGTATTGCATTGCCAGCTTATCAATTTATACATAATTTATACATAATACAGTTATACATAATACACTTATTCCAAGGTAAAAGGGAGGTAGGATGAGAGCCCCAGACAGGGGCAACCCTTCCATGAGGCAGGCTGAGACTGTTGCCTCAGGCGTAGCTGCAGGGAGGAGGCTGAGGGGAGGCAGATGCCTAGCCCCCATCACCACAGGTACCAGCCTGCCCTCCACTGCCACCAGGGGCATCATTAGATGGTGGCCCATGGGGTACAGGCCCCCAGTGAATTGCTTAGAGCCCCAGATTTCATCAACCATCTCCGCCCTTCTCCATGATCTCTTCCAGAGAGGAAGTGCAGCTGTGGAGGCCCCTGCACAGAGCATGGGTAAGAGAGCTTCTGGCCTCACCTAGCTCTCTGCTGCTTCCACCTTCACAATTGCTGTATTATAAGATTTGACTTTTAAAACCCCCATCTATTTCTCTTCTCTATATATAATTCCCTAAGGTGTACCCGTGGCTAATCCCATGTGTGGCAACTCTTGTGAGAGTTTGCGAGCAGAAGCACCGTGGTGATTGGGCAGTGGGGATTCCATATGCAGATAGGGAGGAGGAGCCTGTGATGGTTAAGGTCAGTTGGAATGCAACTGTTACTTGTCAGAAGATGTTCTTGATTGTAGAGGAGAGTAATCTATCTATCTATCTATCTATCTATCTATCTATCTATCTATCTATGAATGAAAGGATAGTGGGCAGGGGTCTGTGGATAGAGGGGTTGTGAGGGAGGAAAGAGCGCCTTCAGGAGACGGAAGCTGCCATTGTGTGAATTAAATGAGGAAACAAGATGAACAAGAACTGTTAACTCAGGAAGGGAGAGAGAGAGAGAGAAAGAAAGATGGGAAGAGCGAATGGAGGAGAGGGGAAGATAGAAAAAGGGAGGGGAAGAGAGAACAAAGGAAGGACAAGGGATTGGCCCAGGCCTGTCAGCAGCCTGAGGGGAACAAGTGGCCATGGTGGCGGCAGCAACAGCAAGGAAGGGCCCAGTCAACCACTGCTGCTGTTTGGAAATACCAAGGCCATTGTCGCAGGCAGGCAGGCAGGCAGGCAGGCAGGCAAGGGCCCGGGCCTGTCCGTGGCCTGAGGGGAATGAGCGGCTGTGGTAGTGGCAGCAGCAGCAAGGAAGGGCCTGGTCAACTGCTGCTGCTGCTCCTTCTGTAGAGAGGAGCAGGAGCGGGGCTCGGGTGAGGGTGGGGAGGTTTCTGGGGATAGGGGGCAGCAGCTTGGCCAATAAGCACCAGCAATGCTGCAGCCACAACCAAGAGGGGTGCGGGGGATGGACTAAATGGCTGGAGGAGTGACCAAGAGGGTGAGGGGGATGGAAGCAACTAGATGGAGGAGGAGGAGGAGGAGTGTGGCTCAGGTGAGGGTGGAGAGATCTCTGAGGTGAGGGGGCAGTGGCAGGGGGTGAGGGGAGCTAGAACTGGGGCTGCAAGGGTGACTGGGCAGTTTTTCCTGGGCCCACCTGCTGGGCTTGCTGCTCAGCCTATATAGGAAGACTGCCAGTGGCAGCGGGCCCACCACCGAAGGGGTCGCCACCAAAGGAGCGACACCAAAGGGGGTCACCCCTTTGGGGGGAGCCACTTCGGGGGATAAATGAGGGCAAGGGCTGAACATTTTGTCCAACTATTTGTATAGAGGGAGGCATTCAATAGTGGGGCTTCTGTTTAATCAGTTTTAAGTTGTGTTGAAGTTGGGTTGAAGTTGTAATGTGTGTGGGTTTGTCTGGAGATGGGGAGGCAGGGAGCGCCTTCGTTGAATGTGGGGTAGCTATTCCAGTGGTGGTGGGGAATAGAAGAAGTAACGTTGGCAGGTCAGCAGGCTGTTCCAGGGGAAGGTAGTCAGAAACCTGTCTCTAATAGCTGTCTCCCCTTCCGGCTGTCCTGCCAGCTCTTTGACCTCGGGGAGCACTGCCAACAACCCACATAATCTTACCTTGTTCCTCTGCAATGCCAGGTCAGTCCAAAATAAATCAGAACTCATCCGTGATTTGATCATGGATGAAGGGGCCGACCTGGTGTGTATTACCGAGACTTGGTTGGGGGAGGCTAGTGGCCCAGTCTGGTCCCAGCTTCTTCCTCCAGGATATTCTGTAGAGGAGCAGGTGAGGGGATGTGGGCGGGGAGGTAGAGTAGCTGTGGTCTATAAGGATAATATCTCCCTTACTAGGGTCCCTTTTAGGGTATTGGACAATATTGAATGTGTGTACTTGAGTTTGGGGACCAGGGATAGATTGGGACTTCTGTTGGTGTACCGATCACCCCGCTGCCCAGCGGAATCCCTTACTGAGCTCACGGACTTGGTTGCGGAATTGGAGTCTCACAGACTTTTGGTGCTGGGGGACTTCAATGTTCATTTTGGGACCAATTTGTCTGGGGCGGCTCAGGAGTTCATAGTGGCCATGACAACTATGGGCCTATCCCAAGTGGTCTCTGGATCAACACATATTGCAGGTCACACACTTGATTTGGTCTTTTACTCTGATCAGGGTGGTATTTTGTGGGTGGGGACTCCTGTGATTTCCTCATTGTCATGGACAGACCACCATCTGGTTAAGGTTGGACTTGCAACCGCTTTCTACCTCTGCAGGGGTGAGGGGCCTATTAGAATGGTCTGCCTGAAGAGGTTACTGGATCCGATAGGATTCCAAGAAGCCTTGCGTGGATTCAGTGTTGGCTCTGCTGGTGATCCTGTTGATGCCCTGGTTGAGAACTGGAACAACTTACTTACCAGGGCAGTAGACACGATTGCTCCTAAGCATCCCCTCCAATCTGCTTCAAAACTGGCCCCTTGGTATACGGAAGATCTACAGGGGCTGAAGCGACAAGGTAGGCGACTGGAGTGCAAGTGGAGAAAGACTCGACTCGAATCTGACAGATTACGACATGGAGAGCATTTAAAGATCTATGCTCAGGCGATACGTGCGGCAAAGAAGCAGTTCTTTTCTGCCCATATTACCTCTGAGAGTTCACGTCTGGCGGTGTGGTTCAGGGTTGTGAGGGGACTAGTATCTGCCCCCTCTCCCTTGAACCAGAATTTGGAACCATCAGTCACCCGCTGTGATGTGTTTAATCAATTTTTTGAAGACAAAATCTCTCGGATTCGGGCCAACTTAGATGGAGACTCCACAATTAATTTGATGTCTGAACTGGAGATGTCCAACAACTCCTCTTATACGATTCGTCTGGATCAATTTCAGTTTGTGACTCCTGATTATGTGAACAAGCTGCTTGGAGCGGTGAGGCCTACCACTTGTTCTCTTGACCCTTGTCCAACATGGCTTGTGCGATATAGCAGGGAGGCTGTTGTAGGCAGCCTGGTAGAAATCATAAATGCTTCTCTGAGGGAGGGCAGGATGCCTCCTTGTCTAAAGGAGGCAATTATTAGACCTCTTCTAAAGAAGCCTGCATTAGTTCCTTCAGAGTTGAGCAATTATAGGCCAGTTTCCAATCTCCCATGGCTAGGCAAGGTAATTGAGAGGGTGGTGGCCTCTCAGCTCCAGGTGGTCTTGGAGGAAACTGATTGTCTAGACCCATTTCAGACTGGTTTTCGGGCGGGATATGGGGTGGAGACTACCTTGGTTGGCCTGATGGATGATCTCCTATTGGCAATTGACAGAGGAAGTGTGACTCTGTTGGTCCGATTGGATCTCTTGGCGGCTTTCGATACTATCAACCATAGTATCCTTCTGGAACATCTGAGGGTGTTGGGAGTTGGAGGCACTGTTTTACAGTACTTCTGCTCCTACCTCTCGGACAGATTCCAGATGGTGTCGATTGGAGATTGTTGTTCTTCAAAATCTGAGCTTAAGTATGGTGTCTCTCAAGGCTTCGTACTTTCTCTAATGCTTTTTAACATCTACATGAAACCGCTGGGAGAGATCATCAGGGGATTTGGAGCTGGGTGTTACCAGTATGCTGATGACACCCAGATCTACTTCTCTATGTCAACTTCTTAAGGAGTTGGCATATCCTCCCTAAATGCCTGCCTGGAAGCAGTAATGGGCTGGATGAGGGAGAATAAACTGAAGCTGAATCCAGATAAGATGGAGGTACTTATTGTGAGGGGTCAGGACTCTAGAGATGATTTTGATCTACCTGTTCTAGATGGGGTCACACTTCCCCAAAAGGAACAGGTTTGCAGTCTGGGAGTACTTCTGGATCAACGTCTCTCCTTGGTTTCTCAGGTTGAGGCAGTGGCCAGGGGTGATTTCTATCAGCTCCGGCTGATATGCTGGCTGCACCCGTTTCTTGAGATCAATGACCTCAAAACAGTGGTACATCTGTTGGTAACCTCCAGACTGGACTTCTGTAATGCGCTCTACGTGGGGCTGCCTTTGTACGTAGTCCGGAAACTTCAGTTGGTTCAGAACGTGGCAGCCAGTTTGGTCTCTGGGTCATCTCGGAGAGACCACATTACTCTTCTGTTGATGGAGCTACATTGGCTACCAATAGGTTTCTGGGCAAAA
The DNA here is from genome assembly GCF_027244095.1 of Hemicordylus capensis. NCBI lineage: Eukaryota > Metazoa > Chordata > Lepidosauria > Squamata > Cordylidae > Hemicordylus > Hemicordylus capensis. Next base: position 34,746,313 of record NC_069662.1, read on the forward strand.
TACAAAGTGCTATTTATAACTTACAAAGCCCTAAACGGCTTAGGCCCTGGGTATTTAAGAGAGCGACTTCTTTGCTATGAGCCCCACCGCCCATTGAAGTCACTTGAGGAGGTACGTCTCCAGTTGCCGCCAACACGTTTGGTGGATACACAGAGACGGGCCTTCTCGGCTGCTGCCCCGAGATTGTGGAATGCGCTCCCTGCTGGGATATAAGCCTCCTCATCTCTGGCAATTTTTAAAAAACTTCTGAAAACACATCTCTTCAACCAGGCTTTTTTAGCTTTTTAAAACTTGTTTTGGAATTGTTCTATTTAATTATTATTTTAAGATGTTTTTAATTGTTAATCATTGTTCTATGCTTTTATACTTTTTGTTTTAATTATTAACTGATTTTTAATGGTGTTTTAATGTAAACTGCCCTGAGCCATTTGGAAGGGCGGTATAAAAGTTTTAATAAATAAATAAATAAATAAATAAATAAATAAATAAATAAATAAATAACTAGCGTGCAGATGCTCTGCGCAGGTTAAGCTAGTACATAATGATTATTCTTGTAATTACATAGGGCATGCTTGGGTTTAATTATCAAAAGGGGGACTGTGGGCCTGGGCCCCGGATCTTTTAAGTACCGAGCCATGCCCCTGACTGCCACCACCCTTCCTTGCCCAACTGGAGCATGCTGTTCATATCCTCCTCCTGGGGTGTGCCTGGCTGGATGGAATTGTCAAGGAGGGCTGGTGTCCTTTGGTTGCTGCCTTGGCAGACTGGCCTGAGAATACTGAGAACCTGCCCGCACACACAGGGGCAATGCCATAATGTCCTTTGGTCCACTGGCAGAGCCACCATAGTGCAAACGGGTCTGAATAACATGGGCCGCTGCATTTCAGAGGCCGTGCCCCAGCCACGCCTCCAACGTCAGACGCCAGGCATGGTTTGCTCGCAAACAATTTTGTGAATCGTTTTGGGAACCGCATTCGCAGCACGACTGGAGCAGCTCTCAATGCCTTTTACTCGCAAATGGGGTGTGTGGCCCCATTTGTGAGCAAACCACACCCTCTGCGTCTGATGTCAGACACTGACGTGATGTACAGGGTGTGGCTACAGGAATTATGGAGGCGGCGAGCTCTACACAGCCCATTGCTGGCCTCCCTCCTCAGGCTTGGACTGGCCCACTGGGCAACAGGGCATATTCCCGGTGCGCCCCACCTGCAGGGCGCCCCTGCGCCACAACTCCCACCCTTAATTACCCATTCTGCTCAAAACCTGGTGCCTCCACACATACATTCCACCACCCTCTCAGTGCCCCCAGTCCAGCCCTGTCTCTCCGCACCTGCTTTGGTCTCATGCAGAGAAATATCTTGGACCACCCTGCCCCAGATCTTGCCAAGGGTCGGCCATTCTCTTTCCAGCTAACTTCGACTGCTGATTCACTCATCAAACAGAATTGGTGTGCTGCCCATAATCCTAATTGGTTTGCCTCGTAGACAAAAGCCCTAATCTTTTTGTATTGAGACAGGAAATATTGCCTCTAAATCCTTTTCTTTACTGCTACCCCAAGCATCTTACTGAAACTCACCTATTCCCAAAATCAGGTTGCCACCATATGCCATTCCTGTCAAATGAAAATATTAGAATTGGAAGGAAAAGGGAAATCTCTGTTTTCTTAACAATTGAAAGTTGCTTTCAAAGTAGGAAATTTTTTTCAGCTTGATCCCTAAAAGTGCATCCCCAACTCTGAACTTTGAGGTTAGGAAATAAGAGGCTTCTAAGGTAGAATTTCGAATAACTTCACTTGCCGTGCTAACTGAGCAAAGAGGCACCTTTTAACGTGGTGATTCTCTTTATTTAGCAGGGGGAGAGCAACTGGCCCTATACATCCCTAGCATAACATCCCTCCAGTGTGTTGCTGGTGTCTATCTTATGTTTCTTTTTAGATTGTGAGCCCTTTGGGGACAGGGAGCCATTTCATTCATTCATTCATTCATTCATATCTATGTAAACCACTTTGGGAACTTTTGTTGCAAAGTGGTATACAAATATTTGTCGTATTCGTCATATTCGTTTGTTCAGTGCAAACACTTGTGAAAACTGCTGGATGTGCTCCTTTGGAGCAAAGATAGACAAGCATGCCTCCCTCTACAGTTATGCACACATTTATAAGTATACACTCATTCTGAAGTACATTTACCCCTCTTGCCATCTCATGTAGATACACATATGGCCTCACTTTTCCTCCCCGCAAGCATGCAAGAGCATGTAGCCTTCCAGAAGAATTTAGTTGGGAATATAAGAGTTTCACAGGCACAGGCACAGCAGCCCTTTGAACACCATCATATCCCCCTTAGAAACACATACACTAACACATAAACACATGCTCATTTGAGCATGTACACAGATGGGACTTTAGATATCCATTTAAATTTGTATTCTGCCCTGTTCTGGAGTCTTAGGCTGGATAACAACATGTTAGAAAACCATTTTAAAAAACTAGTCTATGAAATGGGATACAGTAAAATAAAATAAGCATCTTCCCATCTCAGTCGCTTAATTAATATTTATTATGTGCAATCGACATGAATAATTACCGGAGTCAAGAATTCGCACAAGCAGTTGTACTTTGTACAGTGATCTTATGGGGCCATTAATACACCTATTCCCCCACATATGTAGTTTTGCATGCTGAGAAGAGGCACCTTTTAAAACTGGTGGTTCTCTTATATTTAGCAGGGGGAGAGCAACTGGCCTTATCCACCCCAGCACAGCATCCCTCCAGTGGTTGTTGCTGGTACCTATCTTATGTTTCTTTTTTAGATTGTGAGCCCTTCACAGACAGGGAGCCATCTTTATTTATTTATTTTTATTTATCTATGTAAAGCGCTTTGGGAACTCTTGTGGAAAAGCAGTATAGAAATATTCATAGTATTCATCATCATTGCATGCAACCAGTCTAAAAGGGTTTCCACTTTCTACAGACCCTCAATAGAAAGCGCACTGGAGCTCAATCTATGCTCCATGCATGGTGTTTGTGTTCAGCATGTGCCGAGTTGCTCTTTAGCTGCTCCTTCAAGACCCCTCCCCTAAGGGTCAGGGGCCCTCCCTCCAGGGCAGCATTTGAGAAGCATGAGTGGCTGCCACCAGAATAAAAACAAAACAGAAAGATCCCTGCGTGCACTCACTGGAGCACTTACGGGCACATGCAAGAACGTCTCTGGATCCTAGCCATAGACTGGCACATGTGATAAACACACCAAAGCATGTAAAAGATATAATCACACACATACAGATCAGTGGGATCCGTACAGAAACATTTAAAGGCAATATGTCATGAACGGTTGTGCACACAGGGGCAGCCAGAATCCCCATAAGCAGGCACGTACACACAGACCCATCCACAGACAAGCAAATGTGGTCTCACACATGCGCAGGCCATCTATCTTTCTATCTGAGTAATACCCAGCGCATCCAATCCATACGTCCCTCCCTGCTGCTGGTGCTCTGGACCCTGCGATCTCTTCCCTGTCATTTTCCCTTGGCGAATCTGTCCATCTAGGCATTCAAGCATGGCAAACGGTTTCTCCACCCCATTCCCTGGTCCCTCCCCTGCCTCTCACGGACACCCCTCCCCTTCCTCTTGCTTGCCTCCCTAAATTGCCATGCCAGCCAGTTGCCATGGTCACGCTGGCAGGCAGTGAAAAGCACAGCTCTCCGCAGCAGTGATGCTGTTGGGGGGGGGGGGAACAGTCAGCTGGAGGGATGCAACGATTTGCAAATAATTGCAGGACTGGTTCTGCTCCTTTCTCCCCTCCCACCCCACTTTCTCAGAGGGGGCACCTGGTGGTGGCACAAGCCATTTGCCTAGCACTCGGCCCTATGGGGAGAAATGTCTCATGGGGTTCCGGGGAAATGGGCATGAGGCTTCCAGGGTCTGTATACAGTGTCCACACAACAGGGGCTGCCTCCCTGCTGGCGTGGCCCTCACATAGAGGCATGAGTGGATTACCAAGAAGGGACATCCAAGTCCAGATAAAAAAGCCTCCAACCAACCAGCAAATGCCAGGGCCAATTTCTTCTGCGATTAGGATTTTGTCTGCCTGATGATGATGATGATGATTAATTACATTTTATGAGCCTGCTTACCCTGGGATAGCAACCCCCAAAGTCATGTCAACCATGAGAGCCAGTGTGGTGTAGTGATTAGAGTGCTGGACTAGGACTGGGGAGACCCAAATTCAAATCCCCATTCAGCCATGATACTAGCTGGGTGACTCTAGGCCAGTCACTTCTCTCTCAGCCTAGTCTACTTCACAGGGTTGTTGTGAAAGAGAAACTGAAGTATGTAGTACACCGCTCTGGGCTCCTTGGAGGAAGAGCGGGATATAAATATAACAACAACAACAACCACCTCTGATTTGTTTCCACAGGCAAAGGAATGCATTTCAGGGCCTAGTGAGTTGGATGATGCAAGTTCAAAGAGTTCTTGTCTGCCCTCCCTTTCATCCCCATACCCTACTGTAACTCAGCCGACGCACACATAACAGACAAAAATACATACAATTTCTTACCCTGTCGGGCTCTACCTCCATTTCCCTCTCTGTCCTCTTTGCGTGAAATTTTAGATCGTAGGCTTCTCCAGACAAGGACTTCTGCAGGGCTGGCCCAAGGGTCAAGGGTATGCCAGGTGAAACCCACCCAGGCTCCCCTGCCCACCTTCATTGCCTGCCTGGGTACCCTCCTGGCTACCCAGGAGGGTGGCAGCAGGTGGCAGGCAGGGGTGCTGTGTGGGCAATGGAGAGTGTGCTCCTGCCCTCCTTACCACCACCTCTACCCACTGCTTTGCAGTGGCAAGAAGGGTGGGTGGGTGATAGAGAACACCCACCCACTCACCCTCCTTGCCACCACCACCACTTCCATCTTCGCTCGCTGTGAAAGCGGTGGGTGGAAGCGGCAAGGAGGGTGGGCAGGTGAGCAGGCGGATGTTCCCCATTGCCCGCCCATGGTCTGTGCCACACAGCGGCCGCAGGAAGGGGGGAGGAAAGCAGCAGACCAGTCACCACCCCTGCTGGCAGTGTGCCCTAGGTGGGTGCATAGTCCATTTTAATGGGCAGGCCAGCCCTGGACTTATGCCTTCATGCTTTGTAAAGCACAATACACAACTGATGGCGTAATAATAATATTATTCCAGAGATGTGACCATGTAGCTAGAGGTGGGCAATAACCAAGGAGGACCATTGTCTTCATGCTCTGTTCATGGACTTCCTGGAGTCATCTGGTTGGTCATTGTGGGAAATGGGATGCTAGGCTTAGGGATGTTGCCACCTAGGCATGTGTTCTTCAGTGCCAGCACCAGTTCTTCAGTGCCTCAGTCTTTCATGCTACCTGACATGGGTGGATGCATTGGTGAATAATGGCTTCAAAAGCTGGAAGAGAGTGTTGGAATCCTTTAGAGAGCATGAAAATGTTTTGTTATCAAAATAGGAGTGGGAGTTATGGGCCTGAGTCATGCCCTGTGGGCCCAGATCTCACCTGGGCCCAGATCTTTTAAGTACCTGCCAAAATCCCTAGCTAGACAAGAGCCCTATTCAGACATTACATTGATCATGCATACAGATGTCTGTACACGTTCTTGAACTATATTTTTGTGTGAATGACTGTTTGTGTGTTCATTTAAAAAGCAAACCTTGGTACATGCCCCCTCAAATGCACGGTAGATAGTCATGTACTACTGCACATACATTGAACATATTGCCTGAATATCAATATTCAGATCTATACATGCGTACACTGCACACAGATGATGTGTGCACTTAACGTAGGACCTTGTGTGCACTTAACGTAGGACCTCCTCCTGGCTAGGACCTTGATTGACCTTTGGTCTGATCCAGCAGGGGTTTTATGGTTGGTTAGATTTTGCAGCTCTCTAGGGAATAATAGTGATGTGAGTGACCCAAAAGGGTGAACAGAGGATCATAGCTGAAATTTCCTAGAATTCTTTGTGCATATAGGGATAGCAAGCCTGAAATAGCAAGATCTGATGGTGGCACTGTCCCCTTCCCCCTGCTGTGCAGCATTCAATAGAATCTCACCACCACTCTGGTGATCCAGCAGCTGTCCTGGCCCCAATCCATTAGTCACTGCTAGAATCCAAGCAATAGAGTGTTACTATTTTATGCCATTTCAGGACACGCATGCCAACAACAGTTTTACTGTCTTGGAAAGTCGAGGTGACAAATGAGAAATGCGGCTTCAGTTCCTCTGGTCTGACTACCAAGATTTGTTGCTATCAGCACTGGATAAATAAACAAATACAGATTTGTTGTTATCAGCACTGGAGTTTTCTACCAACAGTTGGATGCTGCAAAGTTTGCAACATTTCATATCTCAGGCATATACATTTAAAATGTTGAAGTTTTTGTGCATAACACAAATTTCCCCTTGTGCCATAGCTTCCTACACTGTTCTCCCCCTAAACAAGCAGGTGCTCAGTCTGGGGAAGTGATAGACCCCCACATTGTTATTGGATGTCCAAGTGGCATCCATGTCAGGCAGTGCTTTCCACCAGCTAAGGCTGGTGCAGCAACTACAATCCCTCCTGGACAGAGATAGTCTAGCCTTAGTTTTCTTTGCTCTGGTAAAATCCCATTTAGATTTCTGTTATGTGTTTTATTCAAGGCTGCCTTTGTAGTTAAGAAACTACAGTTGGTTCACAATATAACTGCTAAATATCCCAGGTAGAGCAAGGATTCCTGCCTATGCAGGGATATACAGAACTTGGACAGTTCCCAGGAGAATAGGGTCAGCACCTAGGATAGCTCCAAGCAAGGCCACAAGAAAGCTAGGTCTAACAACATATGAGGGATTATGTTCCAGCAGCTGCTTGGAGCTGGCTGTCGTTTTTTATGGCGACTGCCCAGGCAATCCAGGCAGAATGGATTGGCTCCACCCCTTCCCTGGGAAAGGCTCTGTGTTTAAAGGGGTCTTGTCCCATTTTGTAAACAGAGGCTCCAACAGCACCAGGGGATCTCTACTTGGGTTGGCAAATCTTCAGAAGATTCTTCCAACTCAGAAGATGAAAGCAAGGTTGTATCCTCAGACCATGGTGGTTCACCTTGTATGAGGGAATCTTGGTGACATGGGTCACCCATGGTCTAAGGTATAGAGTCCTCCTACCCTGTCTCATCCTCTAAACTGTTCACTTTGTCTCCCAGTTGTGGCGGGGGTGGGGTGGGGTGGAGCTGTCTAAGATCTGGCATCATGATACCCAATTACTAACTGAACCAGTACAGGTAACATCTCTCATAGTACTTAAACCACAACAGTGGTTGCTGGTCCATTTCCAGGCACAATTCAAGATGCTGTTTCCTACAAAGCTTGGGGCTTTGCTAATTGAAGGACCACTTTCTTCTAATGACCCTTTCCTTCTTCACCAGAGGCTCTCCGCCGATTCCTCCCGTCAACTGAGTTAGGTGGGTGGTGATGGTGAGAGGGTCTTTTTGGTGGTGGCACCTCAGTTACAGATTGTGCTCTCCAGAGAAGCTTGTCAGGCACCATTTTTGATCTTTTCAATGCCAAGGAAAGGCTTTTTAAATTATTTGCCTTGGCATGGTGACATGTTTTATAGCTAGTTCTGGTGTTGCTTTTATGGCTTCTGGTGGATTTTGACTGCTGTTTCTGTGCTTTTTCTTGTGTGATGCCTTATTGTGGTTGTTTTATTATAAAATGTACACTACCCCAAGAGCTTTAGGGCAGCTTATGGACTGACTAAGTAAATAAGCAAACATTGCATAGATGGAAATACAGACATGCTTGTAGCATCCTTCTTCTCATGCGGATCACTTTCCAAACCCCACCTCCTCTGGTATTACGCATGGCTGAAGGCTTTTCATATTCGACCTGGCTAGATGCTGCATTCATTTATTCTGCAAGAGCTCTGTTCTCCACTGACTTAATGCCAAGAAGGAGATAGTTCTTTTGCTTAAAGATAAAGCACAAAAGCATGATTTTTCTATACCCTTTCCTCCCTTTCTCATCATACTGGAACTCAAGGTCATCCAATGAAATTGATTGGCAATCGATTCAGGACTGGCACAAGAATTCAGTCCTGAATTCTTCACATGAGGCATACTTAAATTGTGGAATTTGCTGCCTGTACGTTATTAGTTCAGGGCCAAACTACAAGTTGTGTTGAGCATATCATTAGAGCTGACATGTTTGGTTTGGGTTTCTTTGTTTGCTAAATAGCAGCTGTTTGGGAGATGATCCAATTGGGACTCTGGTGTGGTGGAGAGGGGAGGCTTTAACCCTTTGTCCCCACCACAGCTCCAATCCATACTGGGCCCCTCTGAAGCTGCTACATGCCCTGAGAGAAAAGCTCCAATTGGTACCAGTGGGTGCTTTCATTCCAGGGCAAACAGCAGCCATAGCAACCCAGCGTGGTGTAGTGGTTAGAGTGCTGGACAAGGACCGGGGAGACCTGAGTTCAAATCCCCATTCAGCCATGAGACTTGCTGGGTGACTCTGGGCCAGTCACTTCTCTCTCAGCCTAACCTACTTCACAGGGTTGTTGTGAGGAGAAACCTAAGTATGTAGTACACCGCTCTGGGCTCCTTGGAGGAAGAGCGGGATTTAAAAAATAAATTCAGATGTGGCTGTAGCTCATAGGCATGTTCATCTGTGAGCCTGGAAGAGGCAAAAGATTAAAGTCCCCTTCTTCCCATGCTGTGGTCCTGATCGAGATTAGGTCTCCCACAGCTGCTGTTTAGCAACAAACAAAACATAACAAAACAACATACCTCTGAACACATGAAGACCAAGTTCAGAGGCAGTGTACCTCTGAATACCTCTTTGGGGGCAACAGGTGGGAGGGCTAGCTTGTGGACTTCCTCTGTTCAGCTACTACTACTATGGGATACAGAATTCTGGACGATGAATTTTTGGTTTAATCCAGCAGAACTTGTCTTATGTCCCTAGGGAGACTCTCCACACAAGCAGTGTGGAGAGCCTACAAGGGTTCAGCAGGGAGAGCAGGCTTGGCCCACTCTCCCGGCAGATGATCAGGCGGCTAGCCCTGGGTGGCCAGATTGGCTGCCCACCCAATTACCAACTCCATCACAAAGCCAGTAGGGTCCGGGGGATCAGGGGCCACCTGCCCCCTGGAAGTCCCAGTGTGCCCCCGCATGGGTGCGTGGGGCATTCTGGGGGGACCCCTGACACAGAAAGGCTTGTGGTAGCCTCCTGGTTGGGGGGTCTACTCATGTGTCGCCGTGGCACGGAGCCACGCGGCTGCACATGATCACCAAAATGGAATTAGCGGAGCACTCTGGGCGGCTTCCAGGGTCACAGATCCAAAACATGTTTTGGATACCTTAGTTGCTACAGTGAGGCTATTCACATGTGTGTGCAAAACCAGGCTAAGGGAGCCCGGCCCAGTTTTGCATAAATGTGTGAACTGCCAAGATCAGGCCGATCCCAGCGGCTCCACAGTGGCAAACCCACCTAAAAAGCCACTCTTTGAAATGAGGTTAAGGGAGTGAGTGCTCCCTTAACCCCCCCCTCTCTTTTTTTTTTTTTTTTTGTGCTTGTGTGGCAGCCGTGGCTGCAAGACTGCAGGGAGCCCGGGAAGAAGAGGGGGGAATCCCCATGATTATTTATTTATTTATCCAACGTATTTCTATACCGCCCAAAACATACATCTCTGGGCGGTTTACAATGATGCACCGTGCACTCTCGCAGTGCATCACAGTACTTCCGGGGGCCAGGATGACACATCCCAGCCTTTGGCCCTCCCTGCTGCCTCAGCGCGTGGGGAATCGTCTGGGTGCGCCATGATCATCTGTGGGGAAGGTAGGTTTTACCCGCCTTCCCTGCAGCCCTTTCTGGAGCCCTTCTCACAGATCGTGAGAAGAGGCTCAGAGTGTTATATAGAAGGTTGTTCACTGCATGGTGCCTTAGGGCTCATGCTCCTGTATTTCTCTACATGCATACTAGAGCCAAAATTCATCTAACCCCCTAGTCAGAAAAGTGACATACCTGAGGAGGTTGCTGAATCATTAAGAATGAAATGGTCTAGTTCACATAATTGTTCAAATCTAGGTTTAATGTGGGTTACTGGCATTAGTATGATTGTGTGAACCCATGCCAAGACGGTTTATGGCCTGAAATAAATCTGAGATCCCTTCCATGGTGTGGGTTCACACAATCATGCTAACGCTGGTAAACCACATTAAACCTAGAATTGAATGATTGTGTGAACAAGGCCATTATATACAACATTTTGAAAACCTAATTCTCAAAGGCAAAAAATAGGGAGAAAAGAGGGACAGTGATTTCACAGGGTCAGGGTCCAGGAATAAGGACTCTCTCTGGTAAACAAGGCGAGTTAAACCATACCCTTTGTGTAGAATTCAAGCAGATTTTCTTCTCTGTTCCCTCTTTTCTGCTAGCCTCAGGCATTTACTGTCAGTGTAGCCCCCGCTTCCCTTTTTGGCACACCCAAACCCTTCCAGAAGGCTGTTGTTCATCTACCACCCCAAATCGCAGAGGCAAATTACTAGCTGTTGTTTTTTAATTATCAGGGAAGGAAGGAAGGGCTTCTTGCTGGGATCACGGAGACAGGCCCTCTGCCCGGCCTATCCAACAGGCTGTCCTTTTGTAGCGATGGGCCTGAGCCTGTAACGCTAGGCAAGAGAAGCAGGCCCACCAGCTTCTCAGCTGCTGCCGCCGCCCTTTCAAGAACTCAGATGGCCTTGTAGATTTCCATTTAAAATGCAGTGACACACTCTCTCTTGTGAGAAAAACCAACCCTATAATGGCTCAGCGGAATCTGTTCTGTGTTCTGCAGGTAAACTGTCCTCTCTCTGGTACTCTAGCTTTCTGGCAGTAGACCCATTTCTGAACAAAAGCCATTCTTTCCAGCTGCATTTCCAAAGATGGCACGAAGGACTAAGCAATCCCAGCAAACAATCCCAGCAAACAATCCCTTTTATCTTGTCTTTATGCACGCTGACTCAGTGCTCATATTACAAGGGGTTCTGATTCCCCCAGGCTACAGTTTTACAAAGCGACAAGGGGCATGGCTTGACTAAAATTTGAGGGACGATTGGGGGCATAGTTGGGGAGGGGAGCCTATGTTCACCCCTCTCTCCAGTAGCCCCTCAGAGTGAAGGAGATAATGAAGAAGATAGGGAGGGGTGGAGCTGGAGCGGCCCTTAGGAGCTCGAGGGCCCGGATTCTTTGAACCCATCCGCTCAATTATAGCTACGCCCCTGGGGACGAGCGAGTCATGTATGGAGCTTCTGGATATCTGAGGAGCCTCTGCCTTTCCGCCCTAACTCAAACATTGAGAAACATCCTCTGGTCTCTGTCCCATCGAGGTTCAACACAACATCCACCATAGTAAGGGTGGCCAAAGGTACTGAAGCGCCTGAGGCAAGGTATCAAATGCTGGCTTGCCCCACACCCCTTTGCAGGGAGGCAGCCCTATTTAAAAGTGGCCCTTGCAAGCCTTGGAAGTAGTGTGGAGAGGAGGGGAGGGCTGCCAGCAGCCCCTTCTACTCTCCACATGCTTCTTGCAAGCTTGGAAAGAAGTGTGAGGAGAGGAAGGCAGCTTTTGAGGATCAGGTCGGTCCCAAAGTGCTGCTCCGATGGCAGCAGCAGTGGGTAACTTCCCGACCTAATGGTGGCCCAGTTATCTGCTGCCTGAAGCAACTGTTAGGGGTGTGTGAACAAAACTGGTTTTTGCTGGCTCAGCTGAAATCCAGACCAGATTCAAGCCAACCCAATCCGGTTCAGTTTTGCCCCCGGTAAAACTGGACCCAGTTCAAGTGTGAACTGAGCCCGTTCGAGCAGCTTGGAGCTCTACAGGTAAAGGGGAATTCCGTGAAGATTCCCCCTTTCCGGTAAAGGGGCAGGGGAACTGTCCTAAGGCTAGAGGGGGTGGGAGGGAAGTAAATAGCTACTTGCAAGTGTGGGGGGTGGATGGGAACAGCTCCCCCCCACCCCTGCCAGCTTCCCCCAGAGTAGGCAGGGCCTTCAGAGGCCTGGTTTGGGCCTTCCCCAGCCCAGTTCAGGCCTCTGAGCATGCACAGAGGCCATTTTAGTGACCTCTGCATATATGCGGTGGACACTAAAATAGCCTCTGTGCATGCACAGAGGCCCAAACCGGACCGCTGCCGGCCCTGCCTACTAAGGGGGAAGTTGGCATTGGTAAGGGGAGATGACAACACTGTCGCCACACACCCCTCTGTGGCTGCTGCTGCCACTGGCAGTGGCACTTGTAAGTAGTTATGTACTTCATTCCTCCCCTTCTACCCTTAGGACAGCCCCCTTTACTGGTAAAGGGAAATCCTCACCAGATTCCCCTTTACCAATAGAAGTCCAAACTGGCTTGGTTTGAACCGGGCCCAGTTTGGACTCGGACCAGCCAAGGCTGGTCCAATTCAACTCCGAACCCATTGTCAAGCCAGCTCAACATTGAGCTCAGCTCGAACCGAGCCAATTTGCACACCTCTAGCAACTGTGTCACCTTGCCTTGTGAAAAGACCACTCCTGTACAGTAGGCAACAATGGCAAGGACATCCCTATCACAGGAGAGGTTCTTCCATCCATACCAAATTCTGGGTGAATATACTGTTTCTAGTATCACCGAGGCCCATTCACACATTATGTTCAACACTAGTACAATCAGTATACAGTGTACACAGGTACAGATCTGTACACAGGTACAGTCATTCACATGTTACGCTGAATGCAGGTACAGAAGTACACTTCCTATCTGTACCCTGCATTTGAAGGGCCTGTATTCAGGTTCACTTTTCAGATGAACACATGTGCAGTCTGTGTACGAATGTACAGACATCTGAACACTCATACAGCATCATATCTGAATTGGGCTTGGGATTCCTGAGAATGTCAGCTTTCCACCCCCCTCTGTTAAAGTCTGTTTCTAGCCCTCATGAATGTAGTGGAGTGCTTCCAGTTACAGCCGACTGCCAGTGAATCATTTTCAGTAAGCAGCTAACAGATCCTCCATTAGGAGCCACAGAAGAGGAAAAGTCTCCATTTTGTGCATGGCAGACAGAAAGCACCGTTTGCAACGACTGGTTCAAAAGATTATGGCCACAGACTACAGATGGAACCGGCTCTTAACACAGACATTGTGTCAAGTGCGGCAAGCATGTCCCTTGTTCCCATGTGCCCACCTCACCTCCATCATGACGCCTGCTATCCCCTCTGCAGTGGTGCAGATCTCCATCTGGCTGTGACAGGACTTGTTCCAGCTCAGCTTCATCAGGGGCGCCCTTCCCCACCACGGAGTCCTCCTCGGCTTTGTCACATGGCTGCTTCTGAGGGGACTGGGGCATGTGTTCACTCTCCCACACACTTTCATGCAGGGGCCAGCCATTGCTGCAAGCTGTGCAGGACCCCCTTCAATGGCCGGGTCACTCGCCAATTACAGTGCCCACAGCAGACCATCGCAGCGCAGAAGGAAACACAGCAAGCCACTGGGGGCATCCCAAACGACAGTTATGCCTGAGTGGTGACAAGGAATGCAAATTGAGCTGGCAGCTCCTATCGTGCAAGGGGCAGAGAGAGCATTTCACGTTCCCCACATCCAATAGGCCGGCACAAGCGTTTGAAGAGGTAATTGCAGTTTGTGCAAGCAAAAGCATCTATTTAGGAAAAAAAGAAATAAATCATGTTTATGTGAAGATATAATAAGCACCTCAGTCTGTAAAATGTGTTTCAGGAAAGGTTATGCTTAGCAGGGGTCGGGGTCTGTCTCTCTCTCTCTCTCTCTCTCTCTCTCTCTCTCTCTCTCTCTCTCTCATTTTCACACACACACACTGCAATGACTGTAACTCTTCAAGATGTGGGAGGCCTTAGAAAAGAGGAAAGAGCCACACTGACCATCAAAACCAGGCCCAGCCCACACACAGGACAAGTGGTAAACATGCTCCAAATGCTGGCAGTTAAACCAAACATTGTTTACGGACCTCACACTTCATCCCCTTGCAAACTGTTTTCCTGGAGCAGGTAGAATGAAGTACGCATTGAGGCCTGGTCATTTGCCTTGTAGTTGCCTAGCAACCACCAAGGTCGTCCATCTCACCGCAAAGCGGCAAAATGGCCAACTTGGCCATTTGGCCAATGGCCAACATTGACTATTAGGATGGTAGAAATGAAGCAGCACCATGAAGGGTAGGACCAGTAGTGGGACAATTTCTAAAACTTCTGGTAAATACCACCCAAGGCAGAATTGCAGCAGGATATTGGGATTCCACCTAGTGGGAACTTGTAATGGTGTTTGGGGGAAAGTCACCAAAATTCCAGCATAGACTCTGCCTAACTTGGGAGGTGCTCCAAGACCCTGAGGCCTTGACAAAGCAAAGGGACCACATCTAAAAACCTCACCAACACCAGAAAAGGTGTTATTCTTATGATTGCTCCTTCTTGGTAGAGGAAGTGGCAGTTGGCCGCTTCAAGGGGCTGATTTTTTGATACAAACGGTGGAAAATTACAGTTTCTATTTTTAGTAATTTAGCCACGGGGTAAGGGGTTGGAGGAGGTGTCATTTCAGATGCCAAAATACTTGAGTTGGCATCGGGCAGTGTTACAGTCTTGTGATGTAAATTCTGAGAGTCTGAATATATAACTAGTGCTACATCCTTTAATTAAGTATGCATGTTTACTCAGAAGTAAGCCCCACTGTGTTCAATGGAGCTTACTTCCAGGTAAGTGTACATAGGATTGCAGCCTAAATCAGTCAGATTAGCTCAGGGCTGGCCAACTTGAGGGTCTTCAGCTGTTGATTGGACTACAACTCCTATCATTCCCAGCAGTAATTCACCTGGGAATGATGGGGGTTGTAGTCCAACCAACAGCTGGAGAGCACCCGGTTGGCTACCCCTGGGTTAGCTGATTAAAGACATTCACAATCAACTAAAAAGCTATCCCTGATTAACTGGAAAATACTTTAAGTGAATTATTTTTCATATAGGTAGTTATAAAAACTGCTGATGGAAGGATACCTTCTTGGAAGAGGCATTCATTCTCTCACAGGAGGGAAGACCTCTTCCAAGATTGCACCTGATATAACATATAAATGACCACTTAAAAGTATTTTTTCTTCAAAACTATTGTTATAAGTCATATGCACTTTGATTCAGATTTAATCAATTCAAGTTCATTTGATTAATTTACTCATCTCTTTATTCAGGTAACAGCCTTAGTATAAACACCTAAAACTGACTAGGAGTTTTACAAAAATAAAATAGGCAGCCTACACACAACCCTTATATAATTACAGCTGAAAGTAGATGGGCTGGATCCAGAGGTGCTTCCTCCTTACTAGAAAACCTGGTTCGGTTCGAGAAGAACCGAACATGAACCAAACTGGGTCTGGTTCGGGTCTGTGCACCCTAGAGCAGGGCCTGGTCCAGCTCAAATACGAACTGGTTTGGGCCCGGCTCAGGGGAGGGGGAATGAAAAAACAATTACGAAAAAATGGCAGGCTTATCGCCACTGCGGGTCTTTGCGGGGTGGTGCCAGGGAGGTTTCCTCAGGTTTCTGCTCCCCGCCCCCACCGCTGCCAGACTGCCTGGTCTCAAACAGCCCATTTCAGGCCATTTTTGGCCCATTCCGGGACTCTCTGCACTGGCGGTGGCCATTTTGGAGGCTGCTGCACATGCATGGTGGCCATTTTGGAGGCTGCTGCACATGCATGGTGGCCATTTGTGTGGTTCTCATTAATGGTGGGGTAGGGCAGGATGGGAAAGAGGACAGGTCTATCAATGGCTACTAGCCTGAGAGCTATAGGCCACCTCCATCCTCAGAGGCAAGATGCTTCTAAATACCAGTTGCAGGGGAGTAGCAGAAGGAGAGATGGGGTGCCCTCCCCTCTTGCCTGTGGGTTCCCCAGAGGCATCTGGTGGGCCACTGTGTGAAGCAGGATGCGAGACTAGATGGGCCTTGGGTCTGATCCACCAGGGTGGTTTTTACATTCTTTAAAGAGAGACCGCTGGTAACCAGAGGCAGCTGTGTCTTATTTGGCACCCCACTGGCTCATTAGGACGAGCCGCTGCTGGCAGTGTGTAAAATCAATGCAAATCACCTGGAACCTAAATATAGGTGGTCTCAAAAGTAATTTAATGCAATTAAATATTAATGAACTTCCCCCCCTCCAAAGGTTATAATTTATATTTGTATGATATAAATTATAATATCATTTTGTATTTTATAAATTGTATATTCTTATAATTTATGAAATATAAATGTACACATATTGGCTGGCATGATGAGGAAAATTATTCAAAGGAGTTCCAGTGGTGCACATGCTGCACAGAAAGCTGCCAATCTAAGTGAGAGGTAGGGTTGTGCGTTTTGTTTTGTTTTCGGCCCGAATCTGAAACACCCCCATTTTGTTCTTTGTTCGAAACCAGCCAATCCAAAACACCCCAATTTTGTTCTTTGTTCGAAATTGCAAAATCCGAATTTGAAATGTTTTGTATTTTAAAAAATGGCACTGGTGCAAAACTAGTGGGTGTTGGTGGTAGTGCCCAATGGCTGGAAGTTACCACCCAAATTTCAGAGGAATTGGGCAAAGGGTTGATTTTTGGTGAATTTTTGAAGTTAAAGATTGTTCACATAGGGAATAATGGAGGTTTCAGCAAAAGTATAGCTTCACATCGGGGGGAAAGGGGTGGCCCGGAGGAGAGTAGGGTGGATGGTAGTGCCCAGTGGGGGCAAGGAAGCTGCCAGAATTATTTCAAAGGAATTGGGCAGAGGGCTGATTTTAAAGATTTGATGGAGTTTACGTGTCTTTAAGGTTCTTCCCCATAGGGAATGATGGAGGTTTCAGCAGCCCATAACTGCAATTGGGGGGCACCAGAGTGGCCCAGAGCGAGTGGTGGTGTAGCGCACATAAGGTGCCAACCACCCCCATGGGTTGCTAACCCATGGGGTACTGGTTCTGTTGTTTCTGAGATGTTCTGAGTGTAGATTCTCTGGTAGCATATGAGAGTGGATTCATGGCTTGCCATTGAAAATCTCATTTGCTACCAGAGAATCTACACTCAGAACACCTCAGAAACAACAGAACCCAGCACCTCATGGGTTAGCAACCTATGTGCACTACACCACCACTTGCTCTGGGCCACCCCAGTGCCCCCCAGGTGGAGTTATTGGCTGCTGAAACCTCCATAATTCCCTAGGAGGAAAAATCTTAAAGACGTGTAAAGACGTGTGCGTGGCATGCGTGCGCACGTGTGTGACATGCACACTTGCACCAGGCACTTCCGGTCCAACATGCACTGGGGCAGCAAGGAGGTACACTGCCCCCACCCCGGACCATTTTTTAAGACAGTGCCAGAGGGGGAAATGCGGGGGGAAGGGTTAGAGCACCCTCCCTGCTCCTTAAAGGTCACCCGAACTGCAGGTACTTTGAACCAGTTCGGAGGGCCATAACAGGGCCTCCGAATTGGTTTGTGCACATTCCTACCAGCTAACTTGTCCTTTCAGTTCGATGACTTTGAGTTTGACTTTTCCTCATCCTGTCAGCCACTGTACATATAAGTTACTGTATATGCATGAAACGAATGACCTACTGCTTATCTGTTCTTCTTCTAGTGCCTTTGCATTCCTTAGCTAGAACACTGGAAGCCATCTTGTAAATGGCTACAAGTGAAAGGCACATACATGGTTGAAAATAGACAGGTAAGGTTGGATGTCCTCTTACAGAGCAACTGGGTATGATATTGCCTCCACTTTCCCCCTTATATTTCCACAGGCAAAAGGGCTAGCAACAATGTTTTAAAATTAAAGCTAAATATTCTGGTAAGGGGCCTTAGGGCTAAGGCCCTGACCAATCATGACTATCTGATATTGTGAGAAGGGCATGTAGTGCACTGAACTTTTCCCTGGCCATTCTATACTCTGTAGACTCTCCTGCTTCCAGTGATTTTTTCCTAGTTGGGCTCATTCTCCAGTTGCAGAGAAAGGTGCTGTAGTCTCTCCCTTGGCGAAAAGTCCCTGGGGGACAAAGTGAGGGGAGGTAAATGGCTAGAGTTTCCAACTTGGACTGAAACTATTCCTGGAGATTCCCTCCCACCCTCCACCTGCCGCCCAGTAATTTCCCCAATATTTTCCACAATATCCAGCCTTAACATCTCCAGGAATGCTTTCGATAATCATCCATTGATTAGCGCTGATTCTGGAGAATCCAAACCAGTTCTGGAGGGTTTCCAACCCTCTTTGTAAAATGATGGGAGGATCTGCTCTTACCAGCTTCAGAGCAAAGAAGTGTGTGGTGGGAAGCATAGCTGTGCAAGAGAACTCTCTGGCAGACCACTTTCAGGGGCGGCGGCAGTGGCTCACCTAGGTCCAAAACCAGCGTGGACCTGAAGGGCTTTGGAGCCCCCACCGCATGACCCCCCCCCAATGTGAGGATCCCCCTTACATTTCTTTTAAAAAAAACCCTGCTACGGCTGCCCCGCCACTGCTCCTGTTCTGGGGGGGCCTCCCCAGAGCCCTGCACACTGCCTAAAGGAGGCAAGTTAGTGACAGTTCCAACTAGCATCCCTATCCGTCTCCACTCACCTGCTGGTCCTCCATCCCTCTCCTGCTAGGCCCATTTGGAGGAATGAGCAGCAGCTTCCCAGAGCTGCAGGCTGCTCCCCATTCTTGCTCACTGTTTCCTGGGCAACATGGGCAGGCGTGCCCGGACGGACAGACTCAGCAGCCGCTGCAGCCACTGCCACCGCCACCATGGGGGAGGCCTGCTTGACTCACCCCCACCCCCAGACACACAGATGGCAAATATCGGCACAGTGGGGCAGAGACCCTCCCAGAGCCGCGGACCATATCCCCAAGGTCCATGGCTAAAAGTGCCTCTGGGTGGCCATGTTGGGATTGATCCTGGCTCAGTTGTCTCCATCCCACCTAGGGTCTGCTCTGACTGAAACTATTCCTGGAGATTTATCCCCCCCCCCCCGCATATTTTTCACAATATCAAGCCATTACAATTACAACCCCTGCTAACTGGGCAAAGAGGCACCTTTTACCATGGTGATTCTCTTTATTTAGCAGGGGGAGAGTAACTGGCCCTATCCACCCCCAGCACAGTACTTCCAGTGACTGTCGCTGGTGTGTGTCTTGTTTCTTTTTAGAATGTGAGCCCTTTGGGGACAGGGAGCCATCTTATTTTATTTCTCTTTGTAAACAGCCCTGAGCCATTTTTGGAAGGGCAGTATAGAAATTGAATTAATAATAATAATAATAATAATAATTATTATTATTATTATTATTATTATTATTATTATTATTATTATTTCCAGGATTGCTTTCAGTTTCCACCTGGAGATTGGTAGCAAATTCTGGAGACTCCAGGCCAAGCCTAAAAGGTTGCCAACCCTTTAAACTTCAGGCAGGGGGAAGGGTTCCACAGCCCTCACCCCCACACACCTGGGTTGCTTCAAACATTGGACACCCCCCACTTTATCTATGATAAGAGAAGACCTAGACTTAAACAAACAGGCCTGCCATTGTCACATGTAATTTCATAAAGCACTGTGAGCTGTGTGCTTTGACAGCAAGTGTGCATAGCAGAGAAGAAAGCCACTTCACTTTGGAAGGTGGATTGAAAAAAGAAAGGGGGTGGCAGAAAGGGAGATAGCAGCATTTTAGAGCGACTAGAAGCCCTTTGGGGGTGGGCTTTAGAGTCTATGTAGGAAGCTCTATTCTATTGTTTTGGGACTCTGATGCAGGAATAACAGTGGTACTGCCTGCTTTTGGAGTCCACTTGCTTCCAAGATCCTCTTTGCACATTTATGAGGAAACAACAGTTCTTCCAAAGACACCAAGCCTGATTCAGACATTATAAAATTGCATCTCTGTAGCTGTGTGCAATGGTGTGTGTGTGGGGGGGGGAGTCCCACTCCCACTGCATCAATCACCCTTGAACCCCACCACTCACATTTACAGCATGGCTTGTCTGAAGAGCTCTCTACCCATGATGGCAGACACTTCCGTGATTGCAAGGCTGGATTGATCTATCAAGCTTAGGGCTCTTACTGCTTCAGACACGCAATCACAGGAGAACCCACCATCATGGGTAGGGCTCTTCTCTCTTCAGACAAGCCCCACTACAAGCGTGAGTGGCAGGACATGAGGGTGATTGACACAGCAGGAGGCGGGACTTCCTCCCCCCTCACACGGCTGTACACAGCTGCAATGGTGTGATTTTATAACTTCTGAATCAAGCTAGTCTCCTGAGTCCTCTTTTACCACAAAGAAGCAATCCCAGGAACACTGTCCCTGGATTGTCACTGCTCGGGGAAGCACAGACTGCATAACATGGTATTTCGAATATTACAAAGTGCTCTAACTTGGTGAGGTAAGGCAAAGATTAGATTTTTAATGAAATAAATAATAACGTACGTCCTAGCATTGGCACATGGCTGTAAACACATTGGGCTACCTTTTCAATGTGTTTTTTAAAATGAGAACATACAAAATACCAACAAATATAGAAAGTGAATAATTCATGATATTTGCCATTTGCACAAACCTAGGGCAGCAGCAAAATTAATTTGTAGGACTTAACGTCCATTTTAAAATGTTCACTCGCGTGGTTAACATACAGACCCCAAAACACTACCCCAGGCTTCATGATACCTTTCGTTGTCTTATAAATAAACAAATCCCCTCAATTTAGCCACTATAGCTTTATGCCAATTCTTATGGTGCCATTCCTGCTGGGGTGGGGGAGGAGTTTGCAGATGTACAATAGGCAGAAGTTCAACAAGAACCGTTGTTTTCAGCATGGAGGTCAGGGATGATAAAAGCTTCATAAGTTGAATTCCTATCTGTCTCAGAGCTGTTAAAAACAGGTCGACAGGAGAAGTCCTTTGGGAAAGGACAACAGGGGTGTGCACGGACTGTGGTCTGAATTGGGACTGGTCTGCAGTCCGGCAAACCAGTTGGGTCCAGTTTGGATGAGCTGTTACTGAGCTATTGTCCTTTAGGGCGTGCACCATCTGCAGTCTGAGCTGTGGTCTGAATTCGTACTGGTATACAGTCTGGAGAACCGGTTCGGCTGAACAGCAGACTGGTCTGGTGGTTTGAGGTGGCACAGGGTGGGGTGGGGGTGAGCAGCACCTTTAAAAGTACGGATACAGGTCCTTACCTGGGAGAAGGTGAGGCTCCATCACTCACCTGGCCTCCGCACCTGCAGATCTGTGGGCTGCTGGGGGGAGTGCTGCTGTGGCAGGGAGCTACCTTCAGTGGCAGTCATGCAGGTAAGGACCTGCTTCTATACTTTTAAAAGTTCTGCTTGTCGCCGCCTGCCCCCCCCCACCTCGAACCACCAGACTGGTCTGCAGTTCAGCTGAACCAGTTTGCCAGACTGGTCCTCATTTAGACCTCAGCTGGTGCACACCCTTAAAGGACAACAGTCCAGTAATAGCTCAGCTGAACTGGAGCAAAACAGTTTGCTGGACCGCAGAATTTTGGTCCGAATTCAAACCGTAGCTCGGACCGTGGTCCATGCACAGCCCTATTATCCTTCCCCACCGGTTCACCGAACTGCAGCCCACTCCGAATACGGACCACAGGTCAGACCACAGTCGGTGCACACCCCTAAAGGACAATAGCTCAGTAGAAGAGCATCTCCTTTGCAGGCAGGTTCAATCTTCTGTTGCCAGATTTGGCTTTTTAAAAGCCAAATTTGGGGTTACAGCCCATTTGACTCACAAGTATACCCCTTA
The DNA here is from genome assembly GCF_027244095.1 of Hemicordylus capensis. Taxonomy (NCBI): domain Eukaryota; kingdom Metazoa; phylum Chordata; class Lepidosauria; order Squamata; family Cordylidae; genus Hemicordylus; species Hemicordylus capensis. Next base: position 34,768,071 of record NC_069662.1, read on the forward strand.
GGTTCTGGCCACACTCAGGGCTGGGAGAGACCCCTACCTGAAATCTTGGAGAGCTGTTGCCAGGCAATGTAGACAATCCTGAGCTAGGTGGACCAGTGGTCTGACTCAGGATAAAGCAACTTTCTATGCAGCCTATTTAAGCAACCCAATACTGGGCACTTTCACTTCAAGTTAAGTCAGGTTGCACTTTGAGGAATAAGGGAACGTAAATGTCCAATCTCCCTCCCTCCAGGTCAAAGCTGCTGCTCGTCAATGCCCCCTCCTGGCAAGGAGATGAGTGGTTTCCTTTATTAGCCTCTGGAGACTTCCTCAACTACTCCCCACTCAGCATTTACGAGCCAAAGGCTTTTACCACCATTTTAACTCGCCTCCCTGAAGCTTCCTTTACAGTCAATTAAACCATCTAAACCAACACTCCAGCCCACCACAATGTCCCAGAGGAGGAAAGACCTTCTCTGAGCTCTGGGGCTAGTCTCTTAGAATCGGAGGGAAACCCTCTTGTGTTCCAAGGCTGCACGGCTAAAAAGCTTCCGTGGCCTTGCAAATCCAGTGGGAGAAGGCATGATGCTCTTGTACATATGGTGATTTTATTTGAGAGGAGACAAAACCAGAAAAACGTCAAGGGTTCACGGCCATGTTCACCTGTTTGTGGTTCAGTTTGTTATTCAGGCCTGCAGAAGGCATTCAGGCTTTTTATAACAGAGAAACCTGGTGTTCCGGGCTTTAAAGAAAACATCCTGTGATCAAAATACTGCCAGTCATTTATGACATTTATATCTCACCTTTCTTCCCTAATGGGGCTCAGATTAGTTTGTATGGGGTTCCTGGGAAGACATGCTAAGGTCCGAAGCTATGTCCGGCTTAAAAGGCCCCATGGCATTACAGAGAGAGAGAGAGTGAGGGAGGGAGTTATTCTAACAAAAAGGACAATGAAAATAGAAACAATAAAGCTTTGTTTACTTGCCAACGCTGCAACAAAAAATGAATAACCTTACAAAAACAGGTATCTTGCAATAAGCTTATTTGCATTAGAAGTACCTTTAAATGTAAATATGTTATGTAAAACTTGAAATTTAGTCATTTTTTAAAAATTCAGAGGCCCCTCATAACTACTACAACATCACTTTTCAACAAAAGTGTCCAAAGTGGGGGGGGGGGAGGGAGGGAGGTACATAGGAAGCTGCCATATACTGAGTCAGACCATTAGTCTATCTAGCTCAGTATTGTCTTCACAGACTGGCAGCAGCTTCTCCAAGGTTGCAGGCAGGAATCTCTCTCAGCCCTATCTTGGAGATGCTGTCAGGGAGGGAACTTGAAACCTTCTACTCTTCCCAGAGTGGCTCTCTTACAGTGCTCACACTTCTAGTCTCCCATTCATATGCAACCAGGGCAGACCCTGCTTAGCTAAGGGAACAGGTCATGCAAGCTGTAGCTTACTAGCTTGTGCCTAAATCCAGCACTGACTAGTACAAGCATGTTGTGCAAGTGCAAGGATGTTGCACTAGCTAGTTCTGCTAAGCCGGGAGCCTGCATTCCAGATTAATGTTACATTGGTGTAAAAGGGTGCGCTTGTGCAACCTGTAGAGCATCTCCTGCTGTGAAACCTCTTCTTCAGTCCATATATGTTGTAGGGAATGACGCAAAGCTATCTGCCATCTTCTTCCACAAGCACAATGGGATATAGGAAGCTGCCTTATACTGAGTCCGACCATTGGTCCATCTAGCTCAGTATTGTCTGCACGGACTGGCAGCAGCTCTCCAAGGTTACAGGCAGGGGTCTCACCTGCTGCCGGGGATTTTATTTATTTTTTATTTATTAAAACATTTTTATACCGCCCAAAACTTACGTCTCTGGGCGGTTTACAACAGAATAAAAACAAAGTAAAACATTCGTTAAGACAAAAATGGGGGGGGGGGACACACACACATTACAACAATTTAAACATTTTAAAATAATATTTTAAAACAGCATTTAAACCATTTAAACAACATTAATTAAAAGCCTGGGTGAAGAAATGTGTTTTTAAAGACTTTTTAAAAAGTCTTTAACCCAGGATTGAACCCAGGACCTTCTGCACGCAAGCATGCAGACGCCCTTCCACTGAGTCTGGCCCTATATCTTACAGAGCTCACATATAGTACCCCATCCAAATGGAAACCAAGGCAGACCTTGCTTAGCAAAGGGGACAAATCATGCTCACTGCTCGCTCTCTTGTGATTCCATTGCTTGCACTGAGACTGAGCCACTGAGCGCCCACTTCGCTGCATAGCCTTTTTGCATGGATGTATCGTCATGTATTGCCCTAGTGCAGGGCTGCTAACTTCGGCCCTCCTGCAGATGTTGGCCTACAACTCCCATAATCCCTGGCAATTGGCCACTGTGTCTGGGGATGATGGGATATGTAGTTCAAAAACAGCTGTGGCAGTGGGGGAGGGAGTTGAGCAGGCCCGTACTAGTGCAATGTTCGTCTGGATGTCAGCCACTACCTTTCCCCACCCTGCTTTGCCCCTCATGTTACAGACACCTCTCACATTCCAAGCAGGAGAAACCCCTTGCCATCCAACAGTTCACTACTGAAAACAGGGATATGGTTGTATATTCATGATACATCACACTGAGGACCTCAAAGACACAGGCCACATTGCTCAAGACTCTTCTGCCTGATGTATGCTGCATTTACATGGCCATAATATGTCCTGCACTGGCTTTTGAAGAAGAAGAAGAAGAAGAAGAAGAAGAAGAAGAAGAAGAAGAAGAAGAAGAAGAAGAAGAAGTTGTTAATATACTGACCATTTCGTTTGACCAACTGTTGCCTTAAAAAAAACACAATTCAGACTCTTCAATAGAATGTGTGCAATGCACTCGGAAGCCCTACTGAATCCAATAGGGCTTACTCCCAAGTAAGTGCAGAGGGTTGTAGCCTTAATCTCCCAGTGGATCTGGTTGGGCTTCTTAGAGAATAGCTGTGGTACAAGCACGTTCAGGAACATTTACAGTTGGGATAAGCGTATGGGGGTGGGCGGGTGAGTGGGTGGCACATTTCATTGGTATTTTCTATGTGCGTGCACTGGAGTCAGGATGCATCCATCCCCATGTTCTGAGATTTAAAACGTACACCCTCCCACTCAGAAACACGATGGAGAGAAGAAGCATTCTAGGGTGTGCGTAAAAATTGTAAAAGCATTCCTGACATCTTCCTCAATAGCAAAACAGGGACAGCGGAATTATTCAGACTAACTTACTGAATAGCAAGTTGCTCAGGGAGTAATCTAAAGGACTACTTAATTTCAACAGGACTACTCAGGAGTAATTTAGTCTGGGTAGTTTCTGATTTTTTTAAAAAAATCAGGAATAAGTACTGAAAATAAAATTTTAAAAACTATCCCTAGTAAGCAAGGACGCAAGGAGCATAAGAAATTCTACAAAATAAATATGAGATAGTCAGGTTTCCATGATGCATAATGCATTCCAACTGCAGAATCGAGGGATCCTGCCTGAAGAATTTGGAACCAGTTCCATGAAGAATTGATTTAGATGGGAGTGGGGTTGGGAGTTGGAGCGGTGCTAAAGCCATTGCCAGTCACCTCCAAGATCTGCCTGCTAGGACAGAGCACAGCCCACTCAGGGGCGAAAGTTGATGGATTGCTAGAGTTGGGGAGGAGATCTGGTCTTGTGGTGGTGAGCATGAATTTCCCCCTTAGCTAAGCAGCGTCTGCCTTAGTTTGCATTTGGATGGGTGACTACATGTGAGCATCTTTTTATATATTTCTCTTAGGCATAACACCTGTTGCTAATTTCATGTGTGGCAGCTCTCGCGAGAGTTCATGAGCAGCTAGCGACAGGGCCAGGTGAGAGGGAAGAAAATGGCGGCTGTGTGGCAGCTGGCCAGCCATCTGGTCGGCGGGGAAACAAAATAGCAGTGGCTGGCCAATCAGCCAGCTGGCGGGGGGAACAGGGAGGGAGAGTAAGAGGGCAGAAAATGGCAGCGGCGGCAGCAGCAAACAGACAGGTGGGTGGGCGGGCGGGTGGGGGAAGCACAGGGGGAAATGGCGGTAGAGGCTGGCTGGCTGGCGGGTGGGCGGGCATGTGGCAGGTGAGGGGGACGGCAGCAGAAGCAGGTGGGCAGGGAGGAAGACAGTGACGGAGAGGGGTGGGGGGTTTGGCGGCAGTGAACTAGAGGCACAGATGCTCTGTGCCTGGTCTAGCTAGTTGTAAGATATTCCCCTTAGGGAATATATCTGTAATATATCTTACAGTATCCCACTGTAAGATATTCCCTTTAGGGCCACAACTCAGTGGAAGAGCATCTGCTTGCATGCAGAAGGTCCCAGGTTCAATCCCTGGTAAATCCAGGTAGGGCTGGGAAAGACTCCTACCTGAAACAGTGGGGAGCCTCTGCCAGTCAGTATAGACAATCCTGAGCTAGATGGACCAATGGTTGGACTCAGTATAAGGCAGCTTCCTATGTCCCTAACCCATCAGGATTGACCTGCAGTCTCCAGGAATCAGCAGCAGTCTGCAGCTGACTATTTAAAGCGACTCAGGAGATTTTAGGGTTGGTTCACACCTAATGAGGAACCTACTTGCAAAGTCGGTAACAGACTTATCTGCGACTGTCTGAGCCCTCATCAAGGCAGGAACCTGACACTCGCCTCTCTCCAGGTCTAGAACCTGGAGGCATAACCAAATTTTGAAGTCAGCTTGCCAGACCTGCTCCCTCTGAGGTGCATGTGTTACATCTGAACCCACGCTTTTCACAGACCTCTGGTACATTCCAGGTGAACCCGCCCCCTATGCCATCAAGACCAATGGTTGCGAGGTGGAGCAAAGCAGGCTGGAGAGCATCCCAGTCAGGGGGCATGCCTCCAGGGGCGTAGCTATAATTGAGTGAAAGGGTTCAAAGAACACGGGCCCCCAGCTCCTGAGGGCCCTCCAGATCCACTCCTCCCTATTTTCTTCATTATCTCCCTCACTCTGGGGGGCCGCCAAAGAAAGGGATGAACACGGGCCCCCTCTCTCCTAGCTACGCCCCTGCCTCTGACTCAACCCAGCAACTCCCAACAAATGGAGAAAAGTGACTGACTGCAAGCAGCGCCAATTTCAGGTGTCTTCCACATCTGAGGCTGGGGAAACCTCAGGTCCTGTGTGATGTGTGAACCTGGCCTTCCTATTGTGAAAAAGACTGAAGCAAAAAACCCAAACAGGAATGGTGTTCAGTCAGAGCAGGCAGCCCTATGAACTGTCTTTGGGGCACATTTCCTTGGCACACTTTCCTGCTACTAGGTACAGAACGATTCCTCTTCGTTGCTTTCTTCATTTCCCCAGGACAGCCAAAAAGTATCTTCATGCTATTGTCTCCATCTCCCTCCAGTGCTGGAGAGGCTGGACTCCGGCACAGCCCAGGGTCTCCTCCTTCCCCTCTCCCTCTTCCAGAGGCTTAGGCCTGACCTCGCATGAGGCAAGGAGCCAGGAGGCTGCAGCAGACCTAGCCAGTGCCTGAGGCTAGCAGGCAGGTGTCTCACATCACCTCTCTGCGGAGGCCGCTTGGGTTTGTGCTGACATCTGCACCGGCAGGCGCTCCAGGCAAGAGAAGACATTGGAGGTGTGCAGCAGTAAACAGGGAAGGGAGTTACCAGGCTGTCTGGATTTTATGACCCATTCTGGATGCAGTGCTTGAATGTTGCAGGGGGGGTTGGGGGGGAGAGGGGAGCCTTGATGGCACAATCCCTCAACCCCCCTCATTTTAGTCAAATCACACACCCTGTAGCCTTTCAAGGTGGAACTTTTTAACAGGCTACTGCTTTTTACATTTTTACATTTTTAATTTTTTTTATTTTTAGATTGCCTAAATTGGTTTAAGACCTTTGTATATGTTTTAACCTTGTTTTATGTTATTGTTAACTACCCAGAGACAGAAGTCTGGGGTGGTGTACACATTTGACAAATAAAATAAAATAACTTCACAGATGCAAAGGAAGACAGACTCTCTCTCAGTTGACTATCAGGACTACAAGATTAGAACTGTTTACACCCAAGTGCCTAATTGAACTAAACATCTGTTTGAGCATTCTTGATTATATTTTTATGCACTTTGTTATATCAAGTGGGAATGTTACTTTAGTTCTGATATGTCCAATATATAAAAGAATTGGGGGTGATTAGTTTAGGTCTTGAGCGTTCCTCTTTCAATATATTCAGTCATGGTGTGTTATTCATTTATCTGTGCATATATCACGTGACTCCTGTTGGGTTAGAGTTATTTTGTAAAGAATGGCTTTTTAGCAGGGGGAACATGAGAAACAGGAAGTGTTTAATTACTCTAGAACTGGAAAGTATATAGACACATTGGGGGAGCATAGTTGTCCCACTGGGGATGGGGCTGTAGCTCAGCAGTTTAGCATCTGTTTGGCACGCAGAAGGTCCCAGGTTCTATGCATGGCATCTCCAGGTAGGACTGGGAAAGACTCCTACCTGGAACTCTAGAGAACTGCTGCCAGTCTGTGAGGACCAGGGATTCTCAAAGTTGGGTCCCCAGATGTTATTGGACTTCAACTCCCATAATCCCCAACCAAAGGTCACTGAGGCTAGGGATTATGGGAGCTGAAGTCCAATAACATTGGACCCAACATTGAGAATCTCTGGTGTAGACAACACTGAGCTAGATGGACCAAGTGTCTGAAAGGGTATCAGGCAGCTTCCTATGGTCAAGGAGTGATGGAGATGCCTTTGTTGTAGGCACTCCTCCACTTTTGCACATCATAAGAAATAAACAGAGTACTACTACAGCAGGCAACACAACCAACAATCCTGCTTCGGATTCTCCAAAGCCACAGGGTGGGTCCCCACATTCCCAAGACTGCTTCCAGTCCAGCTAAACCCACAGTTTTCTCTACTTCTCTCTGGCCACATTTGCATGCAACGTGAAACCACAGTGAAATGGGGCAGAGGTTTGAAATTTGTGAACATCCAAATGCATGCAACCATGTTTTCACGGCAAAAGCAACCTGCGGTTTTCCTCACCAAACTCCAGTTTTAACCTTCAGTTTGTAGTGTTTCACCACTTCAACCTTGGGTTTTTTGGAGACAGCTTTAGGTCCAAATGTGGACACCACCATAACCATGGATTTGTGCAGTTTTTGGAATAGTGATCATAGAGAGGGTGGCCATACCCACCCGCGACTGCGCCCGCTCCATACCCACGGTGCTTCTCGCTGGCTGCCTTTCTGAGCAATTGCCCCACCCCCCTGTCTCCAATCCAATAAAGCAGTTGCCCAGCAACAGGGACATCCCAAGCATCAAAGCCTGTCAAGCAGGAAAGCCACATGGGGGCATGCCCTCTTCCCACTCTGTCCCTTGTTTCGCCCTCCTGGCAGTCAGGAGAGAAAGGGGACAGGATGGCAAAACAAGCACTATGTGCTTAGCTCTCAGAAAGTGGAGCAATAAAAATGTATATTCACAAGCACATGCAGACATGGTGGCAGCATAAACAGAGGGCAACTCCATAAGATCACTGGGAAGGCAACATATGGTGGGGTGGCGATACCTGGGCTCAGGTTTAAAGGGCAGCACCGACCAGGAATTCTTGAATGGCCTTAGAGAGCCCTGGTGGGTTGTGGGGCCCAAGGCAAATCGGCCAGTGTGGGGGCCCCTTCCAGTTAATTATAATGGGGGGTAAAAGAGCCTGGGTTGGTCGCCCTGCTTGCCATGCCCTAAGGACAGCCCTCCTTGGGGGAACACGTGTGGTCCCTAGGCTTACTCATGAGAAGGGGCAGGCAGCAGGATCAGCATTGCCTCCACTCAAGGCAATTGAATCCTCCACTGAAAGGAGCAATTCCTCACACATGGTGAGGATGGATGCTGTTCCTGAGCAGACTGCTCACTCATGAGAGTGTAAGGCCATGGGGATACCCCTTCACAGCTCATGATAAGAACCGTCTGTGGGGAGAGGGGTGTCGGGCAGAACCACTAATAATGTGCGATGACTTCCCTTCTCCTACAGACTGCTCTCTCACAAGAGTCTCAAGCCATGGAGACACACTGGTGGGCCTGACGACAGATGCCACCCAGCCTGGTTGCTCTCTACAAGCAAGCCACGGGGACAGGTACCCCCACAACAGCTCTCCCTGTCTTGGCGACTGCTGCAAAGAAGCAGTCAGTGGGCCTTCTAGACACCTCTCTGCCCATTTGAATAAGTCCATCTTTATTTTTGCCCAGAACAGCGACCCCTCTCTATTAGGGACGCAGACAGCTGGGTCTCCCCCTCCTGTGATTCCCCACAGTGGCATAGCTGCATACAGTGCAACACTGGACCAAACCTGGTAAAATATGAGTGAGATTAAAGTATCCCTGGTCCAGGTGTTTCCCCAGTCTGCCCACCCAGCTACGCCCAGACATATGGAGCATCAAAATCTCCTTTGGGTTTGAGAAAGAATTCCCTGGAGAGGGGAGGGTCACTGTGCAAAAGTTCTATCATTAATCAGAGAGAATGGGGGCCCCACACATGGGCCCCCCTTTTTTGGGGTAGCTCAACTCATGAGTGTGCAGTCCAATGGAAGACTGAAAGTTTTTGAGCCTAAGGTCCTCCCCAGTAGACTGGCCCTCTCATGAGAGTGCTGGTCCCCTGGCAGGAAGCTGCCACGGGGGCAGGAGTGTGGTTTGGACTCCATGGACTGCTTTGCCAGGGTGAGCCCTCGCAAGAGCATCCTTGGTCACAGCAAGCCAGACCCCAGGATCCTTTGCCCTCCCTCATATGCAGATCCCCTTCCAGGAAGTCATCATGTTCCTTTCATGGAATAACAGGAAAATAGTGCCCCGCTCCTGCCAGAAATTGTGCTTGTGTGAGACTGTTATGTTACGGGCTCTTATGAGGGTGGCGGTGCAATCCCTGTCAGTAGAAGGGCTTGCATGGCATTTAAAGGGATTTAAATGCCCTTTCCCTGCCCAAGTTGGGCAGACCATTCCGAAAAGGCACAATTGCGTTCAGCACGCCCCCTTTAAGATTGTGGCCAATGACTGCCACCCTAGAGATGTTTTGATGCTTTACCCATATCTGGTGACATGAGTGCTACAGAGCTTGCTGGATGCGACGTTGGTGGACCAGGAAGAAGGCGGGCCTCCCCTGCCTTGAAAATGGCGGTTCCAAGACTGTGGTTGGACAAATGTCTGCGATGCAATTCACTGTTAGAAAAACTGACCGTAGGTTCAGCAACCTCCAGTTTAACGTTACATGAGAATGCAGCCTCTGTGTCCAAATTTAAACTGCGTTTTGTCTTTTGTCTAAATTCTGTTGGATGCCACATTGCCAAGGCTGAAGAAAGATCCCAGTCTTTACAGACCTTTTGTTCTGTTCCTAATCACCCATCGTATTTGCCAGGAAAAGCCAAATGGAAAGCCCCATTCATGCTAATCAAGATGGCCAAATTCAATGTACCTGCATGGCAAGAGGAGCAGAAACTCTTTTCTAGTGGCAGAGAGTTAATTTAGATTGCGAGCCTTCAGAATAGGAAAGTCAGTATCATATTGTACAATATGAATTGTATTCAATTGTATTGTATTCAGTACAATACTCAATATTGTATTTTACAATATGAATATCATATTGCTCACCCTGATACCTCATATTGTACAATACAGCCACTCACTTTGATCCTTTGTGGGAATCTCTCCCTCCCTCTCCCCCTCCCTCTCTCATTTGCAGATTTATAGCCATTATAAACCCAAGAGTCCATGGCAAGCTATATAAATATTGTAACATTAGGCAGCACCAAGGGAGCAGATACCTCCTAGACAAGTAGCTTGCTGCCCAACCCCCCATGGTGAAATCATTAACTGGAAATTAAAACCAGGCTTTAATCCCAGCCATGCCTACTTGAAAGTTAGCTCCATCAAAATCTATAGAACTTACTTCAGAGAAAATATGTCCAGGATCAAGCATTCATGGAACATATATGCTGTTGTTGCTTCTTCTTCAGACATCCAACATGTATGACAATGCTCCGCCTTCCCCTCCCCAGAAATGCAATTGGCTCCCTTTTTACCTCCCCCCAATATATTTCCCCCCTGATGCTGCCACTGATTATAACCAGGAAATATTGCAACCACATGACATAGCAAAACGAATAACACACCAGCGAGCAAGGTTTATTGTTGAGATGGTTTCCTGCTTTGGCATCAATAGGGTATATAAATGACAACACCATGGTGACGCTGCGGTTGTGTGTTTGCAGGCCCTGCTCAGCGACAAAATCTACACAGAGACACTCACCTTGCCTCTGTGGGCCTAATGGGAAGCCATGGCTGAGTGTTCACTGACCACTGGGAAAGGTCTCTGAGGCAGCGTCTGGGTCAGCAGCTCTGTCTGGTCTTGCTACAGTTGAATTACTTTGCCCTGAAAACCGCCTCCGGGCCTCCCTCTGCTGCTCTTTCGCTCTGTCCACAGAAAGACAAAGAGAAAATGCAGCAGAGATGGTGGGGAGAGGGGAGAGAAGGGACGGGGATGGAAACATGTGACTAATGCCCCCATCAGAACGGAGGGGTATTTGCAGGACAACAGGAAAGGAGACAGGCACCACCTTAAGTGGCGCAGCAGGGAAATGCTTGACTAACAAGCAGAAGGTTGCCAGTTCGAATCCCCGCTGGGAAACACTTATATCGGGCAGCAGCAATATAGGAAGATGGTGAAAGGCATAATCTCATACTGCGCGGGAGGAGGCAATGGTAAACCCCTCCTGTATTCTACCAAAGACAACCACAGGGCTCTGTGGTCGCCAGGAGTTGACACCAACTTGATGGCACACTTTACTTTGAGAAAGGAGACAGGAACAGCACAATGAGTGTGGCAGGTTCAGATTTTGAAGCATCAACAGTAGCATAATGAGAGATGCAATGGATCTAGGAAAAGCCAGGAGCCACGTAATTCCTGTCTTGATGCCACATTATGGGGGTTTGCTTGTTGCACACATGCAGCTGCTGGATACTGAATCAGACCCCTGGTCCATCTAGCTGAGCACTGGCTAGCATTCTGAGCAGTGTTAGGGATAAATGCCTAACAGGAGCTGTGTTCATAGAAGAGTCTGCAGCACAGTTCAGTGTTTTGCTGAGCAGGTAAATATGCACAGAGCGGGAGGGGGTGCTAGCAATTTTTTGCTGCTCTCTCCTCCCTCCAAAAGTACTTATTGGCTCCAGAACTATGACCTTGAGGGTTTCACAGCCCTCAGTGACATCGTTCTGAAGTCCAAAAGTGCTTTTGAGGAGACAGCAATGAAAATGGCTACCTCTTCTCCCACTGTGCACGTTTGCCTGCTTGGCAACATGCTGAACTGAGCTATGCTCAGCTACACAAACCATTGCACAGATCCAGGGGCGGAGCACTATTGAGCGAACGGGTTCAAAGAACACGGGCCGCTGTCCCTCAGGGGCCGCCCCTTGCACCCCAGCCACCCCCTGCATCTGATGTCAGATGCAGGGGGTGGGGCTAGAGGGCCATGGCAGTGGGCTGGACCTGAGCTGCCACTGGCTTCCCTCTGCCCCAGCACAGACCTTTGCACAGATATAGCTCCTGTTGACATACTTCTAACACTGCTCAGAATGTCAACCACTGTCTACCGATAAGGCTGAAGCCAGTTCTTGGTTCTCGATCCCTTATTTGTTGCATGAGCAACCTGAACAGCGAACTGGAGTTTTCATCCCACTGAGCCCCCAAATTGCCAGAAGACTGGCAATGAGAGCCACAGGCATTCAATCTGGCCCAAAGCAGTGCTTTTGCACACAGTGGAACATAGGAAGCTGTCTTCTATTGAGTCAGACTAGTATAGCTCAGGATTGTCTACATCAGGGAGTCTCAACGTTGTCAGATGTTATTGGACTTCAACTCCCATAATCCTCAACCAAAGGCCACTGGGACTGGGGATTATGGGAGTTGAAGTCCAGTAACATCTGGGGACCCAACTCTGAGAATCCCTGGTCTACACTGACTGGCAGAGGCTCTCCAATATTTCAGGCAGGAGTTTCTCCCAGCCCTACCTGGAGATGCCAGGGATTGGACCTGAGACCTCCTGCATGCAAGCAGATGCTCTAACACTGAGCTACAGCCCCATTCCCTAAGGAGAACAGTTTACAGCCGACAGTGCTCGCATGTAGTCACCCATCCAAAGGCAAACCAGTGTAGACCCTGCTTAGTAAAGGGGACAATCCATGCTTGTCCTGACCAAAGGGGACAAAACCAGCTCTCTTCCCCAGTGCTTTAATATATGATGCCCCCAGGCAACACTTAGGAATAAGGAACTGGGGGCGGGGTTGCACCGCAAAATAAGCTCCAGGCCACCTTAGATCAAACACGTACACAGCCAGAAAAATATCCCCTCCAAGACAAAGTAGCATCATGTCTGTTCCAGTGTTCTCGTTTTGCACAAGGCAGCACAGCCTAACATACTGGTGGCAGTCCAGTCCTGTCCAATATACGTATTAAAGCAAGAGTTATGTATTTTACCAAAGACAACCATAGGGCTCTGCAGTCACCAGGAGTCGACACCGACTCGATGACACACTGTTTCTCAGCTTTGGGTCCCAGATGTTGTTGGACTACCATCAGCCATAATGGCTTGAAGGCAAGAGGTTCTCCACCCACAGATTTTGCTTTCAGCAACAGTGCTATTCAGGGGTATACTGCCATGGAAACTGGAGGTTCAATGTCACTATTATGGCCAATAGCCATAAATAAAGTTATTCTCCACGGATTTGGGTAATCCCTTTTTAAAACATTCCCTCTAAGCCAGGGTATATAGCACCCTACCTCGTGGAAGTGCATTCCACAAGTCATGCGTTATATGAAGAAGCATGTCCTATTTTCTGTCCTAAACCTTCTGCCCATGGGATTCCATGCTGACTCCAATGCATTCAAGTATCATGATAGAGGAAGAAAAACCTCTCCCCACCCACCTTCTCCACAGCATGCATAGTTTCACAGACTCCTTGGGCATCTCTTTTTCTAACCGAAAGAGTCCTAAATGTGTTAGCTTAAGCTTCTCCTCTTACAGAAAGAAGGTGCTCTAACCCTCTGATCACTTTGGCTGCCCTTTTCTCCACCTTTCCCAGCTCTGGGATACACGTTTTGCAAGGGGGCGAACATCTGAAAATGCTGTGTGCCCAGAAATGTTGGGGAGGCGGAAAGGTGCTGAGTAGACCCAGAAACTGCCTCTGTGGGATTCGTCCGTCATCATCTCTTTCTCATCATTCGGATCAGAGGCCTCTTTAAGAGCTCCCGTTTTCCAGTCTCCTCCCCTCATTCACTCTCCCCTCCCTGTCCTTGGCTGCGCTGTTGTTGCCACCTGGAGCCTGCGGAGTTGCTATGGCAACTGGGAATCCGCAGCACTGGCGGAGTCGCCATGGCAACGAGGGATCCACAGTGCGGCTGCAGAGTTGCTATGACGACCGGGTTCCACGGGAGGCAATTGGGACCGGACCAGAGCGGGTGAGGGTGGGAGAGGAGGGCATTGGCAAAAGTCCTTTTATGATGCTAGGCTTACCCCCAACCCCACCCATGTCAGCCATCAGAGCTAAAGGTTCCTCAAGCCAGGCAGGCAGGAGCTGTCGGCCCAGCCCGTCTCAAGGGAATTGTCTGTCAAAAGCTGAGTGTGTGGCGACACACTCTGAAAAGAGGAGCAGTTCAATAGACAGGTGGTGTGGGCCGTTTGCTTGCTATGGGAGGCACATACCACCCCCCCTTCTGCCTAGTGTATATGCCCAGAAAGGAAAGGACCACCCTGCCAGATCCATCCTACAAAGCAAACGCAGGAAACACACCAGTTCTCCGAATAGAGTATCTGATATCCAATGGACCACCGCAGGGCAGCTGTTCAGTAATGCCTGCCTCCTCTTAAGTTCAATTTTTAAAAAAGCAGCCTCTAGACAAGGGGTATACAGCTGTTGTTGGACTACAACTTCCATCATCCCATTTGCCACTGGGGATGATGCTGGGAGAAACAGTCCAACAGCAGCTGGGGGGCTGGAGTTGTGCACCCCTCTTCTAGTCCATATGGTGCAAGGAAAAGTGTGAAAGCATGGGCAATTCTTTCTCAGAACCTTCATGTGCTGGTGCTGCCCAAAACACAGATCTAAAGGGCTCCACTTGAAGTAGCCATGTTTCCATGTAGGCGCATAGCTGATTCAGAGGCCAGGTTCCCTGCTAACTAATTATTATTTTTAAATTATCTACATTTTATATCCCGCTCTTCCTCCAAGGAGCCCAGAGGCCAGGTTCCCTGCTAACTAAGCAAAGGCACACGTTTTAAAGCGGCAATTTTCTTACATTTAGTTGGGGGAGTAATTCTCTTACAATTAACTGGCCCTATCCAATCCAATCCCAGCACAGCACAGAGTGGCTGTTGCTGGTCCCTGTCTTACGTTTCTTTTTAGATTGTGGCTGTGAACCCCCTTTGGGGACAGTCTATGTATTGTTTATTTTTCTATGTAATCCACTTTGTGAACTTTGGTTGAAGAGCAGTATATAAATCTTCTTCTTCTTCGCAGTTGTCATAGTTCAGCCGTAACACCAAACTGGAGTTAAACAGGGCAGAGGTTGGAACTGCAGTACTGTATGTTTGAATTTGTGAAACCAGTTTCAGGCCAAAAGCAACCTGCGGTTTGGCTGCCAGAGAGTTACATCTGAACCTGGATGCCACCATAATTGTGGTTTTGTTCCTATTTTCAAACCGCAGTAATAGAGATTGTGTAGTGCAGACCCACCCAGTGGCTGCTCTATGGCCACAGCACCACAGCCTCACCATCCTCCCCTCTCTTCCCCATTCCACCTAGCAACAGTGGTACATTCGGATTATTTTAAAGAGACACAACCCTTGCAGCTGCTTCTGGATTTTTGCCACTGTCGAAGGGGGCTGGTGCTCTCCCAAATCAGGGGGAAGGAGAAAGATGGGGACAGTGGCCAGTAGGGAAGCAGTCCCACCCACAGCTGCACATGTCTCCCCGCCCCAGCCAAGCTGGCACCTGTCCTTGGAAAAACACAGGTGTGGACCCCACAGCACCACACTGCAGCAGTGCACCCCAGCATGGCCCCCTCTAGTACACAGAGGCTCTCCAAAGCAGTTCCCTAGTGCTTATGTAAGTAACACAGTAATGCCCATCTCAGAACAAGCCATGCTGATTTCTTGCCCACACCCAACAAGGGCTGGCAGGCATAGGAAAGGTGTTACTTGCTGCACAGGAGTGAACCAACAGCAAGCACCATTGCCAGGGCCCTGGGCAGGTAGAAGGTGGCCGGCAGGTGGTGCCAATGCACCCACAGCGAGGGCTCTCTTCTCCAGAAGTAGAACAAAAGATGATGCTGCGGTTGAAAGCCTGAGGCACAGGTTGCCCTTGCCATGGTCCCCCTGCAGCATCTCAGGATTATTTCTCTGCTGGCAAAGCACAACCAGGCCAAAGTGAGGCTGCTGAATGCAAGCTGGCTGCTGCCATGGGGGTGCACAGTGTTATTCCCGCACACCTGCCCCTCCCCTCACGGGCCAACTCTACAATGGAGTGAATTATCTGCATTTGTGGCAAGACAGTGATGGGGAAGGGTTGGGGCCATTGTCCTCCCCATGCATGAGCCTGGCAAATGTCTGGAAGGTGCTCATTAACTTTAGAGCCAGCGGGGATGCTTGGTTGAGGAGGTTGGTAGGCGAGAGGAACCGTGTCCTGCTCCAAGAATAGGGCACAGTTGTGGAGTGTTGGGCCCTCCAAGACCACCCTTGGTCATTCTTCAGCTCATGTCTCCTTCCTCCCTAGGAGCAGTAGATGAATCCGCCATCAATACCCACCCCATTTGTCCTTGCTGTTATCTAGTGCCCTGCAGCTGCCCCATTGTTTGAAGTGCTCCACTGTGCTATCATTGAATTTTTGCAGTGGATACTCTTGATGGGGCCTCGAGGGGATGAGGGTGAAGTCCCTGCATCCTGCTCTATGCCTCTATGTGGGGTCTGTTTGCCTGGCCACACCCACACACACCCAGTCCTGCAGGAGCGTGCATGTGGCAGATGGCCCACCGGTTACACCTGCCCTGATTGCCAATTGTGTGACCACTGGAGTTTGGTGTCCCACAACCTCGAGTTTAGTGTGGATGCCCAGTTGTCCCAAACAGCCCTAGAGTCTCAGCAGCCTTCTGCTCCCACCATATCCACAGGTGTGCAGCAGTCAAGCTGGGGATGTCTCCAGAAAGGTCTGAGCAAAGCTCTGGACCAACTCGGAGACCAGGTTTTTTGTTGGACCAGTGAGGGGGTACGGACCCAGCTGCCAAGCAGCTACTGAAATGAGGCCATCTTCGGTTGGATCTCTGACTAGATAGCCTCCTGTGGATTAGGGGTGTGCACAGAACCGCAGAGCTGCGGTCCGGCACTGTGGGGTGGGTTCCTTTAAGGGCGGGGGAGGGTTTACTTACCCCTCCCGCCGCTTTCCCCCCTCCAGCGCGTGTATTCTTTGTAGTAATTGGGGCGGCAGGATACCTCCCTGCTGCCCCTTCTCCCTCTTGAGTGCAAAAGGCTTGCAGGAGCCTTTTGCGCACGCGCACATCGCGCGCGAGCTTCACGTCTCTCCGACGTGCGCGTCGAGGAGATGTGAAGCTCGCGCGCGACGTGCGCATGCGCAAAAGGCTCCGGCAAGCCTTTTGCACTCAAGAGGGAGAAGGGGCGGCAGGGAGGTATCCTGCTGCCCCAATTACTACAAAGAATACGCGCGCTGGAGGGGGGAAAGCGGCGGGAGGGGTAAGTAAACCCTCCCCCGCCCTTAAAGGAACCCACCCCAACCAAACTGAACCGGCCAGGTCCGAACCAGTCCAGACAGTCTGGAGGCCTTTAGAATGGCCTCCGGACCGGTCCGGACCCATCCCTACCATGGATACCACCGTACTGCCAACCAGTGCAAATAGAGGCTTCAGCACCTCAAGAAAAAATCCAAAGTGGTCACCTTGACAATAGGATGTCCAGAGTGGAGTCCAGGACAATGGCCCACTACAACACACTGACCTTGGTACTGCTGGGAAGTAGGGACGTCATCCCCCGGGGTCCATGACGAGTACTGGGCACCTGATGGCAGATGCTGAGGGCCAGACCTTACAGCCACACGAGGTAAGCAGGCCCACAGTACCATCTGCCACCACAGCCAGCAGCCGAGCACCACCAGTCACCGCTGCCTCAGCGACAACAGAGGGCACATCTTTCCCCCCGCATGCATCCATCCCCACTCTCCAAGGGAAGTACCTGGCTGCACCTGGGGGATGGGACGGCAGCATGCTGCCCCTTCTGTAGAGGCTCCATCTACCTCTGACTGGCCTGGTGGTCCAGTCAGGGGCGGATTAAGGCGTTGGCAGGCCTGTCACTTGCCTATGGTGGCAAATGCTTAAGAGGTGGCAAATTTGGAGGACTGGGGGCAAGTTAAATCTATTTTAAAACCTTTTTCAAGGCGGGGATGGTACCACAGACAGGGGGAGGGGGCAGGCACTTGTGGAGGTGTGCACAGAGGCCCGAAATGGGCCGACCTGTCATTTGGGAGGCAGGCAGGCGCAGGGAAGGAGCTCTTGCTGCTGCCTCCCCCTCCCCATCCTTGCTCTACCTTCAGGAAAAAAGTTTTAAAATAGATTTAACTTGCCCCGACTCACCGCCCCAAGCTCTCGAGCTGGAACAGCAAAACCTTTTTGCCTACAGGCAGCAAAAAGCTTAATCCACTCCTGGGTCCAGTGGCAACAACCCCGGTGACCTGCCAGCCCCACATGTCCGCCACATTCTTAAGGCCATGGAGGAGTCTGCAAGCTCCGTCTTCCCCAGACCCTCACGTGCCCCTGCAACCACCCAACAACTGTCAGGAGGGCAAAGTGTGGGGGAAACCTCCAGACATGCCAGGAGCAACAGCAAACCCATGCTTGTCCAGTTCATGGACCACGCTGGTCAGCACCTCCAGACTGGCACATACACCATTGAATCGGGAGAGGATGACAAGAAGACCCAGATAGGGGACCTGCAACCACTGTAGACTGCCTACCTCTTCAAGGAGGACAGCCAGGTGGCCTTGCTTGGTGTGGGATCTTTGAATGGGCAGGACTTGGGTTTGGCAGCCCCTGGGACCAAGGCCTGTTAGAAGAACTCTCCAAGGAGATGTTCCACCACACACCACCTGGTGTCATATCCTGGAGCGGGGTCGCCACTACAGCCTTGGTACCAACATGTCATGGAGTGGCAGGCGGCAGCTAAAGGTGCAGGTCCCCATGAGCACACCCTCAGGTACCAAGGCCACACCATGCCTGATCACCCAGGTGTGTGAAAAAGTTTCCTGCAATGAGTGGCGTGGTGCAGGTGTTGACGGATGGGTGGGGTTGTGTGGCTGTTGTCTTAATGGCTACTGAACAAATTTTATTTTTATTTATTTATTTGATTTCTATACCACCCTTCCAAAAATGGCTCAGGGCAGTTTACACAGAGAAATAATTAATAAATGAGATGGTTTCTTTGCTCTTAATCGGGTTTCTTTGTTCTTAAGACTGGTGTTAATTTTCTTCATCCCACCCTTCTGATCCATTCCCGCTGGCCAAAGGGAAAGGGTGCTGGGAAAGGGGCAGCACTTCATCAAGGGGGTTCCACAGGCCCCTAGCTGCATGTAAGGTCTTTAAGGGTGCCCCTGAAGGAATCCAGGAAGGAGCAGAGGCCCACAAACAACTTCTTAAGGTTTTTGAATTAATAAAGGGGGGCAGGATTGCCCCTTCTACTTTAAGAGGTTTAAAAGGCTCCTCTTGGAAGGAGGGAAATGAAGGTCCATCGCACTTTGTTCATGGGGGAGACAGAGAGCACTCACACCATCAGTAACAAGAGGGTTGTAGTCCCCCAGAAACAAAGAAGGGTGTTGTAGTGATCAACCTCCCCTACCTCTAAGGTGTTAACCAGAAGTGAACACTTGTCTTGATGGACAGGCTGATGAACTCCAGGGCTCAGCCAATCAGGTGGGTAGGACCTAGAGAGCTGTGGCCAGGAAGAAGGGAGTTCTTTGTTAGAAGAAGCTAGGGTGGACATGCTGAGAAGGACATGTGGCCATGGAGGTTGGCTGCAGGAGAATAACTCTGCAGATGCTTGAAAGACAGGAGGGCAGGAAGCTTGAATTCTCATCAGGTGTTTGGTGAGTTCAAGGCAAGGAGCCAGGGCTTATGGCTTTGGGAAGTTTAGTCTAGGGGAAAGTTTGTTTAGTCAGACTTTGTGTGAGGGATGTTATATTTCTTTGGTCTGTGTGCTTTTGCATATTACTGATACTGTTCTATTACTGTTTACCTGTAATGTAATTAAAATAAGAAACACTAGCCTACACCCATACCTAGAGTGTTACAAAAAACTCTATAAACATTATAAACATGGCCATTTTCTGGATCTCCCCACTCACCTCCAAGCTCCGCGGAGGTACCTGGGTGAATGTCATGCCCATTCAGGTGGGTGGGTGAATGGTGAAGCCAGTGATATAGAGGGTCCAGGGATACAGCCAGCAGGAATGGATGGTCACCTCCTATCACCCACCCAGAGATACCCTGGAGAAGTAGTTCAACTACAGGCACAGCAGCGGGAGGATCACGGTAGAGCAGGCATTTCCGAGGCTGAACGCCTGGTGGTGCACCCTCTACCCCTTGCTGGATGTGGAGGAGAATCTTGTGCCCATCATGATCATGGCCTGCTGCATCCTCTACAGCATCTGCAGGACCAGGGAAGACATGCTGCTGAAGGGCCTGGCCGCACATCCAGTGGGGGAGGAAGGTGATGGTGGGGATCCTGGAGGAGACGGGGATGCTGTGCTGGCGGGCCCAGCAGCGCAGCCCCTGAGGATTGCTGGCAGCAGGAGGGAGGCATGGACAGTGAGAGTGGCCTTCGCAAGACACGCCTGGGAGCATCTCCCTCTGGCCCACCGCCAAGACGGGTAGGTGCATGGTGTTGGAAGGGTGCACCGCCCTTTAAACCGCTGGTGGTATCACGGGGCCATTGCCCATACCTGTTGCAGCAGGGGGATTGTTGAATGCAAAAACCTGTCCTCACCCTGCTAATGAAAGGGCTGCCAGTGTATAAATGGATAATAAAATTACACCATTCAAAATAGAAGTGTTGTGTTTATTTCAAATGCTAGTGGCCACTAGCGGAGCCACAGCTGGCCAGTGGCGGGGAGGGAGACGAGCAGTTTGGGTGGGGTGGGGTGGGGAAGGTAAGGACATGGGATCCCCCTTGTATGTGTCAAGGAGGGCAGTGAGCAGTGTGGGGTATAGGATGGTGCAGGGAACGCAATGGGATCCCCACTTGGATCGTCTGGGAGGGCAATGGACAACTTTGGGGGTTGGATGGGGCTGGTAGGTAGATAGGCTCCCAGACCCCACACCAAGACTCGGCCTAAATGGCATTGGCTATGCTGGGGGTGGATAGTGTGCAGGGGGCTTGCTTTTGCTCAATATTGATGTGTGTAGGCCTGTGGCTGCAAAGAGAAGAGGTTGCAGAGGCGAGGGGAAGAATGGGTCATGAGGCAACCAGGGATGGCAAGCGGCCCTAACCTGGGTACCCAACCCTGATGCCGCCCACATGCCATGCAGAAGGACACATAGAACTTGCAATACAGTGGCGCCCCTACCTGTGACCATCCCGCCCCCCCCAAAGATGTGCCCCTCTGCTGGCAAGTATTTGCCCCATGATTCACTGTCCTGCTGCTAATTTATTAGGGCAAAACAGCTGGGATAGACTGAGGAAGGGGTTAAGTTATCATCAGCCCAAGGAAGCCGGTGGGCAAGCTGGAGCTAGTTGAACGCGGATGACAGGATTGTGTATAGACAGGAGCCCTGTTCAGACAGGAAAAGGTTTGTTCAGATATCTGTACACATGGGCATGTTTTTGTGCGAATGACTGTACCTGCACTGCGTTCATTTTAAAAGTGAACCTGGGTTCAAGCCCCCAGATGTGTGGTACAGATAGGAAGTGTACTGTTGTACCTGCGTTCAACAAAACACGTGAATAATGACCTGCCTACAATGTGCACTTGTTGTACAAGTATTGAACATAACGTGGGAATAGGGTTAGAAACACTCATTAAAGTGAAAATTAGTTTGGAGAATCAGTCCCAGAGCACCATCAGAAAATACTACACCCTAAGTCAGGGGTTCTCCGACTTGGGTCCACAGATGTTGTTGGATTACAATTCCCGTCTCATAGCCATTGTGGCTAGGGATGATGGGGGTTGTAGTCAAGCAACATGAGGGAGAAGAGCTGGTCTTGTGGTAACAAGCATGAATTGTCCCCTTTGCTAAGCAGGGTCCACCCTGGTTGCATTTGAATGGGAGACTACATGTGAGCACTGTAAGAAATAACTCTGGGAAGAGCATCTGAGGTTCCAAGTTCCATCCCTGGCATCTCCAAGATAGGGCTGAGAGAGTTTCCTGCTGCCTGCAACCTTGGAGAAGCCACTGCCAGTCTGTGAAGACAATACTGAGCTAGATAGACCAATGGTCTGACTCAGTATATAAAGCAGCTTCCAATGCTCCTAACAACTGGCAACCACTGTTCTCTAATTTTTCCATCTGTGTGCAGAAAGAATTTTGTTCTGAGTGGCAGTATCAACACAATATGTGCACATGTGCATTTAGAATGAGGTTGAAAGATTCAACCTTAGAGGGATTTAAAATTAACTGAGCAGACATCAAAAAAAGTATGAGTGCACACACGTGTGCATGCCTTAGAGGGTACACTGCTGGGGACCATGTTTGAGAACCCCTGATTGAAGGAGGTCATTCACACAATCAAAAACTGTATTCTACCCAGGTTTGGCAGCTGTGTGTGCTCCCAATCTTTGCTTGTGTGGAAGCAAGGCAAGAGGAAAACCTGGGTAGAAGTGATTGTGTGGAAGCAAGGTAGGAGGAAAGCTTTTCCTCCTACGTTGCTTCCACACAACTGAAAATTGGGAGCACACACAGCTCCCAAAACCAGGTAGAACACGAGTTCTACATGTTTTTGGTTGTGTGAATGATCTCAGTGTGTAGCATCTGTCCAAAATGACACATGTCTTTCAGGAAAACATTTGATCAATGGCTCTTTATTCGCAAATTAGATGACCGGAAACCAACCATCTATTAACGAGTTTGGTAGTTAGAGGCATGCATTTATTTTGCTCAATTGGTCCATTAAGGCCAAGGGCCATGTTTGTCAATAGAAACCAAAGGCTGGCATCCACAATGACAGGGAGAGAGCCATTGATAAATCTATTAGCTGTAATAGCTAAATGGAATCTACAAATTCAGAGGCAGTCTGCCAGTGAAAACCAGTGGCTGGGGAGAAGTCCATTTTGCCTTAATAACCTGCTTGCAATTTCCTAGATGCAACTGTTTGGCCATTGTGGGAAACAAGATCCTGGAAGAGACAGCCCTTTGGTCTACTCTAGCTGTGCTCATCTTATGCTCCTATGACAGGCTGCCTTGGACCAGAGGTGCTATCGGTGACCAAGCTTTGAGTGTCTGCATTCGCCATCTGAAGCACTCCCTCTTAATGGCTGCCTGCCTAGAATGAATGCTCTCCATGCCTCCTGATGGATCGCTGCCCAACCCGCCTGACACCACGACTGCCACATGTTGCTGGGCTCCGTATCACCAGCCGCCCACTCCTGCCGGAAAGGGGATGGAGAGGTGAGGTGCCGGAGGGAGATGCAGGGAGAGGGCTCTCCATAGCAACCGAGCTCTCCCTCCTAATGGTGCAATGCTGCTGTCTGGCTACAATGCATGCACATCTTCTAGTAGAGGAAAGCATCACAAAGGAGCATCTGCATCTGGAAGGCAACGCTGGGAGAGGAGGAAGAGCAAGTACAAAGGTGGGGGCAGGAGATAGACCCACACAGAGCAGGCACTGAACATGTGTGCATGAAATGCAAAAAGCCCAGTGCTTTAGTTACCACCCACCCAGGCCTTTTTCACACAGGGCTTTTAGGTTGCATCTCCTCCGGAATGGAAGGTGTGTGCCTTCACATATCAGCCAGAATTACCCCAAAGTCCCTGCAAGCTATCGGGGAGTACTTTACACACTATTTGGGTTTTTCATTGCTTGTTGAGTGTAGCCTGATTTATATCCATGGACAAGTTTTTTAAAAAAATCCACTTTCTGCATCGGGTTTTGGGGGCAACTTTGAACTCGCGGTAAAGCTTCGCAGTAAAACCTGCGGTGTGAAAAACACCCCAGGTATCTTTTATTATTTGCATGTTCTGTTCACAGGATGCAGTTTTTCCCTGTGTAAACGAAAGCAGATGTATCCCCAGTGTGGAGAGAAGGCAAATCTCTCACTGGCTTAATCAGTGTTATGCACTTCAAGTACAGCACGTCCAGTCACAGGTGACACAAACACAAAGCCTAGAAGGTTATAACGTCCCCATAAATCCACTTTCCTCCCCTGCTCCCAACTGAACTAAAATGTTGTCTCCTTGCATTGTTAATACTGCGTGTAAGTAAATTGCTATGGGGTGTACAAAAACGGTTGGGTAGGTGGGTGGGTATGAGGAACACAGCAGTTTCATGATAGAGTGTGAAAACACGATAGAGGTAGATCAGCAGTCCTGCCAAGGTCTTCTGAAATACAGGCCAAATCTGTACAGGCCAAATACAGGCCAAATCCCTAATCTGTCACCATGTCTGTCTGTCTCTGTCCCACTTGGTCTTTTGCTCTGTCTGCTGCTGTTGGTACCAGCTGTGGTTCATCTCTGTTCCCCAGTCCCCTGCCACCTTTCACTGTCTAGAGGTGTCAGTTTGATAGGATTGTCCCTAATCGCTGTAATGTTGCCCTCAGGGATCCAAGAGACCCAGGAATAGAAGACACTCCAGAATGACAAGGAAGTGGAGAAGGGGGACGAGAGCGAGATGTATGTTTGGGGTGGGGTGAGGGAGTCGGAAACCAATTTTGCCCACGTTTTCCCTCTGAAAACATACAGCGTTCACAGGACTTGCCCTTTACGAGCTTCAAATGGGCCTACAATGTACATTCATTCTGTGTAAACGAATCAGAGCTGTCATTTCCCCCGCTAAGAAGTCTTAATAATTAGCGATGCCACAGTGGCCTGGCAGCTGTTAAGAGAGATCTCTACAAGCCTGTTAAAGGAAGGGTAATTGACAGTCCTACATGAAAGAGAAAGCAATGCACTGCTGACTGGATCCTTCATTTAGGAGAGGGGGGCACATCTCAAATCACTCCAAAGGCCACTTTTAAATTTTTATTAATTCCAGAACGCTGCAGAGTTATGTTAACAGTGGAAATAATTTGTGTTACAAATTTTCACTGAGTCTTTTCTTCTTCGCTCATTCTCTGCCAACGCCCTTCTTTATCGGCACCCAGAAAATGCACACACTCCTCTTTTTCTGCTCTTTTTCTACACCACCATCTTTCAATTAAGTGTGCACACATGGATTTTTCTGCAACAGGGCGAGCGTCACTTATTAATTCCATTTTTAACCCACCCTTCCTCCAAAAAGATTATGGCAGTACATCTACTTCCTCCCACACCTTCTTATCTTCACCATAATCCATTAAACTTTACTGAGGATCTTCTGCCCCTTACAACGCATACACTGACAAATCTCTCCTTTCACTGTGTCTTCGAACGTGCAAATCCTTCCACCAAAGCACAGTGGTGTTGACGAACACGGCGATCCTGTGCGCACTTACCTGAAAGTAAGCCCCGCTGAATACAGTGGGATTTACTTTTGAGTAAACATGCACAGAAATGAGTTGTAAGGTTGCCAATCAAGCACTATTTTGTTGGTTTCACAGGGGCATTGTTAGGGAGTGGCACAAGGTGGAAAGGGCCCCCGGTGTATTGCTAAGAGCCCCAAATCTCACAGCCACCTCCCTCCTCCATGGCCTCTTCCAGAAAGAAAGTGCAGCAGTGGAGGCACCTGCACGATAGAGTTGCCATGCCCCGCCCCCCGAATTCCAGGTTTTCACCCAAATTTTAAGTATCTCTCCCAGATTGCTTAGCCCACCCACATTTGCCCGGATTTCAGCTTTCATTTAAAAGAAGAAAAAGCTAAGCTCTAGCCCTTGTAGAAGCGGAGTTATGGAGCAAAACGAGCAGTCACTATTCTACTAAAAAAATTGTTTTCAAGCCAATTTACATAATATGCAAATAAGGCACTCGGATTTGGAAAGCCAGAATATGGCAACCCTATACACGGTGCATGGGAGAGAGCTCCTGGCCTCACCTAGCTCTCTGCTGCTTCCACCTTCAAAGGTGCTGTATTATAATGTTGGAGACTTTTTAAAACATGCACAATTCTTTGGGTGTTTAATTACCAAAAGGGGGCTCTGGGTCCAGGCCTTGCATCTTTTAAATACTAGCAACTCCCCTGTGGTCAGACTTGGTCAGACTTCACCTATAATGCACCAATGTCCATCATAGCTCCACCCATGACCCACCAGATTTTTGTCTTGGCTCCGCCCCTCACTTCCCAAATTCCTCTTCGCTTGCACCAGGTTGTTTTCTGCCCAATTTCTGCCCAGTCTCTTTCCTCTTGGCCCTGCCCAGAGGACCATATTTTTGAAATCCAAAGTTGGCCAGCTTATCCGTGGATTTCTTCAACACATAGAAACATGGCCATGTGATGCGGCTGAGCTAGGACTTGGATACAGTTCTTCCTAGTCCTAAATCAGGCCTGTGGGTTGATCGCAACTCTAATCTTATTTGTGTTCTCAGGGAAGGGAAGAAATTCCAAATATCCTTTGCTTGCCACCCTTCCCATCTCTCTGTAGGAGCATTGTTAAATTTTTATACTTATTGGATTTGAGTATCACTATACTTATATTGAGGTGAACCCTGTCACTTATTCAGATCATCTGGAGAGGTCCAGTTACAGTTCCTGCTGGCTCATTTGGTGGCAACTCGGGACTGGGCCTACTCTGTGGCTGCCCCAGGGCTCTGGAATACACTCCCTGTTGAAGCATCTTCTTCTCTGCTTGCTTTTAGGAAGACCCACAAGACCAGTGGCAGAGCCTGACCGCCACACGGCCCCCCGCTTGGGAGCTAAACCTGCACCCTGCCCTGTGTCTGACGTCAGACATGGGGGGGGCATGTCGGGGCCACGAGGTACAGCCCCTGATTGGGCACAGCCCGGGTTCTTTGAACCCATTGGCCCAATGGTGGCTCCGCCCCTGCTCAAGAGGTACCTGTTTTCCCAGGCTTTTAACTCAAATTTAAACTTTAATGTTTTTATTCACTGAGATTGTTTTAATCTGTTTAATGAATTTTAACTGTTTTATATTGTTTTCGCATTTGTTATGTTTTAACTTTGTACACCGCCTAGAGATGTCTATATCAGGCAGTATTGAAATATGATAAAGAAATATATAAATATTATAGACATAAATGTATGTTTGTGGCAACATCAACAATCTGCCCAAGCCTGTCAGAAGTAAAGATGGGTGGGAGGATGCTGGCATCCTGGGTCTGTCTGCACTGCCCCATCTCTCCCTAGATTTAGGTGGAGTTGGCGATGTTTTTCCCACTAGCCAGGTTGCACAGTTCACCCGTGACTGAAAGTCCCTCGGTGTGTGTGTGAATTGATGGAAGAGCAACAGCCTTGAATGTCACATCACTGAACTATGCGAAGAAGAATCATTCTGGGGAAGGCCGAAACAAAGGAGAAAAAATGAAGCCAAAGGGAGCGGGGAGGAAGGGGACTGAGCAATGGGGATGTAGAGATAGACCTGTGAACTGAGGGAAGAGAAATGCTGAGGTGGAAACAGAGATGGGGGTGCAGAGAGAGAATGCTATGGGGTGCAGAGAGACCCATTAAGAGGGGAACAGAGATAAGGAAGGATAAGGTTCTGTGGAAGTGTACATAGCTGGAGGTGCGAGTCCATCATGCATCTGCACTTACCTCTTTTTAGAACAGACCTACACAACCTAACTGAGTTCAGGAACCACTAGGTGTTCCCATCTCCAAGAGAAGCTATGCAGAGTGTTGAATGGCTGGCCTTAGGGCTGTCATGAAGGCAATGTTTTGTTAAAACCCCTTAAAAGACTGGCTTTTCTTTCCTTATAAGGCACAGAACAAATATTTAAAATGAATATTGTAAACATATTAGGTAGCTGCAAGAAAAAAGACTTAAAGACAGCCCAACGCTTACCCAAAATATGTGTGGGGAGATATCTGTGCTGGGGTTTAGAACCATGTTCCCCAAATGTTATTGGGGAGAACTGGGCTCCCCAGATGTTATTGGTCTACAGCACCCAGAAGTTGATAATCCAGATGCTGGTGGATTGCTGACATAATCCAAAACCCATTATAGTTGAAATGGTGGGAGTTGTAGTCCAACAATATATGGGGAACCAAGACTGGGGTCCCCTATAGCAGTAGAACAGCAAAAGTGGGACTAGGGGTGGGGTGTGCCTGAACAGGCTTGGGCAGCTGTGAACAGGGCGGAGAGTGGTTCCCTTAAGAAGCAGATAAGCAGGTCCTTACCTGCTCTGCTGCTGCCCGGCTGCTTTTCCAGGCGTGGTGCTCACTCTAGCAAAGGCCTCATGTGGCCATGGCGCTGTTTCCTGAGGTGGCCTAATATGTTGTTCCTGCGGTGCTGCTCCCTGTGGCCTGTGGTGCCGCTTCAGCACGCCCATGTCCGTCACACATGCATGGCAGCCATGTGCGGGCCAATGCCACATGCAGGCTGCAGGGAACAGCGCTGCAGCCATGTGTGGCCTTTGGTAGAGCAAGCGCCGTGCCCAGAAAAGCGGCGGGGTGGCAACAGAGTAGGTAAGGATCTGTTTACCTGCTTCATAAAGGAACCGCTCCCTGCCCTGCCAAACTGGTTTGGCTGTGGATGCACAAGCCGGTTCGGCGCTTCCCGAAGGAGGCACCGAACCGGTTCGGGCCCATCCCTAGAAGAGGTATGTCTTCTACGAAGAGGTATAGTGCAGTTGATAGTTCCTTGGATTAGGACTAGGATGATCAGAGTTCAAATTGCTATTGAGCCATGATGTTTGAGCCAGTTGCAATATTGTGATGTAGCCTAACCTACTCCACAGGATTACTCTTAAGGATAAAAGGCTCAGAAAGACCATGCAAACTGCCCTGAGCTTCACTTTACTTTCTGATGTTTATATAGTTGAGGGGCTGATAAGAGTGGGAAAACCCAGGGACAAATGGGGCTGCTATATAAGCATTCTGTGGATTATTTAGAACAGGGTTTCCAACCTTGGTCCTCCAGTTGGCCATTGTGGCTGGGGATGATGGGAGTTGTAGTCCGACAGCATCAGGAGGCCCAAAGTTGGGAACCCTTGATTAAGAGTCTCTGTTTCTGACAGGGGCACCTGAACATCAAAAGTGAGGATATCCTACTGATGCCCTTGGACTAATTCCACCCCACAAAGCAAATTCTCTCAGAAAGAAAAGGAAACATTTTCAGGTTATGGGAGGCAGAGATAATCCACGCTTTGGTATCACAAGAGATGTGGATGCAATGGCTGCCTCTTCAAACATGTGCTCTATAATCTTACTTAGCTCCCTGATAACTAGGCAAAGAGGCACCTTTAAAAGTGGTGATTCTCCTTTATTTAGCAGGGGGGAGCAACTGGCCCTGGTTGTCGCTAGTGTCTGCTTTATGTTTCTTTTTAGACTGTGAGCCCTTTGGGGACAGGGAACCATCTTATTTATTTATCTACATAAACTTCTGGAGAACATTATTGTGAGAAAGTGGACTATAAATATTTGTCATATTCATCATACTCTTACATCAGGCCTGCTCAACTTTGGCCCCCAGCTGTTTTTGGACTAGAACTTCCATAATCCCCAGGCACAGTGGCCAATAGTCAGAGATTATGGGAATTCTGCAGGAGGGCCAAAGTTGAGTAGCCCTGTTCTAGATGGTAGAGGGAAGAGAGCTGGTCTTGTGGTAGCAAGCATGACTTGTCCCCTTAGTTAAGCAGGGTCTGTCTTGTTAGCATATGAAACGGAGACTAGAAATGTGAGCACTGTAAGATATTGGAGCCACTCTGAGAAGAGCATCTAGGTTCAAGTTCCTTCCCTGGCATCTCCAAGATCGGGCTGAGAGAGATTCCTGCTTGAAACCTTGGAGAAGCCTCTGCCAGTCTGTGTAGACAATATTGAGCAAGATGGACCAATGGTCTGTCTCAGTATATGGCAGCTTCCTATGTTCCTATGGTGCCAGTTTTACTCTAGATGGGAGTAACAACATCTGAGGACCAAGGCTGGGAAGGAATCCCTGGTGTAGACTAGTGGTATCAAGACACTCTTATCTATCTCAACAGAATTTTGTGGCTACCAGTTCTAAACTGGGAACTGCATTTTCCACCCATGATTCAGCAGATTCTGCCAGATTCCACTTATGACTGCCAATTTTCTTATCTACCCATGACTCTTCAGATTTTGGCTGGCTCCGCCTTCTGTTAGTTTCTGCCTCCTAACCAGGACAGCTTTCTGGAAACCAAATACAGACAACTCTGTTCAGTGGTGCTGCAACCTTTAAGAAACTAAGAGGTTATTGATGAAAACCCTTTTTTATTGATTTAAAAAGTATCCCAAATTAATCAGGAGGCACATATTTAAAAAAACACGTTAATTCTTTTTAATAGAAGTGCTTTTAACAGTTGCAGGTGGCAGGAATAATCTCAGAAGAGGTATTCTGTTTCACACAGAAGAGAATGCTTCTTCTACAGCAGCATCTGCTGCATGTACCATCTAAAAAGAAAGGAAAATGTAGAGATGTGCACAAAACATGATTCGGAACCTGAATCGTGCCGCATCCCTTTAAAACGAGGGATTCCGCATCCCCTTTAACACTGAGGAGTGCAGGTCCATACCTGCCCCTCCAGCACTCACCACCATTAGTGCAACTATCTCCCCCAACTGCCTCTGTGCAACGCGGGCATGCACACGGCCTCCACGCACGTGAATCTGAATCGCGTTTTGTGCACATCCCTAGGAAAATGCTTTTTTACTTCAAAACTATTAGTTCAATCCTATGCAAGTGGTTGCAGATTTAACCAATTACATTAAATTAATTAAATTAAAACTAGTGATGCCTTTAATTATGTGATAGTCCTGCTATCTAGAGATAAAATAACTGGGACTTAGAACCACACACCAGTTCTCAGGATCCATATACTGGTTCTCACCTGTGCTTACTGGGTTTAAAAAGTACCGTCGAAAGTACTTCTCATATATTTAGCTAGGGGAGAGCAACTGTCAGTTCACCATTGTGTCTGTTCAGCAGCTGCAATCAATATCTTCCTCCTGTCTTTCTGAGTCTTTAAAGGTTGTGAGCTCTTTGGGGAGAGGAAAATAGTCTCCCACCCCCCCACCCCCCATTCCTCTGCTATGTAAACAATTTTGTGAACTTTTTGCTGGAATGTTGTATCCAAGTATTCTAAAAAATAAATACATAATATTTCACAACGCATGGTTCAAAATCCTACCATTGCCAGAGGCCTGTCTGGAAAAGCTCAGGGGAGGGGGAAGTACTTTCCCGTGCCCACACTAATTATAAGCACAGCTAGGACTGCCATCTCTGACTGAACCTATTTTTGGAGATTTCCCTCCCCTACCCCCACCTCCAAACCAAACATTTTTCTAATATTGTTTATTATATCAAGCCATTAAAATGGGGGAAGAGAGCTGGTCTCGTGGTAGTAGCAACATGAATTGCCCCCTTTGCTAAGCCGGGCCCACTTTGGCTTGCATTTGGATGGGAAACTACACCTGAGTGCAGTCTGTTGCAAGATATTCCTTTTAGGGGATGAAGCTGCAGCTCAGCGGTAGATCTTTTGCTTGGCATGCAGAAGGCCCCAGGTTCAGTCTCTGGCATTTTCACCTTGGAGAGCCATTGCCAGTCAGTGTGGACAATATTAAACCAGATGGATTAAAATGTCTGATTCCGTGTAAGGCAGCTTTCTGCGTTCCCCCAAATCTCCAGTGTTGCTTTCAATCTTATTTATTTATTTATTTATTTATTTATTTATTTATTATTTCTCCATCTTATTTATTTATTATTTCTCTGCGTAAACCGCCCTGAGCCATTTTTGGAAGGGCGGTTTAGAAATTGAATAAATAGATAGATAGATAGATAGATAGATAGATAGATAGATACCAGGAAATCAGTGCCAGTTCTGGGAGACTTGCAGGCCAATCCTGGAGGGCTTAGGGCTAGCAACCCTAAGCACAATAGTTGGTTAAAGATAAAGTTGGCATTCAAGATAACGTAATCCACATTGTATGGTCTTTCAAATAAGTGCTGAAGCCAACGTAGGCACCCATGCTGTGTCTCAAGAAGCCCTTACTAGGGCAATGGTTCATGTGTGGGGGTGGGATGTGTGTGCGTGTGCGTGTCGATGCTGCTCTCTTAGAGTCACGGCTGCTGTATTCCCAGTAGCCTTGTGGGAGCTCTCGGTCGTCATGGCAGGGAGGTGGCTGCTCAGCCTTCCATGGCAGGGAGAATTAACTTGCCTTTCAAGAGAAGCAGCGCTCGCTGTGGCTTGACTGTCAACACAACACACATCAGAGCAGAAACCACTGACATGCCCGTGCTCAAGGTCAAGCAGCAAGCCACACGCCCTTGAAGCAAATGGAAGTGGAAGGGTCTCTCCGTACTCAGCCAGTGCTTAGAGCCGAAATGGAAAACAGTGCCATTGCACAGGAGAGCCTGCCAGCCCTTGGCAGTCCCAAAGAAGGAGGTTCTGGCATCGTTCTCACTGAGGGAGGAAAACAGTATCTGGACCACACCACTGCAGGCTTTGGTGGGGGTGGGCTCACCTGAGTAAATATTACCCCATACTAAAACCTTCCCTACATGCAGAAAGCTAGCATGTCAGGGAGAAGGGTCCTAGTATAGCCTAGCTAGGTTTCCATCTATTTATTTATTTATTTTATTTGTTTACTACACTTGTGTCCCGCTCTTTCTCCAAAGAGCCTAGAGCAGTTTACATGGTTACGTTTGTCCTTACAATAAGCTTGTGAAGTAAGTTAGGCTGAGAGAGAAGTGACTGGCCCAGAGTTATCCAGGGAGTTCCATGACTGAATGGGGATTTGAACGTGGGTCTCCCTGGCCCTAGTCCGGCGCTCTAGCTATTACACCATACTGCCCCCCATTCTGTGTGCAAAGGATGTTTTTCTGTGGAGAGGCATTCAGTTATGTGTGAGCCTCCATCTGCAGTCTGAAGTAGTACAGCCCAGACACAGGGTTACTACCTTAGTGAGAAGGAAGAGGCATAGATCATTCCTTTTTGAGGCCTTCCTCTTTTCCCTGTTAAGCCCTATTCTCACACTGTGTTCACAATCTGTGTACACATGCATGGATTTGTACACAAATACACAAGTTATGTTTAATGCACCTGCAGCAGAACACTTTCAACTGTGCCATGCCATGCATATAAGGGACCTGTACCCAGGTTCACTTTTTTAAATGAATGTAGGCACAATCATTCACACAAAAACATGCACCTGACCGCACGTACAACATAATGTCTGAATGGGGCTTTATTTGGCCTATGATTTGAGGAAAACCAGATATTCTGATTTTTGAATACATATTTGTAGATATTTGAATATATGTGTTTTTGTGGTGTAGTGGTTAGAGTGTTGGACTAGGACCAGGGAGACCCACATTCAAATCCCCATTCAGTCATGATGTTCACTGGGTGACTCTGGGCCAGTCATGTATCTCTCAGCCTAACCTTCCTCACAGGGTTGTTGTAAGGCTAAACATAACCAAGTACACCACTCTGGGCTCCTTGGAGGAAGAGCAAATGTAAAAATAAATAAATAAACCATAGAAGGAGGAGAAGAGCAAAGACAGTATAGGTTGGTTTACACTATGCAGTTTTGTGACACATGAAGAAAAGACCAGACAGAGGTGAAAATGGCACTTTCCAGATCAGGGTGCTTTCCAGATTAGAGGCTGCAACGGAGTCACGATGTATCTCCAAAGTGTGCTTCCACATTTCCTTTGTTCTAACACTGCAGTCCCTACGCTGACAGCAGGGTGCCATTCACATATCCGATGCCTTGTTTTGGATTTAATCGCTGCAATTGATTGCTATAATGTTGTATGTCCAGCGTAAAAAGGTTCCTGTATTTTCCAGTTGCTAGTTTTCGTGAGACTGCTCCCCCTGCTGGGCGCTTTGCTATTTACGTTTTGAATGCGATTTGCCCAAACTGAAGCATTTTGCTGCTTTTGAGCGAGTAATCTCGAAAGCACCCTGGTCAGGAAGGAGTATCAAAATCAGGCTTAGCAATAGTTTAAGAGTACCACTGGAAGGCATAATTGAAATTTTCGGTGGGTTGAGGAAATGTGGACTGTCTTTTCAGAATGCTGTCACTGAAGATGTGGGCAGTGCTTGATTTCTGAAAAAGAGGTGCTAGGTTTCAAGCATGTAGGGAAGTCCTGTCACTTGCCCTGAAAGGAAGCCTGATTCCTTGATGTTGTCAGGGCTGCTCAATTTTGACCCTCATGCAGATGTTGGTCTACAGCTCCCATAATCCCTGGCTATTGCCCACTGTGGCTGGGGATTCTGGGAGTTGTAGTCCAAAAACAGCTG
Source organism: Hemicordylus capensis (assembly GCF_027244095.1). Taxonomy (NCBI): domain Eukaryota; kingdom Metazoa; phylum Chordata; class Lepidosauria; order Squamata; family Cordylidae; genus Hemicordylus; species Hemicordylus capensis. The sequence continues at coordinate 34,801,640 of NC_069662.1, forward strand.
GGGGGGCCTAAGTTAAGCAGGCCTGTGTTAAGTGTACAAGAACAGGCTGTAGTTGTAGCTGGTGGAGTCACAGCTTATTGGCTGAGTGTCTGTTTTGTAAGCAGGTGGTCCCAGCTTCAATTCCTGGCATCTCCATGTAGATGGGAGGGATTCCTGCCTGGAACCTTGGAAAGCCACTGCCAGTCGCATTGACCAGGCCTGCTCAACTTAGGCCCCCCAGCTGTTTTTGGACTACAACTCCCATAATTCTCAGCCACAGCAGCCAATAGCCAGGAATTATGGGAACTGTAGGCCAACATCTGCAGGAGGGCCGAAGGCTAGAGCTTAGCCTTTTTAAAAAAATGAAAGCTGAAATCTGGGCAAATCTGGGTAGGCTAAGCAATCTGGGTGAGATGCTTAAAATCCGGGTGGAACCCGGAATTTCGGGGGCCATGGCAACTGTAACCAAAGGTCTGACATGGTATAAGGCAGTTTCATAAACTTAGTAGCTGACATGTTGAAGAAAATTAATCAAAGCAGTCCCACTGAAATTAGAGGGTCAAGGTAGGCAATGTCCTTTTAATTTCAAATTGCTGATCAATGACCGAAATAAAGATATCTATCTTTTAATAGGACTACTTTGAGTAATTTCCCTGTGTGTCCATCAGTGTGGAAAAGGCACTCTTTATGTGCTCAGTTGTGTTTTCATTATAAGAGATATTTTTGGTTTCTTTGAAGAAAGAGTGGAGGGAATAGCGCTAAATTTGCATGGTTAGGAAAGGAGGAAGCTACTGCACCAAGGCCTACAGTACCTTGCAGAGATAGAAAACAACTAGAGTGGTGCACAGCCTGAATTTCCTGTTTCAGTAGACCATTCCCACCCCCATGGTGGAAATGAGAGCTGTATGCTGAAGCCTTGCACTTGATTGACTTCCATGTAGACATGTTGCACTTTTAAACGTAGGTAGGAAGGAAGGAAGGAGACTTAAGTCAGCAAGAGCATAGACTTCTCTCTTTTGTTGCTACATTTTGCTTTTGGGGGAAGGGCAATTGCTGGTGCCCAGTCACAGCAACATTAAATCTCAGATTTCCCCATTGATTTCTATGCACATTCTCACTTGCACCTCTGGTGAGATTTTACAACTTCTATAATGTAAAGACCCAGGAATCCTCTCACCACACAATGAGATGGGTTACTCTGGTATATTCTGATCTCTCAGCAGCACCTACAAAAAATTTCTTTTTCCTGTTATGACACTAAGTGATCCAGCAGTGATTTCTGTGCATATATTCATTCCATCAGCTATGATCATTGAGCGATCCCATGTGGTTGCATTTCTGCATACATCAAGAGAGGGAAATTCATCCTGCCCCTAAGATGCTTTAAGGTTGCCATGATTTATGATTAAACACTGGATCAAAGTGATGAATGTTCTACTCGTTTTTGTTTAGGGATCCAACAACACAGATTTAGCAACTCCGCTTCTGCGAGGTTTATGAAGAGGGCTACCATAAGAACAGCCTTGCTGGATCAGGCCGATCTAGTCCAGCATCTTGTTTCACACAGTGGCCAACCAGATGCCGCAGGGAAGCCCACAAGCGAGTTGAAGGCATGCCCTCTCTCCGGCTGTTACTCCCCTGCAACTGGTATTCAGAGGCATCCTGCCCCTGAGGCTTGAGGTGGCCTATAGCCTCAGATTAATAGCAGTTGATAGACCTCTCTTCCATGAAATTATCGAAACCCTTCTTAAAGCCATCCAGGTTGTTGGCTGTCACCACATGTTGTGGCAGAGAACTCCACAGGTTGATTATGTGTTGTATGAAAAAGTACTTCTCTTTGTTGGTCCTAAATTTCTTGGCAATCAATTTCATGGGATGACCCCTGGTTCTACTATTATATGAGAGGGAATGTTCTCTCTATCCATTTTCTCCACACCATGCATGATTTTATAGACCTCTATCATGTCTCCCTGCAGTTGTCTTTTTTTCTAAACTAAAAAGCCCCAGGTATAGCCTTGCCTCATAAGGAAGGCACTCCATGCCCCTGATCATCTTGGTTGCCATTGCATTAATGAATGTTGATTAATCATGTGGGGTTTTGATCAATAAAATCTGCATATTTTTGCATATGAAGAAAATAATAGTTTTGAAGGGGAGAAACACTCTGTTTTTCATTGATGCATGGTTGTGTTGTAGCAGGCACCATGTCAGAAGAGGCATTCCCTCCTGTGAATGTATGATAAGAGATGCCTCTTTTGACATGGTGCCTGCCATCTGCAGTTTTATCTTATATCTATTTCTGAAAGAGCTATAAATATTATGATCCTTATGGGTGCATAAGCAGAGCATCTGAGGGCAATACAAGCAGTCTCAGGTGTTGGTGCATATATACTACATATCTATTATACACTATACACCATTATCTATCTATCTATCTATCTATCTCCTTGGGCCTCACTTACTGACATGATCTCAGACCAAACCACGAAAGATAGAAGCTGTTTTCGCAGCTGGGTTCCAGACCTTACTCAGACTACACTCCCCACCTCAAAAAGGACCCCCCCACCTCCAGCAAAAAAACACACCATTAACTTCCTGGAAAAATGAAGAAAAACTCTTCCATTGGAAAGCATGGGAAATGATACCTCATTGAGCTACAGACCGACTAGAGTCACAAAGAGATGCAGCCGCCATTTGAGTGGTCATGTTGACTGCCTTGTTGACCACTCACATTGCTGCCGCATATGCTCAGAGGCCCACTGAGTGGTGGGGTGGGGTGGTTTCCCTTCAGGTTAATGAATCGGCCTCCCGGGCTTCCCACAGGATACCAGGTGCCCAGGGTGGTGAAGTCTGTCATTTTAAAAAAGTGATTTTACCCCACCCTCGTCTCCACCGCCCCCGGAACCACTATTACTGCAGGAATCCTTGCAAACTGCAAACCCATTTTACTAGTAACAACTATAAGTAAAAGAAAGAAAGAAATTGAGAAAACCTAGCAGTCATGGAATAAGGGGACAAGTACATTTGTGGATTGCTAACTGGTTGAAGGACAGGAAACAGAGAGTAGGGATAAATGGAGAGTTTTCACAATGGAGGGAATTAAGAAGTGGGGTCCCCCAGAGATCTGGATTGGGACCAGTGCTTTTTAATTTATTCATAAATGATCTAGAAGTACAGGTAAGCAGCAAGGTGGCCAGATTTGCAGATGATACCAGACTCCCTCGGGTAGTGAAATCCAAAACGGATTGTGAGGAACTCCAAAAGGATCTCTCCAAACTGGGTGAGTGGGCGACAAAATGGCTATTGCATTTCAGTGTTGGCAAGTGTAAAGTGATGCACATTGGGATGAAAAACTCCAACTTCAAGTATACGTTGATGGGATCTGAACTGTCGGTGACTGACCAGGAGAGGGATCTTGGGGTTGTGGTGGACAGCTCATTCAAAGTGTCGACTCAATGTGTGGCAGCTGTGAAAAAGGCCAGTTCCATGTTAGGGATCAATGAAGGGGATTGAAAATAAAACTGCTAATATTATAATGCCTTTATACAAAACTATGGTGCGGCCACACCTGGAGTACTGTGTACAATTCTGGTCACCACATCTAAAAAAGGACATTGTAGAACTGGAAAAGGCACAGAAGAGGGCAACCAAGATGATCAGGGGCCTAGAGCACCTTTCTTATTATGCAAGGCTACAACACCTGGGGCTATTTAATTAAGAAAAAAGAAGACTGTGGGGAGACATGATAAGAGGTCTATAAAATCATGCATGGTGTGGAGAAAGTGGATAGAGAGAAATTTTTCTCCTTCTCACTTAATAGTAGAACCAGGGGTCATCCCATGAAATTGATTGCCAGGAAATTTAGGACCAGAAAACAGGTACTTTTTCACACAACGCATATTCAACTTGTGGAATTCTCTGCCACAAGATATGGTGACAGCCAACTACCTGGATGGCTTTAAGAGGGGTTTGGATAACTTCATGGAGGAGAGGTCTATCAACGGCTACTATCAATGGTCTATCAATGGCTAGAGGGCTATAGGCCACCTCCAGCCTCAAAGGTAGGGTGCTTCTGAGTACCAGTTGCAGGGGAGCAACAGCAGGAGAGAGGGCATGCCCTTAACGCCTGCCTGTAGGCTTCCAGTGGCATCTGGTGGGCCCATGTGAAACAGGATGCTGGACTAGATGGGCCTTGTGCTTGATCCAGCAGGGCTGTTACTTATGTTCTTAAGTAAATACATGAGCTCTACCGTATACTAGGCTTCTACCCATTTAGCATGCATACATGCAAGCTTCCACAAAGTAAGAATGTAATTATGTTCTTTCTATTATGTATAAAACAGGATGCACCGAAGTGTGTGTGTTGCACAAGTGGCTGAAGATTTTGGATGGGGGCAGCTGCTGAACAAAGATAAAAGGCCATTAGGGAAGAGGACATAATGATAATGAGAAGTATGTTTTGTAAATGTGTGGAATATTGCAACAGAAAGGGGTTTCCGGAGGATATGGTGACAAGTATGCTTTAACAGGAGTTTGAATATTGCTGACTTGATAGTCCAGACTGCAGAAGGGGGTTTCTAGGCCTACAGATGAGCTTGTGGACAGGCCTGAAAGACCAATCAAAAGCCTCAGTGTGTGCATGATCTAGTTTGTGATACCAACCCCCCCCCCCACAGAATGAACATTGGGGGATTCTTCAGCTGCAATGGTGGGGCTCTCTGCATGCAAATCTACTCCTCTGTCCCAGTACACTCCCTTTGAGCTGGCCACCCAATTGCAGAGTGAATGTGAATATGAATATATAAACCAGGAGGTTCATGAATCTGCATTTTATACTTTAGACAATTAATAAGAGTTACATGAATTTTGTCTAACTGACATCTGGTTATTAGAAGCTCATTCTCCTATTATCCCTAGTTGAAATACTAGGTTGACCCTATTGGCATAACATTAATGGTGGAAAATGCAGGCAGCAGGAAACTGAGACTGGCAGTGAGGTAGTAATTACATACAATTAAGTAATCTGCAGATTACTACAGATATATATTTCACCAAAATCTGAAGGGGGAAAAATCTAAGGGGACAAACACACACAACCACACACAACTGCCCCAAAGTAATTTAATGAAGCTCAAAGTTTGCAGACTCAGGGAAATTAACAAACAACCAGATGGGTGGAACTAATGTAATTCAGCAGTGAGGAGTTCAGTGACGAGGAAAGAGGGCTTGGGAAAAGAGCAGAAAATGTATCAGCTTCAAGAATACTCCCTCAACACCGTCACAACCTCTCTGCTTCCAAGGGGGAAAGGTGTCTAGAACGGCAACATTTTTCAGTATATTACAAGCTACTTGTAAGTTCTTCTATGTTAAAAAAAAAAGAGTGATACATGTTGCCTGATTAATTGAGAGTATTTTCTATTCCATCAAACATTTTAATTAATAAATCTAATTGATAAACCAGCTATAGCTGCAATCCCTATCCATAGTGGAGTAAGCCCCATTGAACACAGAGTGATCTACTTCTAAGTAAACAAATACAGGATTGCTCTCTAGGAGTGCAGTCTCCTTTATAAAGGTCCACTAGCTGAGCTTGCTAGATCACAGCAAACCATAACAGCTCACCACTTCATTAGTTGCTCAGCTTTCCTTGAGTAATACAGTTCAGCTCTTTGGCAAAAAGCAGAGCTGTGATGCAACATGCTGGTATTAATTTAAATCTACACCATTTCCTGTATTTTCCCATCTTTTCTACAGAGTTACACCCCAGACTTGTTTGGCATAGGGTGGCGGGGCGGTGGCGGTGGGGGGTGGGGAGAGGCAGGATTACTCCTGCCAGAGTCACCCAGCGAGTTTCATGGTTGAATGGGGATTTGCACTCGGGTTTTAAGACCACCTTCTTTATTCGTGTGTCCCCATAAAATATTGCTTCTTCTGCTAGCTCCTTTCTGTCTGACTGTGGAAGGACTTCCACCTTGTGGTCCTGCATGCCCAAACTTAAAGTGACAGTAACACACAATATGCCAAGCTATCCTCTGTTGGCACCATGAAAAGACTGCTTGACCCTCTTCTGAGAGGTTTAAAAAATGCCATCTGCTTCTGCTGTTTGTCTAAATAAGACAGACTCATTCATTTAAACTTTCTTCCCAGTTTAAGAAACATTCTTCCTGAGTGCCTTCTAGAACCACCATTCCTGCAGCTTTCTTCTAAACCTTAAGAGACACGTGCATGCATTCCTTGACTTACAACCACATCATGTTTCCCATTGGGAAGCACAACCTGAAGCAGTATACACCCCATAGCTGGCTGTGGATTATCTGAAATTTAGTTGTGGGAAGGGACCTGCTACAGCAATGGTACATGATTTTACTTTCACCATTGTTTCCATTGTCACCATTGTTTCAAATAGCAATGTTAATCATGTTGATGACTGGCATTAGGACGAAAATCCCTCAAATAGTTGCTAGGCTTGGCCTAACTGGTCCTTTTAATTTCAATGGGACTACTTTGAGGAATTTCCCTCACCAAGTCAGCCAATGTGCTCAGATTTGCCACATATCCGGGGCATGTATCTGCAATGGCAGATGACAAATGCTAATCTCTGCATCATCTGTACTGCTTTATTTTATTTTATTTGGGGGGGGGGAATTGATAAAGCCCGCAATGAGACATAATCACTGACACGATGCCCAGTTCTTATGGAGTGGAAGAGACTTGTGGCAATGCTGCTGTGGATCCACAAGAGAACCAATGCTTGTGCTACGAGGTTACAGCAGTTCTTCTCATTCACAACTAGAGGAGGAAATATAGTGATGCTTGTAGTGTGCCTGTCAGTTCTCTGGAGCAGCACCACTGGTTCCTGGCGTCACTGCCAGGGGCATTGCTAGGTACTCAAAAGATCTGGGGCCCAAGCCCACAGCTCCTCTTTTGATAATTAAATTCAATCATGCCCTCCACCCCAGGAACAATTATGTAGGGTGTTGTTTTTTTAAAGCTTCTACTATTCTAATACAGCATGCATGTAGGTGGAAGCAGCAGAGAGTTAGGTGACGCCAGGAGCTCTCTCCCATGCTCTACACAGGTGCCTCCACTTCTGCACTTCGTCTCTGGAAGAGGTCATGGAGGAGGGAGGGGGCTGATGAGATTTGAGGCTCTGAGCCCAAGAGTCCCATTTTGAGCCAATGTGCTCAGATTTGCCACATATCCAGGACATGCATCTGCAATGGCAGATGACAAATGCTAATCTCTGCATCATCTGTACTGCACTGGGGAGGGGTCTGCCCCATGGGCTACCCCATAATGATGCCCTGGGTACCGCTTCCCTCCATCTCCATTAAAACGGTATATCACGTCAGTCGGTATACACCCAATTAGGTCTCACACTCCCCAGACTGAGAACAAGGCTCCTATTGCTGCACATTATTTTGGCCCATCATGACACATTGTTGACCCATGTTCAATTAGTTGCCCACTGGAAGACATCAATTTGACTAAAATGCTTCTCCTTATCTCATTATTCCAGGGGTTCTCAAACTTGGGTCCCCACATGTTGTTGGGCCCCCAATGGCTTTGGTCATTGTGGTTGGGGGTTATGGGAGTTGAAGCTCAACATTTGGTGACCCAAGTTTGAGAAAAGGTAGAGTTGTGCCATTGAGTTGGTGTCAACTCCTGGTGCCCACAGAGCCCTGTGGTTGTCCTTGGTAGAATACAGGAGGGCTTTACCATTGCCTCCTCCCGCGCAGTATGAGATGATGCCTTTCAGCACCTTCCTATATTGCTGTTGCCTGATATAGGAATTTCCCATAGTCTGGGAAACATACCAGTGGGGATTCCAACTGGCAACCTATTGCTTGCTAGGCAAGTAATTTCCCCACTGCGCCATTAGGTGGCTTTGAGAACCCCTGAGTTATTCTCCATCCTGTACTTGTCCACTTGCTTGCTTGCAGAATTCAAAACACATTACATATAAAGAGCAATGGAAATACCAAAGCTCCCCCCTTCCCTATAGATACTTTTGCTAGTCCTTTCCATTTGAATTTCCCTTACATTCTGGACAGACCATTTCTCAGCACCTTGAGAAAGCAGGCCAAAGTTCAGGGAGATATATTATCAATTTCACAACACATGATAAATTGTAACATTCAATGGGCATCGCCGGAATTCCAAAACAGAAGGCTGCTGCTAGTAGGCTTGCTGTTCTTTTGGAGCTTGCTGTTCTTGACACTGGAAGCCATGAGAAGATTGCTGGTGCAGACGGTGAATGGCACACAATGTTACTTAGGGTCATGGTGGATCCCTGATCAGATCTCTCAATTTTTTAAGTTAAAAGCAGCCATAGTTCCTTCCAGTTTATTAGGCCAGTGGCACTGGATGAGAGACTATTTAACCCAGGCCTGCTCAACCTAGGGCCCCCAGCTGTTTTTTGACTACAACTCCCATAATCCCCAGCCACAGTGGCCAATAACCAGGGAATATAGGAATTGTAGGCCAACATCTGCAGGAGGGCCAAAGTTGAGCAGCCCTGGTTTAACCCCTTTTATCCACACCTGATTGAAATTACCCCAGTACTTTCCCATGAACAAAGAAGAAAAGAGACCATCATTCCATGGAACAGCATCCTCTTTGCATGAAGATGGCCTCAGTTTCAGGCCCTGACATCTCCAGGTAAGGCTGGGAAAGGATCCTATTTGAAGCCCTGGAGAAGTGCTGCCAGGCAGTGTATGACAATGGAGAGCTAGGTGAACCAATGGCCTGACTCAGTATAAGGCAGCTTCATAAGTGTGTGTGTGTGTACATACGTACAAAATATACCTCCCAGAAACTATTTGCTGGGCTGGAGGGGAGGAGAATGAAGTACCTATAGTGCCTCTCCTTTTCCTGCACTGAGGCTGTTAGCAGTCATTGGAGGGATTTTGGTTGTGAATGGTGTGGTGGGAAAGGTTAACACCACCTTCCCCAGCCCTGCTCCCCCAAAGCCAATTCCCCCCTCACCCATGGCCACTTTTAAGGAGGGGCAGATTGGGGGTGGAGTAGTACGGTGTATTAAAGAAGAGATAGATTCCAACAAGCTAGGAAACCTAGTAGGACCAGAGTCCTCCACAGAATCATTATGAGTGACAATATGAAGCCTGCCTGAAAGGAAATGTATTACTGGGGATGTGCTATTGCCCTCTGGATCAAAACACTGACAGTGACCTGGAGTTGCAGAAGCAAATCAGAGAGGCATCAACGAGAGAGAGAGAGAGAGAGAGAGAGAGAGAGAGAGAGAGAGAGAGAGAGAGAGAGAGAGAGAGGGCTGTAATAATGGGTGACTTCAATTACCCTCACATAGACTGGGCAAATTCACATGATGGTATTGACAGAGCGGCCAGATTTCTAGACATGCTAAATGACAGTGCCTTAGAACAGTTGGTCACAGAACCAACCACAGAGAAGGCAACCTTGGACTTAATCCTGCATGGTGGCCAGGGTGTGATGTGAGATGTCAGAGTTGTAGAACCACTGGGGAACAGTGATCATAGTGTGATCCAGTTCAGCTTAAATGTGAGTAGAGCACTGCCAAGGAAGTCCAACACAGATGCGTTGGACTTCCGAAGAGGAAACTTCTCAAACATGAGGGGGACTGGTAAAAAGGAAGTTGAAAGGGAAAGTAAGGAGGGTCAAATCACTCCAGAAAGCATGGAACTGAAGTGCAGTTGGAATGTATATTAAGAAGGAGGAAAGGTTCTACCAAGTTCTGGAGGATTCCAGCGTGGCTAACAAGTAGAGTCAGGGAAGCTATAAAAGGGAAGAAGACTTCCTTCAAAAAATAGAAGTTCTGCCCAAATGAAGAGAACAGGAAGGAGCACAAACTCTGGCAAAAGAAATGCAAGGTGGCAATAAGGGATGCAAAAAGAGTTTGAGGAGCACATAGCTAGAAGCGTCAAGGCGAATAATAAAAACTTCTTTATATGCATCAGAAGCAGAAAACTGCCAGGGAGCCAGTTGGACCCTTAGATATTGAGGGTGTGAAAGGGATTTTTAAGGAGCATAAGATTGCAGAGAAGCTGAATGAGTTATTTTCATCTGTCTTCATGGTGGAGGATACTGACCACATACCTTCCCCGGAACTGAGCTTCTCAGGCTTGGAGGCTGAAGAACTGGACCAATTTGAGTTGATGAGAGAGGATGTTCTAAACCAGAGATTCTCAGCGTTGGGTCCCCAGATGTTATTGGACTTCAACTCCCATAATCCCCAGCCTCAGTGGCCTTTTGAGGGGGATTAAGGGAGTTGAAGTCCAATAACATCTGGGGACCCAACGCTGAGAATCCCTGTTCTAAACTGTCTTGAAAAACTAGAAATTAACACATTGCCAGGGTCATATGGCATCCACCCAGAAGTCCTTAAAGTACTTAAATGTGGAATTGCTGATCTCCCAGCAAAAATATGTAACTTGTCCCTACAATCAGGCTCTGTACCTGGAAAGTTGCCAATGTAACTTCAATTCAGTTTGCTTAACCTTGGTGCCGGGTAAGGACAAAATTGTTAAACATATAAAAGAATAGGCCTTGCTGAAGGAGAACCAGCATGGCTTCTGCAAGGGCAAGTCTTGCCTCACTAACCTTTTGGAGTTCTTTGAGAGTGTCAGCAGGCATGTGTTGGCACAGTATATTTGGATTTCCAAAAAACTTTGGATAAAGTTCCCCATCAAAGACACTTGAGTCTTGGGACACTTGGGGACAGGTTCAATTGTGAACTGGTAACTGGTTGAAGGACAGGAAACAGAGGGTAGGAATGAATGGACAGTTTTCACAATGCAGAGAAGTAAATAGTGGGGTCACCCAGAGATGAGTAGTGGTACCAGTGCTCTTTAACTTATTCATAAATGATCTAGAAGTTGGGGTAAGCAGTGAAGTGGCCAAATTTGGCCACTTCAAACAGCACATAATTAATCTATGGAATTCTCTGCCACGGAATGTGATGATGGCCACTAGCCTGGATGGCTTTAAAAGAGGAAATTCATGGAGGACAGAAATTCATGGAAGACAGGTCTATCAATGGTTACTGGTCTGGTGGCTATAGACCACCTCCAGCCTCTAAGGCAAGATGCCTCTAAATGCCAGTTGCAGGGGAGCAACAGAAAGAGAGAGGGCAAGCCCTCACCTTTTGCCTGTGGACTTTTCAGGGGCATCTGGTGGGTCACTGTGGGAAACAGGATACCAAATTAGATGGGCCTTGGGCATGATCTAGCAGGGCTGTTCTTATGTTCTTAATGTGGGGGGACAGGAATGTGTCCTCTACGATCAATTTCCGACTATGGCCACATGAGTTTATATATACAGTTGTTGCTGCTGTTGTTGTTTTCCAACAAAGATGCTCACAATTTTCAGAAGGCTGATTGGAGAGCCATAGTTTGCCACCTGTGGAAGAGAAGGGATCCTGGGGGTGGATCCAGTGGAATTAATAGGCAAATGAGCTTCCAACTAATAAGCCATCCAGATATTCCAGGGGGGTTTGTTTCTTTGTTTGTGGTGGGTTAACCAGAAGTTCTTGCCCCGAACCTTTCAGAGTGTAAGGAATTAAATGGCCACACATCACCTAAAATCCAAAGTTACAGATTACAATTGGAGGAACTTGGCTGCTATTGCTGTGAATTGCACTGCCTGTGTGCTTGCTTCTGTGCTCCCACAATACCTGCTCAATCTGTATATTTGTAAATAAACTTAGTAGAAAGACACCACAGGTTTCCCTTGCTCTCTCCTCCAAAAAAGGCTGCCCTGAACTTGCCATTGCTCAGGGAAATGAAAGCAAGAGACTACAGCGGTCCCTTGACTTACGAAGTTAATCCGTTCCGAACGCACGTTCGTAGGTCGAAATTTTCGTAAGTCGAAAAGCGCACCACGGAGGCCTGGAAACATTCGTAAGTCGAGGAAACCGCATCTAAAAATCCGTAAGTCGAGGAAGCCGCATCTAAACCGGCAACGACTTCCGGACATTTTTGTCGTTCGTAAGTCGAAAACTTCGGATGTCGAGTAGTTCGTAAGTCGAGGGACCACTGTATAAGAATGCACTTTTATAAGGTCCTCTTCTGCTAAAGAAGGACTAACCAAGACGCTATGTACTTCCCCCAAACATCTCACATGTTTTCAGATGTGTGTGGTTTTTCTTTTTCTTACAACCATGAGGTCTAGAAGCATGCTGGCTTTCAAAGAATGAGAAATTCAGTTCTTGGGATTCCATGTAAGTTAGCAGATTCAGCCACAGAGGCCATATTCCACTTCCTGCAGTGCAACAACGTAAATACTAATGTTTAGACTCTTGGTCTGACATTGTAGGTAGTAGTGTGCACGGACCGGTCCGGGGCCATAGAAAAGGCTGCCGGACTGGTCCAGAATTCCGGCGGTCTGGCCGGGCAGGGGGGGAGTGTGTCTTTAAGGGGGGGGCGGTAGTACTTAAACCCCCCGCTGCTCTTCCCCCTCCAGCGCTGGACTTTCCAAAAACGTTCTTGGGGCGGCAGAGTTCCTCCCTGCTGCCCCTGCCCCCATCGTTGTCTGCAAAGGGTTAAAGTAGAAAAAGCTGGCGGCGCGCATGTGCCCTTCGTGGTGCACACTTGTCTTCGCTGCTGGCGCGCGCCACATACATGACGTATGCGGCGCGCGCCAGCAGCGGAAACGAGCATGCGCGCCGCCAGCTTTTTCTACTTTAACCCTTTGCAGACAACAACAGGGGCAGGGGTGGCAGGGAGGAACTCTGCCGCCCCAAGAACGTTTTTGGAAAGTCCAGCGCTGGAGGGGGAAGAGTGGCGGTGGAGGGGAAGTACTACCGCCCCCCCTTAAAGACACACTTCCCCCAGTGCCGGACCACGCCTCCGTGGTTCCATGCACACCCCTAATTGTAGGTGTGTGTACAGAACAGCAATGTGTGTATTTGAGGGATAATGTCTGCTGCACCATATCAAACCTGACTGAAATTATTACAAACAGCATTCTGAGTCCACATCGATGCATCTTGTGTATGTGAGAAGCCACACCCAGCTATAGCCTTCCCATCAAGGCTGCTCATACTTGACCCCTGCCAAAAAAGAACCACCCTAGGGAGGGTTGGAAACATCTTTATGGATTTTATTAAAATAGGAAACTCAGACCAGACCCCGAAATGCCAAGGGAATCAACAGGCCTTCTTGTGGCCGGAAGTGCAGTCCCCACCAAACCCCGCATTCCCACCCCCAGATTATTACAAATTAAAAAATACCTCCACGCCCCTGTGTCTCTGGGGGGCACACCGGCCATGCCTGCCATCCCATAGTAATAATACTAGTCATAAAAAAATTCCCCCGAACCCTATGCGCCTGGCATCCCCACGTGCACCAAAGGGGGGGGGGGACACCCTGGCACCACCACAACCTTCCGTCTCCTGATTTAATTTATTTACTTTGTATATCCCTTTTGGATGAAAATAGAATTTTGACGGAAAACGGCTCAAAATAAGATTTTTTTCCCCCTCCTCTCCTGTTTCGCTTGGGTTTCTCCTTCTTCCTAAAGTTTATTCCCATGACGTCAAAAGGAAAACAAGTCGGAGTGATCCTTTGTTATGTTTCGTTGGCATTTTGTTTCTTCTCTCTTTTTTTAAAAAAGTAATACAGCAGGTAGTTGGATACAGAAACAGCCCCATCTGTACTTAAAAAAAAAGTCTCCAGTGTAAAGGGAGAATGTGGGGTAGGGGGAGGAAAGGAAAGGAAAGGGAAAGGAAAGGGGAAAGGAAAACCAAAGGTCAGGCAGAGGGCGAGAGGAGAACCTTGTTCTGCAAAAAAGAAGAAGAAGAAGAAGAAGAGAACGGAAAAGGCTAAGTTGGTGAGAACCAATGGTGTCTGCTGTGGGCTTGGCATCCAAGATCTGCCACAGAAGTGGAGAGATCTGTTGTTCTGCGGGGAGGGGGGAGGAGCTGTTCCTCAACTTTCCCCCCACCACAGGTATAAATCCACTGCCACCCTCCCACCACGCAAGTATTCCCCGTTGCCTGGGTCTGTTGGCCGTCATATCTGTGTCTCTTGGACGTTCTCTTTAGAGCTGCTCTTGAACAAGAGAGGTTCATGGATGGAATTAAGCATGGGGTTCTTGGAGCCACAGGTAAGGGGTCCGCCACCACTGTTGTTGTTGTAGTGAGCCTTGAAAGCAGCGTAGTGGTTGAGGTGGTCATGCTCAATGGCGGGAAGTGCCAGGTGGCTGTCACCAGGGCCCCCAGCTGCGGCGGGCAGCTCATCTTCTACGTTGATGATCTCAATGGTGCGGGTGGGCCCGTGGTGCTTGTGAAGCTGGTGCTGCTTGCGGAGCTTGTAGAAGACTATGAGCATCACAGCAGCCATGAAAGTGATGGCCACAAAACAGCCAATAATGATCTTGGTGGTTTTCATGACATCGTCAAGGTCCTTCATGCCACTCTCCGTGACGTCAGTGATGGGAATGGTGAATGGCTTCTCGGTGCTCCGTGTGCTACGTGGGGTCAGTGAGGTGGTGGAATAAGTCGTGCCCCAGCCATTTGATGGCGTTGGCCCAACCTCCTTCTTAGTGGTAACTGGATCCTCTTGACTGGGGTCCATGGTCTCCACAGTCACTGTAGTGAAATAGGTGTAGCCTGTGGTGGCCGGGTCCACAGCTGAGACATTGAGTGTAGCTGAAGCGGTAGTGTTGCCAGCCGAATTGGTCACCATGCAGGTGTACTGCCCTGTGTCTTGGACAGTCACATTGGTGAAGTTGAGCGTGCCATCGTGGAGGACAGAGATGCGCACCCGATAGGAGCCATGTGTCATCAGCGTTCCATTGGGAGTTAGCCAGTTGACTGAAGTCATGGAGGTCCCCGTCCGGCATTTCAGCTCTGCTGCCATGCCCTCCGTCACATTAAGGTCAGTGGGAGGCTCCACTATAACTGGGGCGTAACAGGTGAAATGGCTTTGATCCAGCTCTCCAATATACCGCCCTTTGAGGTTTGGTGGGGCGTGGCACCGGGCACAGCAGGTGGTGTTGTTGGGCACTGTCTCTTTGAGCCACCAACTGAGCCACAAGACATCACAGTTGCAGTGCCAAGGGTTGTGGTTGAGGTGGACACGCTCCAGGCGGTGCAAGGGGGTGAAGAGATCATGTGGTAAAGACATCAAGTTATTGTGGGAGAGGTTGAGCTCCTCCAAGGATTTGAGGTCATCGAAGGCATTGCGCTCAATGGTGGCCACCTGGGCGTGCATCAACCACAATTTGCGCAGGCTGGTCAGCCCTTGGAAGGAGCCTGGCCGGATCATATCCAGGCGATTTCCAGATAGCTCCAGTTCCTCCAGCCGCACTAAGGCCGTCAAGTTAGGGATGTCCTTGAGGTTGCACATGCCCAGGTTTAGGTAGCGCAGGTTGACCAAGCCTTCAAAAGCTGCCTCTGAGATGTACTCCAGCTTCTTGAGTTCTCCGAGGTCCAGTCGGCGCAAGGAAGGGACTCGGTTGAAGGCGTAGGAAGGGATGCTTTCGATAGGGTTGTTCCTCAGCCACAGCTCCCGCAACTTGGAGAGGTACTCAAAGGCCTGCGTGGGAACGGTGGTCAGCCGGTTGTCAAAGAGCTCCAACGTGTTGAGGTTGGGCAAGCCATTGAAGGCACCAACCTCAATCTTCCGTATGAGGTTCTTGCTGAGCTGCAAAATCTCGAGATGACGAAGGTGCTTGAACGTGTCAGTCTTTATGACCTGGATGTTGTTCTCCTGCAAGTTGAGGTACCGTGTGTTGATAGAGATGCTCTCGGGCACCTCCACCAGCTCTCGGCGCGTACAGATGACCCGGCTGGCTTGGTTACTGCAGGAGCATGCTGCCGGGCAGGAGGTGGGGGAGGCTCCGCCCAAAACAAGTGACGGCAGCCAGAGGAAGAAGAGGACGAGATGCTTCCAAACCATTCTAGAGACTCCGGGTGCCAGCAAAGGCTTCCGAGTGCAGCGGCGGGTGGCCATGTCCAATGTTCATGCTTCAGTAAGCAGCAAGGTGGGTGCTCAGGTCTTTAGAAACTGGGAACAGGAAACAAAGAGAGAGTGAAAGCACAGTGAGACAGAATCTGGTATCAGATCTCAAAAGCACAATTGCAATCAGGAACACTAGCACTTGGGGGTCACCCAGTGAAAGTGATCTGCAGTAAGCTCAGCACAAAGAAAAGCCCTTCTTCCTCAAGCCTATCCTTAACTTGTGTAGCTTACAACTTCTATAACTCACAACCACAAGATGTGGTATAATGCACAACCCAGCAGAGCTAGGAAAGACCCCAGAGAGTCACTACCAATCAGTGCAGACAGTATGGCACTAGATGGTCTGACTCAGTGATGAAAATATTCATGTGTTTCTGAGGAACCACAGGGATCCTAGGAACACAGTCTGAAAATCACTGGTGTAAGGTATTGGAGATGAGCAAGGCTGGGGCTGGGGGCATAGCTATAATTGAACAAGGAAAGGGAGGAACAAATGTCTCTGGGCTCCTGAGGGAGAGGAAGCCTGCTAACTGAACAACAGCTTGCTCTTCACTCTCCCTCTTGCACCTCCCCAGAGATGAAGGCGGGAAGCCCAGGGTCCAGTCTTCACTATTTGCCTCAGGGCCCACTCCAAAGGTGGAGACACCATTGCGTAGATGTGTTCAAAGAACACGAGTCGCCATTTTCCTGGGGTTGCCCCACAGCCCCTAGCCACTTTCCCTGCATCTGATATTGATGCAGGGGCATGGCCAGTATCAGAAATGGCCCACTCAGCCCCATTCACAAGATTCTTCAGTCAGGGCTGCTACTACTACTACTACTACTACTACTTATATATTTAATTCTCTAAGGCATACCAGTGGCTGCTGCTGCTGCTGCTACTACTACTTATATATTTAATTCTCTAAGGCATACCCGTGGCTAATCCCGTGCGTGGCAGCTCTTGCGAGAGTTCACAAGCAGAAGCACCATATTGGGCAGTGGGGATTCCATAGTTAGATAGGGAGAAGGAGCCTATGAGAGCAGAAGCACCACGGTGATTGGGTAGTGGGGATTCCCTATGCAGATAAGGAGGAGGAGCCTGTGATGGTTAAAGTCAGTTGGAATGCAACTGTTACTGGTCGGAAGATGTTCTTGATTGTAGAGGAGAGGGATAGATAGATAGATAGACAGATGAGAGAGAGAGAGAGAGAGAGAGAGAGAGAGAGAGAGAGAGAGAGAGAGAGAGAGAGAGAGAGAGCGCAAGCAGGCAGGCAGGCAGGCAGGGGTCTGCAAAGAGAGGGGTCATGAGGGAGGAAACAGCCCCTTCAGGAGAAGGAGGCTGCCATTGTGTGAAAGATGAGAAAACAAGAATGAACAAGATCTTTTCTCAGGGAGGGAGGGAGGGAGAGAACATGAAGGGAGGGGGAAGAGCGAGTGGAGGAGAGAGAAAGAGAGAAAAAGAAGGGAGGGGAAGAGAGACAGAAGGAAGGGCGAGGGACGGGCCTGAGCCTGTAAGCAGCCTGAGCGGAATGAGCAGCCATGGCAGCACCGGCAGCAAGGAAGGGTCCAGGCAACCACTGCTGCTGTTTGAGGCTACCGAGACCACTGGCGGAGGGAGGCAGGCAGGCAAGGGGTGGGCCAAGGCCTATCAGCGGCCTGAGGGGAACAAGCGGCCGTGGCAGCAGCAAGGAAGGGCCCGATTAACCACTGCTGCTGCTCCTGTGGAGGAGCAGGAGTGGGGCATGGGTGGGGATGTCTCTGGGGATAGGCGGCTGCAGTAACGCTGCAGCTGCAACCAAGAGAGGTGAGGGAGGTGGAGTAAAGGGATGGAGGAGTGACCAAGAGAGGTGAGGGGGATGGAAGCAACTGGATGGAGCAGGAGGAGCAGGAGTGCAGCTGAGGTGAGGGTGGGGAGATCTCTGAGGTGAGGGGGGCTGAGGCAGGCGGTGTGGGCATCAATCAGGTGCTAGCGTGCAGATGCTCTGAGCAGGTTAAGCGAGTGAATATTTCTATACAGCTCTTCAACCAAAATTCTCAAAGAGGTTTACATAGAGAAATAAATAATACATGAATAAGATGGAACCCTGTGCCCAGAGGGCTCACACATATAAAAAGAAACATAAAGCAGATACCAGCAACAGCCACTGTAAGGGTGCTGTGCTGGGGATGGATAGGGCCAGTTGCTCTCCCCCTGCTAAATATAAGAGAATCACCACTTCCAGCCTGGATGGGAGCACCTTTCTATGTCTTGCAAGGAAGAGAGAGGTACTCCCTGCCAGGCTAACAGAAGAGCATCCTGAATGGGACTGAGCACCCCTGTTTTCAATACTGGCCATGCCTCCTGCATCAACGTCAGACGCAGGGGTGTGGTTAGGGCGTACGCACCTATTTTTAAAGGGATCAGGGCTGCCACCAGGGGTTCGCACCCCAGCTTCCTACACCCCTTGCTCACACCAACCTTGCTATGTCCCTGGCTGGGGTGACAAAATACCAGGGGCTACTATACCCTTAGGCTGCCCCCTCCCCAAAAACTAAAAAGCACAGTTATGAGGCACCCTTCTATGACTGGCTATGTTATAATCGACACAACAGACATGAAGGCTGTCCTCATAGTCACCATTAGAGTAGGAGAATTCAAAAAGCAAGGTAAGAGGAGGGAGAAATGTTTGCTGGTGAGCTGGGTATGAGGCAGGAGGCATAGGCAGTGCTTTCCCTCCAGCCTCACTCTGGAGCTGGGTACGGGTTTGGGGCTCACCTCTACCGCCCACCTCCGTACCCAGCTTGCAGACAGACGATCATTTTTCCTTCCTCCTACTTGCTTGTGGAGCCACCTAATGGCGCAGCAGGGTAATGACTTGACTAGCAAGCCAGAGGTTGCCGGTTCGACTCTCCCCTGGTCTGTTTCCCAGACTATGGGAAACACCTATATTGGGCAGCAGCGATATCGGAAGATGCTGAAAGGCATCATCTCACACTGCATGGGAGGAGGCAATGGTAAACCCCTCCTGTATTCTACTAAAGACAACCACAGGGTTCTCTGGTCACTAGGAGTCGACACCGACACAACGGCACCCTTTGCCCTTTAACTTGCTTGTAGAATTCTCACGGTGACCAATCAGGAGGGCGTACCACTCCTGTATTAGGGTAGGAGGAATTCAGGAGCTGTGCGCCCTCCCAATTGGCCATTGTGAGAATTCTACAAGCAAGTAGGAGAAAGGAGAAATGGTCATCTGCAAGCTGGGTACGGAGGTGGGCAGTGGCGGTAAACCCAGAACCCGTAGCCAGTTCCAGAGTGATGTTGGAGGGAAAGCACTCTCTGTCCCTCCTGCCACAGGGAGGCTTCTCCCACCCTAATTATAATAATGTGAACTGCCCTATTATTCCTTATGAATCCTAGAACAATCTGTTCAGGAGCAGGGCTGGAAAAGCTGCCTTTAAAGGAGAGTTCATACACATGCTTTCTCTCCATTTTTCCTTCTCTCTCAGTGAGAATAATATTGGATTATTATAGTGCATTATGACACTCATAAAACCTAAGTATCTGTTCTTTTTAGCCCAGTCTTCCATATTTAGCATGTCAAGATCTGACTTGCCAGAAGTTACAGAGAGGCACCTGTCAAAGAGTTAGTTGTTAGGTTATGGAAAGTCTACCTGGGCTTCCCAGGGCTTGAGGCTGTAGCTCAGTGATAGAGCACTTGCTCTGCATGCAGAAAGTCCCAGCATCAAACCTTGCCATCTGCAGGCAGGGTTGGGAAATATCTGCTTAAAACACTGAATGGCCCCTGTCTGTCAATGTAGATCACAGCTGCACCACTTTGGCCCCCACAGATGTTGTTGGACTACAACTCCCATCATCCCTGACTACTGGCCACTCTGCCTGGGGATGATGGGAGTTGGAGTCCAACAGCAGCCGGAGGGCCAAAGTGGTGCAGCCCTGGTGCTGAGCTAGATAGACCAATGGTCTGACTCAGAATGAGACAGCTTTCTGAGAACTTGTGTTCCCATGACATCCCATAGATAGTGATGATCAAGTCCTTTGGCCTGGCTGGCCATACTCTCTCTGGCCAAGCTGCCTACAGATGATGGTTCCTTCCAGCCATGATAGAATCAGCGGGGCAGCTTTCATGAGCAGAAAGCACATTTACATAGAGATATAAAAATAAATAAATAAATAACACACACACCCCACCATCCCCAAAGGGCTCACAAAAAACATAAGACAGACACCAGCAATTGCCACTGGAGGGATGCTGTGATAGGGATGGATAGGGCTGGTTGCTCTCCCCCGCTACATAAAGAGAATCACCACTTTTAAAAGGTGCCTCTTTGCTCAGTTAGCAGGGGAAACAGAAGTAGCAGAAGTAGTAGTAGAAGTAATAGTATTAGGCAGACAGTTAAATGACTGGTCCAGAGTTACTCAGTGAGTTTCATGGCTGAATGGGGATTTGAACTCAATTCTCCCTGGTCCTAGTCCAACATTTTAACCACTATACCACATTGGCTTCAGTCGTCCTATGACTGAATGCCCCTCTTCACATCAAAAACTCATTGCAGACCCAATCCAGCAAGTCAAGGAGAAGGCAAGGCTAAATAGTTTTCTATTTGAGGTTTGTGTGGGGCAGGGGGAGGATATTTTTTGGCTTTTTAAATGAAGGAACATTTGATTCTACAGTCTCCCACCACCACACACACACACACACACACACACACACACAGACATAGATCTGCATTTTTAAAGTATTACAGTCCAAATAGGGCTATACCATGAGCTTCATTGTTGGAGTGTCACCCAGAATTTGTGTTCTTTCCTTATTACTGTACAGTTCTGCACTTCCCCTATGGTACTTTGCAGGGGCAGCTACCCTAAACATAGTTTCCAAGAAGAATGTCCTGTGAAGGACTTATTTCTGAGTAAAAAAAATCTTAACCTTTGGCTGTAAATCTGATTCCATTACTTTTGGCGGACCCAGCAATATTGCCAAGTATCTCATAAGTACAGGCTTTAAAAGAACAATATAGACGGTTCTAGGATCCAGAGCAAATGTTTGGATTCTCCTGGACAAAAATATGTGGGCAACTTCACTTTTGAAATCTTCCGTCATCCATACCACCGTACACATTGCAAGAAATCATGGGTGAGACTCTCGCATGGCCCAGAAATACTGCGACTACTGCAGATATTTATTATCTACTTTTCAACTAAAATTTTTCAATGTGGTTTACATAGAAAAATAATAAACAAATAACTATTTCCCTGTCCCGGAAGGGGTCAGAAATGACAAGGCTCAAACTATCATACTTCGGACACATTATGTGAAAACCCAGCTCGCTTGAGAAGTCCATAATGCTGGGGAAAGTTGAAGGCAAGAGAAGAAGAGGATGACCAGCAGCAAGGTGGATGGACTCAATTGCGACAACAATGAATGCACCACTGAGAGACCTTAAAGGTCAAGTGAAGACAGATCATCCTGGAGAGAATCTATCTATGTGGTCACTAAGAGTTGACACCGACTTGACGGCACTTAATCAATCACTCAATCACTCAATCAAAGAGTTCACAGTCAGAAAAATAAAATAAAATAAGGTGGATGCCAACAACAGCCTCTGAAGAGATGTGGTGCTGGGGCTGAATAGGGCCAGTTACTCTCCCCCTGCTTATTATAAGAGAACCACAACTTTAGAAGTTGCTCATTTGCTCTTTGCTCAGTTAGCAGGGGTAATACAGCAATCCCTTGATTCCAAGGATTCTGCTTGGCCTTCAGGCAGTGAGACAACCAGACTCTTGGAGTCTGGTTTCATTTTTAAAAACAATGTGTGACTAACCTTGAAAACCAAGGATCTATATATGTAAATGTACTGTTATTTATCAGAAGCCCTAGCAAGAGGGCAGGATATACAAATAAACAGATGTATAAATTCTGCTGGCCATGCCTGGCTGCAGGGAAACCTTCCAAGAGCACCTTGCCAACGTGGCCATTATGATGCTGCACGAATCCTCATAAGGCCTTATCCATTCTGCATGCCATGATCAGGGCCCAATGGGGGTGAGGGAATGGCTATACTTTCCCAGTGGTTGCTGTAAACCCATTACCTTGATGAAAACACTGAGGCTAAATTGTCCATTATATTTGAGGATATTTATGCAAATGTATTTTCCTGTACCAATGGATCAACGTAGGGTATCTAGACTTATGAAATTTGCTTAGCTCCTGCTGGCATTTCCTGTGCACAGGCAAAAGGGGCAAAGAAACTGGGACAGGTGACTGGAAGGAGGGAGAAGAGGCAAGCACCATAATAATAAGGGATAATGCGATCCCAGGATGGTGGAAGCCAGGTCTGTGGATAGGATTTACAGGCCCTGGAACAGATGTGAGCCAGTGAGTTAGCCTCTGGTCACCAAAGTGCATGGAAGAACTGATACTAAATCCCAGGGACAGAAAATATTTTCTAAAGGGCATTTGTCATGTGTGTATATTTAAACTGCCCACATGCAATACTGCTGTATCTGGCTACAAATACAAATCAGTTAGCCAGACTTGTAAGGAGCTTAGAACAAAAGAGAACTGAAAAAATCCTAAAGGATACTAATCAATCCTCTGGTTTTTAAAAACAAGAAATTGTGATGGGTATGAGTGTGTTGTAGCCGTCTCAGAGAACTGATACTCAGGCATTACCCACAATTTTATACTCGGACTAAAAGAAGCAATAAGTGAGGAAGGCCAAGACAAAAAAGTTATAGGAAATAGGGTAGAACAGGGGAGTCCTCACAAATATATTGATTAATATGAAAAAAGAACATTTCTTCCCAGGCAAAAGGCTCTTAACGTGTGTTGTGGCTTGTTTGGCAAGCATCTTGAACCGAGCCTATCTATCTATCTATCTATCTATCTATCTATCTATCTATTTATTTTTATACCACCTTTCCAAAAGGCTCAGGGCGGTTTATTTAGTGGTGGCACCCAGGCTCTAGAACTCTGAAGCTCCCTGTTGTCCCATCTCTCCCAGTTTTTAGGTAGTGTGTAAAGATCTGCTTATTATTCTGCCATGTTTGGGGGACAATTGGAAACTCAGATAGGAGGTCTCTCAGTTCTGAAGGATGGTAGGATTTCTTTTTCTGAATCTGTTCGTTGAATTTTATTCTTATTGGACATCTGCAGGGGTGTAGGGAGTATGGAGCAACAGGAGACTATTGTCCCCCGGCCACCAGGGTCTTGGGGGACTGCGAAGACATCCCTTTGCCCTCCTCCTGCACTCAACTGGTGAACGAAGCGCTCGTCGGCTGGAAGCACGAGGCACACCCCTATGCTTCCTAGCCAGTGTTTCAACTATAGTTCCCTGGCAGGACAGTTTCCTTGCTATCTCGGGAACCTTGCCCAGAGACCTGGTTCTTGTTTTGCTGGACAGCTCCCCTGCTTAATACATAGAAGAAGAATCCAAACCTTGCAGTTACCACATAAGTGGAACAGGATAAATGCTAAAGGAAGTGTGAGATTTCTCACAATCCAACTGATATTTCCATTCCCTGTTAGAAGCTAACTCCTCATCCATATTTTCTTTTCTGTTGCCTGCAACAATTAAACACAGGCATCACAGCACCCTCAAAGGATCAGGCAAGGTGTTCCTTTAACTTTTGGCCCCACTGATTAAAGTTGGACCTCACTGATTCAAATTGCCATGTGCCAGTTAATCAACTGCAGCTTGGGTTGATTAACCTACACTTTAGAGCCTGCAGCCCTAGACCATATTACCCTGAGTTACCATCACAATGAGTTACTGTTGATGCATCGGAAGTTGCCTGGGACATTAAAACGGGCTGGATTGCAAGACGAATCGGGCACGAGCAGGGTTAAAAGGAGGTTGAACTGCCAGTCTCAATAAGAATGCTTTGCAGGCCAGCAGAAGGGCTTGCTCTGCTCAGGCAATTACATTCCTGGACACTGCTGGGCACTGGAGGAAAGGAAGGAGAGGGCAGAGTTGAAACATTCACAAGTAGAGAATACATCTTTTGTTAACGAGACCTGGAGCACATACAGGAAGCCAAGGCTGGGTCAAGATCTGCAGAAAAGCGAGTGGGATCTTTGGATGAATAAACAAGGAGGGAGGGAGGAGGCGACGGCAGGCAATTATATTCCTTGGGGCAGAACATTGCTGAGAAGGCGACCGGAATACTGGTGGCCGCTTTCTGTAAAAGGGCATTAGAAAGCAGGAAAGGGATCACACAGGGCTGAATTGAGCATCGCGCTCAGCAAGACCAACTCTGTGTGCTCCCCATCCAAGAAAGTGTAATTAACTGAAAATAGAGCTGGAGCTAATTTTTGCTTACAAATTCTCCTCTATGACCCCCCCCCCCCACCTTCAATGCTGAGTATTCACCGGATACTCTCAAATGACTTGCTATCTGTGTTTGGCGTCTCATCAACACTGGATTTTAAACTTTAAGAGCTGACGTTGACATCTGATTTCAAGATTGGATCTTTGACAGCTGATGTCTGATGGAACTTGCTAGCTGACATGTCATGGTATTTAATATTTCGCCAGATTTGATAGCTGGCATCCAGTGATGTTTAGCCTTTGATCACTGCATTCAATTGCATTTACTACTTTGCAGGATTTGATGGGTAATGTTTAATGGCTGACATAGGAGGGGCCCAAAAACATTGGCTTACCAGCTTGCCATTATTTGTAGCCACACTTCTCCTCCCCTGAATCCTTTGGCATGTGCAGATTGCTTGGGAGAGTCTTCTCGATTATTAGTTATGGGGAAAATAAGAAATGAGGAGAGTCTTACAAGTGTCTATGGGCACCCAGGGGGTACGTGAAAGGGGGCAGTTACCCCCCTGCCCTGATTAAACCTGCCTGTCTATCCTAGCAGGCTGGCACTCATTTTCCCTGTAATAGGGATTCCCTGATTTTGTTGACTATAACTCCCAGAATCCCCAGGTGCAAGGACCTTTGGCTGGGGATTATGGGAGTTGTAGTCAACAACATCTGGGAAAACCTGTTACAAGGTTTTCCTTGGCACCCTTTTCTTCAACTCCTATCCACCTAAAGGTGAGCCCAGGTGTCCTCTGCTCCCCTTTCCCAGCAGCATTGTGGGGCAGGGGGTGCCCCAGGGTGCAGGCAGCATTATTATAGTCAGTGGGTTGCCCTGTGTGCTCCAGTCAGTGATCCAGGAAGGCAGCAGGGCTCACTCCTCCCTCCAGGGGGCCGGCCTTCCATGCTCACCGGGCCTCCTGCAGAAAGGAAGGGGAGGAAGGAGGGAGGGATGGAGGATGTGCTACTTGCCTCCCTTCAGCCCTGGGAAGCGGCAGTGACTGTAGCTTGGGGGAAGCAAACAAGCTGGAGCATGGCAGAGGGCTCACAGCCAAACCTTTGCCTCCTGGAAAAAGCACTTTCAGGCTTTTCCCCTCCCCGCCAAACAAGTTCTGCGAGCACCCATGTAAGTGCCTTCTTTTTCCTTCTCCAAACTGCATTTCAGGCTGAGCCATGGGCAGGCTCAGGGTGGCCCAGGGCTTGAAGCTAGGGCCAGGAGAATCAGCAACCCAGGGGTCAGAGGCAGCCCTTCCACGAGGCAAGGTGAGATTATCACCTCTGGCAGCAGATTACTGGAGTGCCAGCAAGGCAAAATGATGCTTTCCTGCTCCCACCTTTTTAAAAAAAGGAAAGAGGAAGAGGAGGGTGCGCAGAAGGGAGGGCCAGCATTAGATGTCCTGAAGTCTTGAGCCACCACTGCCAGTGATCAGAAAGAAACCAAAAGTCAAGCCAAGCAGACAAGCCAGGAGCCAGGGATCAAGTAGCAAACCAGAGGCAAGATGGCAGAAACTATCCAAGGCAGGCATGTGGCCACCATTGAGTATGGGGAGCTGAGCTTCCCCGATACTCAATGGCCCTGAGCACTTCTGGGAGCTGCCAGAGGCTTGCCCCGACTCCCCCCGCTCGACACACACACCTTCTGTGGGCTCGTCTGTCCCCACACCAGGCGTACTGTACTGGCCTTCATTCATGCACCAAGGGATTTTGGTCAGGCAGAGAAAGAACACATCTGCCCTGAACACAACGGTGTGTGAACATGACACTGAGTACAGCAGGCAGATGGGCAGCTAACCTGCCTACCTGCTGGTGACCACACACCCTTGTGTATGACATCATATGCAGGAGTGTGGCCAGCACACACTAATGCACGTGCACATTACCTCCGAGGCAGGGGGTCATCAGTTGAACTTGTCCTGCAGCCACCAGCAAGGTCCCTAAGCTGCTGATCTAAGGCTCAAAGAAACTAAGCCAAAAGATGCAGATACGACACCCCAGGATCAAGAAGACCTTGAAACTAAGGTAAGGCCT